>NC_136903.1:29925561-30025561 GCF_949606895.1 Notothenia rossii | reverse complement strand
TGTGTGTGTGTGTGTGTGTGTGTGTGTGTGTGTGTGTGTGTGTGTGTGTGTGTGTGTGTGTGTGTGTGTGTGTGTGTGTGTGTGTGTGTGTGTGTGGGTATTTATCTTTCAGTATAAAGTTAAACATACTATTAGTTCTATTACCTCCGTCACTTCCACATGCTCTAAATCTCAGTTGTTACCTAGAGATCTCTGCATCGTCTCCCTTTGTGCTCTCACTGCTGAGGTGAATTTAATTTAGGGAAAAAAAGGTTCTTTATTTTTTTGTTGCATTGTGATTATGTATTGATGTGTAGTGCGCAGACGTCTTTGGAGAGATGCGAGTGTAGGCGTCTCCGCGGTATGGAGACGGTCTCTGTAAAATATTAATCACAATATCAAAAGACACGAGGGTTTCAACAGATCTGAATAAACAAATCGAGGCACCCGGTTCCCACAGAAAAGAATAAAAGCCAAACCAGAACAAATACTCTCTGATGTCGAATGATTTGGTTTTCAAGTCCTGCTTTTGTAACACGAATAGTTGTGTTGATAAATGTGTATCACGTTATTTCGGTGATGTTGTATGTCTAAGACAAGCAATTCGTATGTTCCTATCAAATGTTTTTTTACCTAGTTTCCAAAATCTTTTGTGAGAGCAACAATGCCACAGTGCTGTCCCCACTAGTTTGTGTTGCAGAGTTTCTTCTCCTCTTCTTCCTCTTCCTCCCTCAGACTATGTGTGAAGCGAGAGGCCTTGCTGTCTGTGCTGTGGGAGGCGGTTGTGTTTCTGTTCTCTTCTGTTCTATTATTGGATGGGGGTGCAAGTGCAAAGCACTATGCTCACGTAGCCCATTATTTCTCTCATCATGTGTTCTCACTTGTTCCCTCTCTTTCTCCCTCTCCCCCCAGAACCACACACTGAGTCAGCACGCGCAGTGAGACCGGGGCCCGGCAGGATCCCTCGCTCAGCCGGGGCCCCCGACGCGGAGCCGGCAGGGGACTCCCATCTCCACATCACAGCCAATCAAAGTGTCATTTGCAACTCACATGTAAAACTCTAACGATCGCACCACTGGGCGGCGGCTATTAGGAGCAGCGGGGGAAAGGAATATTAATGGAAAATGCTATTAATAAAGAAAGGAAAAAGTGGGTGAGAGAAAGGGTAAGAGCTAGATGAAGGAAAGAGTGAATAAAGGTATTGTACGTGCAGTATTTTTTATTGTCCCTGCCAACCCCTCTCCCCCCCCCTACCAGCTTCTTCCCATCCCCTTCTCCCCCCCCCCCCCCCCCCCCACACCATCATTCCCCAGGTCAGGCATTTTATTTTTTTAACAAATAGAAAAGGAAAAAAAGCGATCCTTTGTTTCGGGATTTTTTAAAATAGATTATAGTAAAAAACGTCACTTTTTGTCCCCTCAGTTGCTTATTGAATTTAACTTCATAGGTGCCAACTTCTTTGATTCCTTTCTTTCTGTAATATGCGCTTATTTTCTTTGTTATCATTTTTGTACCTTTTATTTCTCGCCGGTACGTAGGTACTTGTGCTGTGTTGTGATTGTTTGTTTGCCAGTCGTAATACTCCCGACTTCCCCCTCCCAACCCCCTCCTTTTTACTATTATTGTTATATATTTTTTTTCCTTTTTGTAATTACTATCAAAAAAAGTCATCAAACTAAATAAAGTGCAGAAAACCATAAAGACGTTTCATTTTTTGTTTTGGATTGGGTTTTCCAGTCTCTATGGGGCCTATAATGGTTATTGTAAAAATGAATATCATCGATTTCAGTGCGTCTGGTCAATGACTGATTTTTAAATGTGAATTAACCAGATTGCAATAATCTAGTACAGACAAAAAAGATAAAACAAATAAATAAATGCAAATAAAAGATGTCTGTGTGATGTGAATTTATTTGAAAATATCTGATGGAAAACACTGATGAGGTTTTTTCAAAGGTACATGTCATGAAGTTCAGTGCATATTTTAAAAGCCAAGGCAAGGTTTTACATAAAGAATTTCTCATACTTAAAAGCAGTTTAGGTTCATTACATAAAACATTGGAAGACATTCTAGTTTCTAATTCTATATGATCATAAGATGATCAACGAGTAAGAAAAGGAGAGTACTTTTTTGTTGTTTTGTTATTCTACTTATCTCCTTGTAAAATATGCTTGAAAACAATATTCTTGTAATTCTCACTTTGTCTCTGGATATTTTGGGGACCCAGCTGCCACAAAATATAAGGTAACAGGGTTTGAAAATCAGGACCTTAACGCAGAATGAAGAGGAGGAAAGTATAATGGATCAACAAAAAGCTAACTTTTAGTTAAACAAAGCTGATTCATAAACATTCAAAACAAAAACAAAACAACCAAAATAAGAGAAACAAAGGGGCATGGGGGACAATAGCAGGAACACAGGTATCAACATAAACCACAAATCAACAGAACACAAGGGGAGACAGGCATACAGTATACACACAAGACAATACAACTGGAGAGGGCAGCAGTTAAACACAATCATACAATCACACAGGCGGGAAAACAAACAGACAGCAAGTTAAAACCAGACTAGACCCAAAGAGAAAATACATTTCAAAATAAAACAGGAGAGACACAAACTAAGATCATGACCGTAACAATAACTATAGTAAATACCACACTGTAAAACATATAGGGCTTTATCAACAGGGACCAAGTCATTGACCGATTTGCCCGCTGCTGTATACAGATCACTGATATAATTAGACAGTTCTATTTCTAACAGTTTTTGGAGAACTTCTATCTTCATTGCCAGAAAAAAGCAAATGTGTCATTAAACCCAGGGACATCATTCACTAGAATATCTGTGGGGTTGATCGCTCGTTTCCACATCCTCTCAGATGTATCTTCTGTTAGAAAGACACATGCTGCTTGTTCGTGACTTTCTAGTGTGTCCCTAATTTTACACCACGCAGTAAGAAGTCACATCTCTATGAATGCTGCAAATAACTTTATAACAGATGCATCTAATATAGAATGATATTTAGATTAAAGTTAAAGTCCATTAAATATTAAACGTGTTTTTCAGAGTGTAAGCAGTAGGTTACTCCTGGTTGATAAAAGTGTTTGAATATGGAGGCGAGATTTCCACAATACTTCCCAGCCTTAGCGTCTCTTTAGATTAGCCAACAACTGTATGCATACACATCTAGACGACATGAAGCAATATACAGTATACACCCCATTGATGCATCTCTGCTCACCTGATGGATGTATGATTTAATGGATCACGCAAATGTTCAAATTGGTTAAAAGGCCCTATTATTCTTTTTGGGGTTTTTCCTTTCCTGTAGTGTTGTAAAGGTTTCTGTGCATGTCAATGGTCTGCAAAGGCTACAATCTCAATGTTCACAGCAGAGGGAGTTTCTCTCACACAAACTCCCCCCCTGCCTGATGAAACGCCTTCATTGGCCTCCACTGTGAACTTCCGTAACATAATGTCATCACTATGTAACACTTGCGCTTCTATTGGCTTGCACTCCACACATTGTTTGTTATAGTCCAAGGACCAAATTGAACATTAAAACATGTAAACATGTCACAGTAGTTGCACAAATATGAACATGAAAAGGAGCACAATAGTGCCCTTTAAGAATGAGCAAAGAGACTATGAAATACAGTCCTGTACAGGTCATAAAACAAAGAAAAAAAGATGGCATTTGCTAGAACTAAAAAAGAAGTACAACTGTTAGAAATGTCCTTAGTTTGTCTTACACTAGAGGATTTTGTCAGAAACCATAAGATTAGGCAAATGGAAAATTGACATTTGACCTGTTGGTGGCGGTAAAGAAAACATTACAGGATCACTAAGGTGATTACAAATCCTCCAGATGTGGACATTAATGTCAACAAACTTTCATAGTAATCCATCCAATAGTTGAGATGTTTCACTCAAAACCACAAAGGTTGCATCTCATGGTGTTTAGATAGTAAAACGGATAAGTGAAAATCTGACCGGCTGTTGCCGCCAGATGAAATGTCATCGGATCAGTGAAGAAGTCATTAGGATTTGTGAACTACATGGCTAAAAATAGAAAAGTGGACTGATTCTAAGCAGATACAAGTGGACTCCATGACACCAACCTGCTTTAACAAAGCATTCATATGGGATCTGTAAAAAGCCAGTGTTACAAAACGAACCATGCTAAAATATTTGTATTAAGACAGATTGTATAAACGGAGAATATATTTCAGGTGGTTATATCTAAATAATCTGCATGTCACAACTGCAGTATGACAATATGAAAGTTGGTGAAACATTGTTATCATGGTTCAATGCTTACAAATTAATAAATACAATGTTTGCGGTATTTACTCAAAGGGGCCCTATTATGCTTTTGGGGGTTTTCCTCTTTCCTGTAGTGTGTCATATAGATTTGTGTGCATGTAAATGGTCTGCAAAGTCTAATATCTCAAAGTGTACATCTGAAACACCTCAATTGGTTTCAGACAGGGGGTAAAAGGAGTTATATTTCATCCCTACTGACCACCAGAGGCGGGTGCTTTAGCACTTGACATGTCCATCTCGAGCATGCGCAGCTCGAGTACCAATACTACAGCGTTCAGTTTGAACGTTTGATCTGAGGAATTTCTCTGCATGCAGCTTGATTGATTGATGATGATTCAGTCGGAGCCGCGGGTCGTTGACTCGTCTTCCAGGAGCTGTGGCCGGCTGTGCAGAGCCTCGACGGACAGGTTTGTGTCAACTTGTTGCTGGTGAGGCTGTGTCCCCGCACCCTCTCCCAGCTAAGTTGTCCTGATTGCTGTCTCGTTTATTGTTTGGCTTAGACTTTCTGGTGACGACAGTGTTCCCCGCTTCCTCTCCCATAAAGTTGCCCTTATTGTGCTCTTTTGTACTTTCTGCTTGTGGCGTTGTGCCCGAGCTATCATTAGCATTTGAGTTTCCAGCTTTAGCTGCGTCTCTCGTTTTATTTAGTTAGCAGCAGTGCTTAATTTGTAAATCATAAGGTGCCGGAACGCAAAGTACATATGACAGCTCAGGGATGACGAGACGCGTACAGGTCCCGGAACGTATACAGAAAAGGTGCTGAAAACAACATGAAAATGTCCACTTGCAACGCTGTGGGACTTACAAGCCTCAATTTCAAATAGTATCCATGGTATAAATGTTATGACGATAATTTATAAATTTTTAGGCTAGTACGCACAACATAGGCAAATGCCCACATCACCACAGGTGGGACTTCAGTATACAGCCAGCAATTAATTTCTCAACAGGTTTAATGTGTAAAAAAAATATTTATTAGGCCTATTCAAAGATTGGCACGGCGGCCTATTAATAGACAGTATGTTTGCTCACCATATTTAGTTGTTTAAAACACCCCACATCACGAGCATGTCCAGATTGTCCTCTATCTCTTTTTTTCTGCTTTTACTGCGTGTGTCTGTGGCAGTTCTGTGTCCTTTGGCCACCCAGGACCTCACGTACGGGACTGGATTGAATTTAGCCAGGGGGGGTCCAACAAGATTTAGGAAGAGTAAAGATGACATGGTAGATGTGAGCAAAGAGCAACGGTTGGGAGTGCAAATCAAGTTCATTTGAGAAAATCCACGCTCACATTCAGCACTTGCAATGGGAATGCTGTTGACAGCAACAAGTAACTCCATCAGCTCATCGGGGGTGTCTTTACCATCTGAGTCTCTGTACGTTCTGTAGGCCCGTATGACTGCGCGCGGGTTGGCAATGTTGAAGCGCTGACACAGTGACTCGACCTTAGTCTCTCCATACAGCGCACCTGCGTCCTCGGGCCAGTATTGTGCGTAAAGCACCTTCAACTCCTCAATGAACTTGTTATATCCAGTTTTATCTGGCATCCGGCCTCCTTGAGATAACATACGGTCCTCCAAGTTCTTGGCCACAGTTAGAAAAAACTGACCTGTCGCTGGACGTCCCACACTCTTCTACGCTCAATGCGCTCTCCTCTCCTACTGAATCTTCCTGCTGTAAGCCAGCTGATGTCGCGGTTCCGCTCGCCTCTTGCTCCGGCTGTTGTACCGGGCTAGTTGATGCCAGGGTACCCACCCTTTGCTGTTGGTGGTCCACCTGGCTGACGGTAGCTGGCTCCTGTTCCGGCTGGCGGTGAACCTGACCCGCTGCCCGGGCTTGGCTAGCTGTCGGTTAGCTAGCTGGCTAGCTGTTGCGGCGCTAACCTCCTCCTGGTTTTGACCATCAACATGACCGCTGCAGCTGCCCTCGTCGCTGCTTGTGGAGGCTTTTCTGACTCGTTTTGAAGTGTCTATTACCTCTTCCTTCTTTTTGAAGAAAGACAGTAAATGTAACTGTCTTTTTGACATGCTTGCATTGAATCACCGTTTCTTCCTCTCTGCGACGTGCTCCTCATGTGGCGAATTTCAAAAGTGAAAGACGTTTGTCCGTTGGTCCAGCTTTTCAGTGCGTCAACACAGATCTCCGACTCTTTCAAATCTTAATCTTAATAAACGAAATGAAATTCTTGGGATTTTTTCTGTAAATTAATATCTGCATATTTTATTTCATATTAACCATTTTTTATTTTTATTTTTTGTGAGAGGTACCGGATCTGCCCAAATAGGTGCCGGAACACAGGGTGGCCAAAATGAAGAGGTGCCGGATCCTGTTCCGGCAGGATCCGGCTCAAATTAACCACTGGTTAGCAGTAGCGTGGCTCAGCCTAACTATATCGTTGTTATTTACTGCTCCTAGAACTAGACTCCTAGGATAGGAGACCGCACTAGGATGGGTTAGATGCAGAACTGAGGTTACCTACTGTAACCCCAGCTTCTATGAGTAAATGGCGCAGCCCTCTAAGGCTATCGCTATTGGGTAATCCCCCTGCGCCCCCGCGCAGCACTGAAACACTTGTAGTCCACGCCCACCCGCAAGGTGGGCCCCACCCTCGGGCCTCCTCCCGGTATAAATAGGAAGGTGGCCCGGCAATCTGCTCCCATACAACATAACTTTTCTTCAGCTATTCGTAGATGCCAGTGGGGCCCAGCGCTTAGAGGGCTGCGCCATTTACTCATAGAAGCTGGGGTTACAGTAGGTAACCTCAGTTCTATTTCGCATATGGCTTCGCCCTCTAAGGCTATCGCTATTGGGTTAAGGGCGAAGCATGATGTAGTCTGCGCCCCACTGGGTCCGCCCGGCACTAGAAGCACAGACATACCTGCTCAATAACACCCCATGCCTGTTGTGCCATGCGTAATAGCTCATCACCGTACCTGGAACATAGCAAAACATGCCTATCTTCCCGACGGGGTGAAGGCTGGGAACAATACATACCGGCCGCTGTGAGAAAGTAGAGACGAAGGTCCCACCTTGCGCAGCGATCATAGAGGGGGAACAGCAGCTCTCTGCGTGTCAGACAGGTAGGAGAACGCCCAGCTGGATCCCTGTCGTCACTCACTCTGACCAGGCACTCCGTACAAAGTGTGTCAGAGGAAAAAGGAACATCCCTCCTATAAGAGGGAAAAAGGGCCGCTCTCCGCGTGCCGAGAGGCAGGAGAGAGGCGCACAGCTGGCTCCCTGACGTCACTCACTCCGACAGGACACGCAGTACAGGGTGTGTCAGAGAGGCATGGGAGACATCCCTCAAATAAAATTGAATAAACGAACAGGGGGAAGACCAAGATGCAGCCGTGCAAATATCTTCCACTCCACATTCCTCCGTGCAAAGCCGTGGAGGAGGAAATTCCTCTTGTGGAGTGCGCATTGACGTTCTCCGGGAGCTCCACCCCAGAGGAGACATGCCTGTGACACAGCCTCACACAACCTGTGTGACAGCCGCTGTGCAGACAGAGGTTGCCCGATCGAGCGCTCTCTATAGTGCACAAACAGACGCTGAGAATGGCGCAAGGCAGCCGTGAGCGCCACTAGCAAGACAGCGCGCGCACAGGACAGAGGAGATTTAGAAAAATAGCGGGGGTAAAAACCGTGCAAGACACTGTTCCTGGGATGACAGAAGTGTTTCTTGTATCCCCTGGAACTGCTGGGGGGGAGAGGCTTCTCTGTGAAGTGCCGTAATTGTCTTTCATGGTGACGAGCCACGCCATCGCCGCCGCTGCCGGTGAGGCAAAAGGGCTGCGAGGGAGTTTCCACACGCTGCCTTTCACTCCGTCTCTCCTCATGAGGCGCGTACACGCCCAGGGGATGAGAGGTGTGTGCATGCTGTCCACACGAGGCGTTATAACGGTGCTCGTGGTTATTATGACCGTGTGTAGGAGGCATATCTGGGACAGAGGAATGCCGCGAGTTCTGCAGTTTATAAACCAATAGGTTAAAACAGCAGGCTTCTGCAGCGAATGAACCACCTCTGGAGTGTCCCCCTGTTGGAAGAGACTCAGGAGGATCATCACGTGACCAGCTGACGCCAACGCCGAGCAGCTGCGTCAAGGAGAGGGCTGTGTGGGTTGTGACACGCCGGAGGAGAGCTGTCAGTTCTTCCCCTCGCTGCCGCGAGAGTCGCGCTCTCATGCTGGCTGAGTTTAACTCCACTCCCAGATAAACGATTGTCTGAGAGGGAAGAGGACAGCTCTTCTTCCAATTTATTATGAAACCCAGGCTTTGACAGATGCGATACGAGATGTACCGTCTGTAAAGCAACTTCCTCCCTGGAGCGAGCAAGCAAATAGCAGGTCGTCCAGAGAAAAACCACACTCTCATCCCTCCTCTGTGTAGTGGCTCCAGCCTTCTCTACACAAATGCGAGGAGCCAGGAAATATCCGAACGGCAGACGATTGTCTGGTCTGATATTCCCTGAATGGAAAACGCAGGAATTTCCTGTGTTTCGGGATGATGGGTACGTGGAAGTATGCATCCTTCAGGTGGAAGTGAACCAGTCGTCCTGGTGAAACCATTCCAGCACCTGTTTGATCGTCAGCATGTGGAATACTGACAGATCGAGGATGTCCCGATGTCCGAGGATTCCCCCAGTCTTTTCCGGGATTAGAAAAATAACGGGAGTGAAAACCCCTGATTTTCCTCCCTTTGAGGAACCCTGGAAATATCCTCTTTCAACAGGAGTTCCAGCAGCTCGGATTGGAGCGCAAGACATAGCTTCTGGGAGGACAGGAGTGTTTCCTGTATCCCATTGAACTGTGGGGGGGGGGGGGAGAGGCGAACTGCAGGACGTATCCTCTGCTGATCAGCCTGCTCATCCATCTGTCCATCAGACACACGCGCTGCCACTCTGAGAAACACTCAAAGAGCGGGCGCACATGCTCGAGATGTTCTGTGGTCGTCATGGCAACGAGCCACGCCAGGGAGTCTCCACACGCTGCGTTTCACTCCGGCTCTCATCATGAGGCGTGTACACGCTCAGGGGATGAATGGAGGTGTGTGCAGTGCTGTCCACACGAGGCGTTATAACAGCGCTCATGGGTTTATTATGACCGTGTGTAGGAGGCGTATCTTGGACAGAGGAATGCCGCGAGCTCTGCAGGTTATTAACCGAGGTTAAAACCGGCAGGGCTTCTGCAGCGAGCCCTGCTGTCTACTTAATCAACAGATTAGTGGCAGCCGGCTTAATTAGCGAGCTCTGCAGGTTATTAACCGATAGGTTAAAACCAGCAGGCTTCTTGCAGCGAGACCTGGCGCCGTGGCGCTGCGGGCGCTACCGCTGGGGGCACTCAGCCTGGAATACTGCTCAGTCCCCCGTTCTGGCTTCTCTGTGATGCCATTGCCCTCGCCGCCATTGTGAGGCGAAAGGGCTGCGAGGAAGCCTCCACACGGTGCGTTTCACTCCGACTCTCATCATGAGGCGCGTACACGCTCAGGGGATGGATGGAGGTGTGTGCAGTGCTGCCCACATGAGGCGTTATAACGGCGCTCATGGGTTTATTAAGGCCGTGTGTACGAGGCGTATTTCGGACAGAGGAATGCCGCGAGCTCTGCAGGTTATTAACCGAGGTTAAAACGGGCAGGCTTCTGCAGCGAGCCCTGCTGGTAATCAACAGATTAGTGGCAGCCGGCTTAATTAGCGAGCTCTGCAGTTAATTAACCGATAGGTTAAAACCAGCAGGATTCTGCAGCGAGCCCTGGCGCCGTGGCGCTGCGGGCGCTTCCGCTGGGGGTACTCAGCCTGGAATACTGCTCATTCCCCCGTTCTGGCTTCTCTGTGACGTGCTGTAATGGTCGTCATGGTGACGAACCACGCCATTGCCCTCGCAGCCGCTGCCCGTGAGGCGAAAGGGCTGCGAGGAAACCTCCACACGCTGCGTTTCACTCCGGCTGTCATCATGAGGCGTGTACACGCTCAGGGGATGAGTGGAGGTGTGTGCAGTGCTGTCCACATGAGGCGTTATACCGGCGCTCATGGGTTATGACCGTGTGTAGGAGAAGTATCTCGGACAAAGGAATGCCGCGAGCAGGCTTCTGCAGGGAAACCTGCTGTCTACTTAATCAACAGATTAGTGGCAGCCGGCATAATTACCGGCTCCGCTTTCTCGGAGGCTCTCGCGGAGCCGACCAGGAGCGGGGGAGCCTCACTCCCATTTGACTCGCCGCCGGGAGACCCTGTCTCTGGGGTGGCGGGGGAGCGGAGACGTGGGACGGAGCCCCTGCAGCCGCCGGGGCGGTTGCTGTGGGCGTCTCTCCGCTTGCGGCCTCCTGTGGCCGGCGTGGATGCCGCGGCTGCTGCGGGCGTTGGTGCCGCTGTGGCAGCTCAGCCGACTGGAGCCAGTTGTACATGCTGGCGAATGCCGTCCACCTGTTCCGCGGCCGTCTTCATGGACTCCACCATGGTGTGGAACTGGGGTCCGAACAGCCCGTCCGGGCTGATTGGAGCGTCCAGTAGCACTTTTCTGGCCGTCTCCGTAACAGACGCCGCCGCGCTGTGGTGACGGAGAGGGGGAAAGCATGTTCGGCCGCCAAGCTGGCACCCTGCTCCGACTCTGTCTCCCCCGTCCGGGGGAGAGGAGGGAGGGGAGCCGAACGGTGAACCGTGGAGGGAGGCGGGGCAGGAGTTGCTTCGGACTCCTGCCCGGCACTCTGCCCCAGGGACACGAGGCCCCGTCCGCGGGCTCATAAGCCTAGACGGGCCAATCGTCTTCCTCGGCCACAGCAGCAAGAGTGTCCGCTCTCCGCTTCCTGTCGCCCGAGGGGAGACGAGCGCAGTGCATGCTACCTGCTGGTTTAGAGCCGCGTACGCGTGCTCTGACCCCCGGCAGGATTCGCATACTGCTTTTATCTCTGCAGGTCATAACTCATTATGAACCCAGAGCCACATGAGGGACAACCACGGAAGCAGTTGTTGCTCATGATGATTCTCAATTGCTGTGCTTCAGTAACTGTGCTGGTTTGCTGAAAAAAAGAGGGAGCAGATTGCCGGGCCACCTTCCTATTTATACCGGAAGGAGGCCCGAGGGTGGGGCCCACCTTGCGGGTGGGCGTGGACTACAAGTGTTTCAGTGCTGCGCGGGGGCGCAGGGGGATTATCCAATAGCGATAGCCTTAGAGGGCGAAGCCATATACGAAATAGAACAATCTTCACTGTGTGTGCTGTGTGCTCTGCATGTGTGACCATTAAAGAGGGTTTAATCCCTCCCTATATTATATTATTGCTAGTGTGCAGCCGTTTGGCTGACCCTTTTCAGCACTGGCCACGGTTACTACTGTAACTACGGTTCTATGCCGTGTAAGCACTGGCCATGGTTGCTACTGTAACTACGGTTCTATTCCGTGCTGTTCTCTTCTTTAGAAGCTAGTTATCTGGTCTTAACATATGTTATTTGACTTGCTTGATTGTTAGCAGCAGTCGCTTTGCTAACATCTTGCATGTTCTGTTGAGCTTCATTATATACCTTAGCTGGTGAAGGCAGTGTTCTCGCTCCCGCTCCACCGGTAACGTGGGTGTAGGACATTTACATCCCTCTTTGTGTTCGGCGAGTAGGAGCATTGCTCTACTCTTTCCGTTCAGCAGGTAGCTGGTGAAGGCTGTGTTCTAACACCCGCACCCGGTTACGCTGCATCTGGCCACCTGCATAATGGCTCATTCATGTAGCGCCTGTATGGCTTCTCTTGAGCCCGAGGACGGCCATGACCGCTGCCCCTCTTGCCTTGGCGAGCATTTAAGAGAGGCTCTCACACAAAGCGCCTGCATGAACTGTAGCTTAATACCTCGGGCGCTCAGAGTGGCTAGAGTCGCAGAGGTGGAGCGTCTGGCAGCAGCCAACGGCCACCTCTCCTCGTCACAACTTCCTCCAGCTCAGTCTGGCCGTTCCCGGCGACTTGAGGGAGCGATGGTTATGGATTCACCCCCCAGGTAGAGGACTAGAAACAGGCTGTCCTCTAAGGTGGATCGGTTAGCTGCCGACATGTAGCAGATTAAGTTGCTCCTCTTGGCCCTTCAGCCAGGGGCCGGTGTGGGGGCTACTATCTTGCCGCCTGGCCCTCCTTCGGTTACCGCACCTCTGCTTGAGGGGTGTCCTCGGCCTCAGTGCAGGGTAACAGACAAACTGCTCTGTGTGGCCTTCGACACAGTGGCACGCATGGGTCGTAACGGGAACTCCCTCTCCCATCTGATGCTGGCAGTCTCTACCTCTCTGAGGCAGGCTCCGGCTGAGCCTTCTTTTCTGGGCCTCAGTGATGCATCACTGCAAGCCTTTGCTCTAATGTCTAGGGAATTGGGACGAGTTATTTCATTATTGGTGCAGACTCATCGCCAGGTTTGGCTTGCTCAGTCACCACTATCGGAGACATGTCCTCCGTAGTGTGCCAGTCGAGCCAGGGGAGCTGTTTGGGGCAGCTGCCCTGGAGGCACTGGAGCATGCTGCCCATGCTAGGCAGACCAGGCAGCATTTTCCACCTTCTTCCCACCTTTAGGCTGGGCAAGAGGGTGCCTTACATTCAGTTCCTCCGGCTTTTGGGCGGACTGACGGCTGCCTCAGCCATTGTGCCAAGCCTGCTGTCGCTGCGCCCCATGCAAATGTTGCTGAACAGCCTTCACTTGGACGCCAAGTGGCACAGGCACAGGAAAGTCAGGGTGTCTCAGCGGTGCCTCCACTCTCTGTCCCGCTGGAGGGACAGGGCCTATCTTTTGATGGGCGTGCCCAGGGGCGCCATCCCATCCCGCTGTGAGACTGTCACTGCAGATGCATGTCTCTCAGGATGGGGTGCAGTGTGGCAGGGCGGGACTGTTCAGGTGCAGTGGTCTGCCCAGGAGGGTGCACGCCATGTCAACGTGCTAGAGCTTCGGGCTGTGCAGTTTGCACTCACGCAGTTTTTACCCCAACTGGGGGGCAAGCATGTGCTTGTTCCTTCGGACAACATGCCCACTGTTGCCCAGACTGCAGTCCCTTCTAGATAGTGTTCTAGTGTCTAGAGAATGTAGGTGGCTGCTATTTTTGCCCGACATGTTCGGGTCGACGGCGCCACGGTGGGGTGCCACAGGTCGGTGTCCCTCTAGGGCTTTACGGCAGCGTCCCCCTAGCACCCCGAGGGCTCCGGCTCAGGACCTGCCCCTGCTGCTGGATGCCCTATCCTCTCCTCCCTTCGAGCCCCTGGCCCAGGTGGGGCTTAGGTGGCTGCCCACGAAGGCAGCATTTCTGCTTGCCATATAGCCTCAGGAGAGCGAGTTGGGGAGTTGCATGGCCTCTCCGTGAGCGATGCTTGCCTGAGGTGGGACTCTCAGGTGTTGCCCTTTGGGCAAATGTGGCGTTCCTGCCAAGGTGCTTCCACAAACCCACTTCAATCAGCCTGTCCAGCTGGTACGCTTTGACATTCAGGAGAACGGCACTTTGGAGTTGCTGTGCCTTGTGGGTGCCCTAAGGGGGTATATCGATGCTACTTCCTGTATACGGCAGTCGGAGCAGCTCTTCATTTGCCATGGCGGCACTAAAAGAGGTTATGCCCTCTAAACAGCGGCTGCCCCACTGGGTTGTCGATACCATCTCACATGCCTATGGGGCCAGTGGCCGCCCCCTGCCATCAGGGCTGAGATGCCACTCTACAAGGAGCATCTCAACATCGTGGACTGCCCTGAGAGTGGTGCCCCTGGAGACCATCTGCGCCGCGGCGTCGTGGGCATCTTCTGGCACATTCTCCAGGTTTTTATCGGGTTAATGTGCTAAAGCACTGGATGACTTATACCAACGAGATAGAACGATAGTTACACGGGGGAATTTGTTGTTATTGGTACTCGAGCTGCGCATGCGCGTGATGGAAATATCCAGTGCTAAAGCACAGCCTCTGGCGGTCATCCGGGACTCATAGAACCGTAGTTACAGACGTAATTATCATTGCTGCAGCACAGGCAGTATGAGAAAAATAAAGACCTTTTTGAACATCAAAGCATGTGAACATGTCACAGTGATGGCACTATATACAATTATGAAACCTGAATAGCAATAGGGCACCTTCAAAAAAATATATTCAAAAGCAAATGTGTCATTGCCCGCCTTTGACTGATAACTCATTGTGGATATTAAATGTGTTAAAGTTTTCTGACAACATTTTGTTTTGTATAACAAGTTGCAGGATAGGTCCCACTAGGACGTAAAGACATGGTTTGAAAGACTCTGATACATATGATGTCTTATACTCCTATAATTCCCAAAGACATATGATTTACATGTGGTTTTATATTCGAAGAGGCTGAACACATTCACCCTAGTGTCACTGGCCCAAACTAGAGGATAAATATAGAAAGCTACTAGTGATCAACTGGTTAAAAACCAAACCTAGCTACGTTAATTGATAAACAGGTTTTTTAGGTCCAGTGGTGCGTATTGGCTAACTGATTCAAGTGGTTACTTTTCTTCCAAACGTAATAATAGATTGCAATGATTAAACCATTTATACATTGAGAGAACTTTTCTGTTGTCAGTTGTTTCTGAAAGGCTTTATATTATGAAAAATCTGGAAAAAGAGCTGTCAAAGTGAACGCATGATATTATGGTGCGAGATCCTTATTTGGGCCAGATCAGAATCCTTTCCCACAAACGTACAGCTTACTGCTCTTTCTACATAACAAAGGCCCAACCTAACTAGCAGGCAAGTTATGGGTTTTGTACTAAGTTTAAATCACATTTCCATCTACACTGATCTCATGTTTGGCCTTTCTGGAATCCAACTTATGTAAATCCTTGATGGAAGCAGATAACTTTTGTCCCTGTAGATGTATATTTTTGGCAGACAGTGTGCAACCTTCTGTTTCAGCAGTGTCCATGTGTCTGGCAATCTGAGATTTTGCAGCAGTTGAGAGCCTCCCTGCCAGAAGCCTGTTGCTTGTAAACCATGGCAGACTCAGTGCGTCCGAAGAATGTGGAGATGTCGGCGTCCTGTCTTGAAACACGGACTCTGTCTCTTTAAACATGAATTTTGATCTAACTTATATGCAGAGTTTAAAAAGGTTCTCTGTGCAATTACATTCCTAATTTGCCTTCCACTCCACGCATACAAGATAATAAACACTGTGTGCATTAGGCTACATAATAAGAGATGAGTGCCAACCTTTATGCAGATAGTTGGTAAATGTCTGTGAGTGTGGTATATTTTTATATCTGTGTGTGTGAGGTGGAATATTGTAGGGGCTGGGGCAGATGACGACATTGTTTATATGGGACAAAATTGGTAACCAGAACTGATTACAAAAACATAAAGCTCTTCATGCACTAACCTCTTAATTTTGATCCAGATTGATGCATTAGACTTTATGTTCCACCTAAGAGTGTGCTGGCTCAACCCACCATAGTCTCACTCCCTAAAAATCTTGTGGAAAACACAGGAAAAACTTAGCTGAAGCCCAGGGTTCCATTTACGCCCTATTGAAAAAGTGAAACTCCCTGATGGTCTTTATTTGCATGGTTTCATAGACCCCAAAACAGTCTGTCTTGTGTATTAATCCACTGGTTTTAAGGTTTTCTGTGACTGCTGCAAAACACCCGCATTGACATTTATCTATCATATGCAGTGTTTATTAATGACATTGTTTTGGAATATGGGACAGCGCTGTTTTTAGGATGCGTGTGAGGGACGCTGTCTCTACAGGCCAATCACAAAAACTGCGTGGAGCCTCACCTCGCGGAGGGGGGCCTCAGCTTGCGGAGGGTTCTTCATTTTGCGGAGGGAGCCTCATCTCAGGGTATATGCAGGAATCCTGAAGTCAAATGTAATAACTTTTAAGACCTGTTTTAAGACCCTTTCCATACATTTTAAGACCTCATCGCCACTTCGAGTTTTAACCGGTTACATTGGCTCACATTTACTATATAGGCCTACAGTATTGATTCTCCTTCCTCCTTATCTTCCAACCATTTGGACACAAACTTGCATTTCCCCATAACGATGTTGTTTAACAACCGGCGTAAACGGACCTTCGCGCACTATCATCAGTGAGCGTGCAATGTCCTGTTCGGATGACGTCAAATCCAACGGGATGCCAGAAATAAACTATACAGAATCACACTACACACCTACGCAATGATTAAATTCAGGCACACTGTAGAATACAACCTCTTTGGACAATTTATATACTTATTGAAAACAAGCTACAAAATGTAATACCTTTGAAAATGCGGTTTAATACTTTTTAATAGCCTTCATTTTCGCTAAATTGATTTATCAACTTTTAATACTTTTTAAGACCCTGCGGACACCTTGCATCTGAAGCGCAAATGCGGCGCACCTACCCCTAGATTCCACCGGGTCCGTCTGCGCCACGTTACGGCCGCGTTAGGGCCGCGCCGCGGCGTTCGCAAAGATCGTGGCTGTCACCGGCTGTCACTACCCAATCTGCAGGGTTATGGCTAGAAAGGATCCGTCTAGTGTAAATATGACGTGACGTTCTCGTTGTAACTCTCGTTGTAATCGGAGCGGCTCGGAAACACATCTACAGCAGTAACATGATGCAACATACACATTAATGCAGCAGCAATATTAATAGAGAAACATCAGACTTAATAGTAAAACACTGCAAGGGAACCTTTTATTGCACCAGGAGCTACCTTGGGACTTTTACTGCGACAACGTTGACTTGCCTGTGAATAAAAAATAAACCATAGTGTTGGTGATCTACAGTGTTGTCATTCTTCTTTGAACACCAGCAAGACCGCTAACACCCTATTTCAACAATCACACTCCCTGTCATTGACATAATTAATAGATAGTTTAGCTTCTCATCATCATTTGCTGTGGCCCACTGATGTTAACGATCGTAAGTGAAAGGCTGCCTGCCAAACGTAAACATTCAGCCAAACTCTCGCGAGAGTTTTACACAAGACGGATCCTTTCTAGCCATAACCGATCTGCAGCCCTGCCCTATCTGCAGTGCGCATGTGCGAGATGGTCCGCCATATTCGACAACTCTGAACGGAAATCCAAGTAGGACACTTGGCACAGTGGCGTTTGGCAAAGCACCAAAAATAAAACTCAAAAAACCGAGAGAGATTAGTTATTGTTATTACAACGTGACTTCACTATTATTTAACAAGTCTTTTTATTGGGTTCTTTTATTTGGGGTTACATTGTCAGAATAAGTGAGAAATGGATTTAACTTCTATCATACTGGATAAACATTTACTGTGAATGTATGCAAAAATGTATGGCATTACTAATGTATATCTAATTACATTAACTGTGAATGTCTTTCATTTTATTTAAAATTACATAAAATTACATAAAACATTTTCCATAAAAAAGTGGATTCAAGAACAAATCTCTGTTATCAGTCCTTTTCTTATATGACTATTATTGCTAAATTTGAAAGGTCTTTACCAGCTTTGGAAATATATATATATATATATATTAGTCTTCATTCTGCCAGATGCAATGCAAATCGTCGTTCGTGCGCACTGCAGATAGGGCAGGGCTGCAGATCGGGTAGTGACAGCAGCCACTCTAGTCAATGGGTGCTATTCCACCAGACGCGCCGCGTTACGGCTCAGAAGTCTCTGCGCTGGGCTCCGCTCAAAATAGGATTCAAGTCTATTTTGCGACGCAACGCAAGGCGTTGCAGAGTCGCCGGGCAGGAAGTGGACCGGTCAGAGCATCCGGACCATCCCCAAAATAAACACATTTTGCAGATCCTATCCCTCCGTAGTCTTTCAAGTAGGAGGAGAAATGCCAGCGTTCTCCTCCGGTTTACAGGCACTGTGTAAATTATATTGTAACGGACTGGTTATAATGTTGATGTTTGATGTGTTTGTTGTTCAGAGTTTGTTCGCATTTTACAGTGTCAGTGGACGTACCACTGTTTTTGATGGACGGTTCTTGTGACCTGTAGCTGTGGGTTTGGGTGGGAGAGTGTTTTCTGGTTGGTTGGGGCTGGAAGAGGGAGGTTCCTGGGGCGAGGGATGCGGGAAGCTAGGAGAGAGCTAGCGGGAGACGTGACGTAGTGTGAGAATACGACAGGGTTAGTGGATTGTTTTGGCGTGGTTATGGCCAAGCCAACAGTAACCTGTGATCTGTACAATAAACTCCCGGATAAGGACAAACTAAGCCTCCCTGTGTTCCTGTAGCGAGACGCTACAATATATATAGAATAATTATGATGAATGCATTTTTTTAACACTAAAATACAGCAACACATCTTTGATTCATGTCGTTTATAACTGGAATATTACAATTATTATCAACTTTGTCCGTACAAAGTACAGTCTGCACAGTCTGTTTTCCGGTTGTTGCCTCTTTTGAATGACGAATACACACTACCGCCGCCTGCTGGTAAGGAGAGCTATTTCCACTCACGCATGCGCAGTTCGTACGTGCTTCTTGACCGTCGGCTGAAGTCTTTGCGGTGTGTTCCAGTCATGGATGTATAATAAGAACTGGATACAGCGTGGTAGGCGGGGCCTCATTCATTCCTATGAGAGTTGCTCATTGGCGCATGATGACAAAATGGCCCAACTTTTGAGAGAGTGATACGTCACAGATAACCCAGCATGCCTGAGAAGTACCCGTACTGTATGTGCGTTCATAGAGCATGCGCAACTTTAACCACGGACCCACGGACACGTCTATCGTTATTCCAACCCAGTTTAGATTTAACCACGCCCACTTCCGCATTACGCAAGAACGTAGCTTTAGCGTCATAGACTTCATCTTCGGCAGTTATAGCGGTCGCAGTAAAGCAGGATATTGAATAGTTGTTTTTTGTCTTTCCAAAGGATTTGTTGACTGAAAGTAAACGATCCTGTAATCAAAGCCATATCGAAGAGTCCTGAGATTGTATTACTGGTGTTTTATCATCTCAGCTGGTGTAAGTGCAGAATATTGAATATAACCTTGACTATTACTGTGTACTTCATTTATCTGACAGCATTATTTAATGATACTATTTTATATATATATGTACACACATTTATTCATTTATAAACATATATATATATATAAACACACACTTATATGTACTCACACATGTATTTATTCATTTATACACACAGATGTATTCATTCATTTATACACACACAGCATTATTTAATGATACTATTTTATATATATATATATATACACACATTTATTCATTTATAAACATATATATATAAACACATACTTATATGTACTCACACATGTATTTATTCATTTATACACAGATGTATTCATTCATTTATACACACACAGCATTATTTAATGATACTATTTTATATATATATATATATATATATATATATATATATATATATACACACACATTTATTCATTTATAAACATATATATATAAAATCCTAAAACATTGGTATAGTTATGCTAAAATGTTTATATTCTCTTTAAATGTACTTCATGTGCTTGCATGTTATTCTTTGCAATGCCTTGTCTTTTATCTGGACAATAATTCTGTTATTAAGTGTTATTGTTTATGACGATCCCCTGGTCCCCTCCCCAATCTGATCAATGATGACATGTATAGCCGCATGTCATCATTTCAGCGCTGGTTGTCTTGGTGGTGCCCAGCAAACAATGTGGGCTTCGTGAATAATTGGACAGCCTTCTGGGGAAAACCTGGTCTGATTAAGAGAGACGGCATTCATCCTACTTTGGAAGGTGCAAATCTCATTTCGGCAAACATTTCAGGGCTCTGTGGACTTAATCCATGACAAACTGGAGTTGAGACCAGGAGGCAGAGTCGCAGTCTTACACGCTTCTCTGCGCTCTCTCCTAGGCAGTCATCCATAGGAATCCCGACCCCAATAAAATACCCAATATTAACGGTGTGTGTGTCTGCCCAAGGACAATTTAAGGTAAAACCTAATAGAGGTGTCATACATAATAACCTAATAAAAGTAAATGTAACAACTACTACAGTGCAACAAAACAGGAAGATTAAATGTGGTCTCTTAAACATAAGATCTCTAGCATCTAAAGCAATACTGGTAAATGATTTAATATCAGATTATAATATTGATATATGCTGTCTCACTGAAACTTGGTTGAGACATGAAGAATATGTCAGCATAAATGAGGCCACTCCACCCAGCCATATCAATACTCATATTGCCCGAGGCACGGGCCGAGGAGGTGGAGTTGCAGCAATCTTTGACTCAAGTTTACTTATCAATACTAAACAAAAATTAAATTATACCTCCTTTGAAAGCCTCATTTTCAGTCTTACGCATCCGACCTGGAAAACTTTGCAGCCAATCTTATTTGTTACAGTGTACCGTGCACCAGGTCCTTATTCAGAATTCTTATCAGAATTCTCTGAGTTTTTATCAGCTTTGGTACTTAAAACAGATAAAGTAATTATCGTAGGTGACTTTAATATTCATGTTGACGATGATAAAAATAGCCTTACTGTTGCATTTAACTCTATATTAGATTCTGTTGGTTTCTGTCAGAGTGTAAATAAACCAACCCACTGCTATAATCACACTCTTGACCTTGTTCTGACTTATGGTATTGAAATTGAGCAACTATTAGTCGAACCGCATAATCCTGCTTTATCCGACCATTTCTTAGTAACTTTTGAAGTACTGTTACTAGACTACAAAGCATTAGCCAAAAGCTCCTGCAGCAGAAACCTATCTGTTAGTGCTATAGCCAAATTTAAGGAAGAGATTCCACCAATACTTAACTCGATAGCATGTCTGCATGTAGGGGAGGAAACTTATACAAAATGTACACCACCCCAAATTGATCATGTTGTTGATAGTGCTACAGATGCGCTGCGAATAAAATTAGACTCTGTTGCTCCTTTGAAAAAGAAGAAAATAAAACAACATAGATTAGCTCCATGGCATAATGCCGAAACCCGCAAAATAAAGCAAAAGTCGAGACAACTTGAAAGGATATGGCGTTCCACTAAACTTGAAGAATCTCGTTTAATTTGGCATATTACTCTCAATGAATATAAGAAAGCACTGCGTAAAGCGAGAGCAGCATACTACTCTTCATTAATAGATGAGAATAAGAATAATGCAAGATTTCTTTTCAGCACTGTAGCCAGGCTGACAGAGAGCCACAGCTCGACTGAGCCTTCTATTCCCATAGCACTCAGTAGTAATGATTTTATGTGCTTTTTTAACGATAAAATTGTTACTCTTAGAAACAAAATCAATGACCTCTTGCCTTTGACCAGTATAGTGTTATCAACAGCTCCCGGAAACGTAAGTTCTAATAATATTACACTAGATAGTAAACTAGAATGCTTTTCAGCCATAAACCTTGAACAATTAAATTCAATGATTCTCTCTTCTAAACCATCAACGTGTATCTTAGACCCGATTCCAACTAAGCTGTTAAAAGAAGTTTTTCCATTAATTAGCACTTCTTTATTAAATATTATGAATATGTCTTTATTATCAGGCTATGTTCCAAAATCATTCAAAGTAGCAGTGATAAAACCGCTTCTTAAAAAGCACAACCTCGATTCCAGAGGTTTTAGCCAACTATAGACCTATTTCTAATCTTCCGTTCCTCTCAAAAATTCTTGAGAAAGCAGTCGCAAAACAGCTGTGTGATTACTTAAGAAACTATGATTTATTTGAAGATTTTCAGTCTGGCTTTAGAACACAACATAGCACAGAGACAGCTCTGGTTAAAGTCACAAATGACATTCTAATAGCCTCTGACAAGGGACTTGTCTCTATTCTTGTCTTACTCGATCTTAGTGCTGCATTTGATACTATCGACCATGATATCCTATTGCAAAGACTAGAGCACTTAGTTGGCATACAGGGAACTGCTTTAGGCTGGTTTAGGTCTTATCTATCTGAACGCTCTCAGTTTGTACGTGTCAACGATGAATCTTCCATGCAAACCAAAGTTAGCCATGGAGTGCCACAGGGCTCAGTGCTTGGACCTATTTTGTTCACCCTATATATGCTTCCGTTAGGCAATATTATAAGGAATCATTCTGTAAACTTTCATTGTTATGCGGATGATACTCAACTATATTTATCAATCAAGCCTGATGAAATTAATCATCTAAATAAAATTCAAGACTGCCTCAAGGACTTAAAAACGTGGATGACCTTAAATATTTTGATGTTAAACACGACCAAAACTGAAGTTATTGTACTTGGCCCGAAGAATCTACGAAACAAATTATCTAAAGATATATTAACTATGGATGGCATTAATTTGGCCTCCAGTGAGACTGTAAGGAATCTTGGTGTTATATTTGATCAGGATTTATCCTTTAACGCCCACATAAAATCCATTTCAAGGACCGCCTACTTCCATCTACGTAACATTGCAAAAATCAGGCATATCTTGCCTCAAAACGATGCAGAGAAACTAGTCCATGCATTTGTTACTTCAAGGCTGGATTATTGTAACTCCTTATTATCAGGGTGTACCAAGAAGTCAGTCAAGTCGCTTCAGCTGATTCAAAATGCTGCAGCTCGTGTACTAACCAGAGTTAGGAAAAGGGACCACATTACTCCTGTTCTGGCTGCCTTACACTGGCTCCCTATAGAACACAGGATAGAATTTAAAATTCTTCTTCTCGCCTACAAAGCCCTTAATGGGCAGGCGCCATCTTACCTTAAAGAACTCATTATACCCTATTGTCCTACTAGGGCATTGCGTTCCAAGAATGCAGGGTTGTTGGTTGTTCCTAGAGTCTCTAAAAGTACAATGGGAGCCAGAGCCTTTTCTTATCAAGCTCCACTTTTGTGGAATCAGCTTCCAGTTTGTGTTCGGACGGCAGACACCCTATCCGTTTTTAAGAGTGCGCTTAAGACTTTCCTTTTTGATAAAGCTTATAGTTAGGGCTGATTAGATTCAGCCCCTAGTTTTGCTGATATAGGCTTAGTTTGTCGGGGGACATCTTACTTCTTCCTTCTCTCTGTCTATACCTGTGTACTCTCATGTTCCGATTAACCCAGCTTCCCCAAATTTCTTTCTTTTTGGTGTCTATATACGCCGGGATCCGGAGTCGTGGATGATCCTGCGGTCCTGTGTCATGGATTACGAGTCCTGGATCTTGAGTCGTGGCTGCGGTCCTGGATCATAAGTCCTGGATGGATATCCTCGTGGATTCATCTTCTTATTATACACACATGCATTTCAAAACATTTGGACTACCTATGTTGCAAATGTATTATCTTTTCAATTTACACACGGCATCTATTGCACGTCTGTCCGTCCTGGGAGAGGGATCCCTCCTCTGTTGCTCTCCCTGAGGTTTCTCCCATTTTTCCCTTTAAACTGTGGGGTTTTCTCTGGAAGTTTTTCCTTGTACGATGTGAGGGTCTAAGGACAGAGGGTGTCGTATTGTCATACTGATATTCTGTACAAACTGTGAAGTCCACTGAGACAAATGTAACATTTGTGATATTGGGCTATATAAATAAACATTGATTGATTGATGATGATGATTATGATGATGATTATGATGATGATGGTGATGTGTAGGTGAGGCATTGATATGAGCAAACACATCCAATGTAGTTTGATGTTCATCATAGTATTGAGAGATAAGTCTTATCAGATACCTTCAACTGCGGGTACTCCTCTATATTGTTCTGTGTGCCTCCAGAGCACACTAAAACACGAGGTCTGAAATGAAAGCAAAAAAAAAAGAGCCTATAGTTATTCAGGTACTATTCTGATGCTAATACTTTAGTACTTATACTGATGCTAATACTTTAGTACTTATACTGATGCTAATACTTTAGTACTTATACTTGAGTATTTCTACACTCTGGTACTTGTACCTTTACTCAAGTACAAGATCTTATCACTTCTTACACCTCTGGAAAGCACTTTTATGTAAAGGAATACATTTTTATAAATGTCCCAACATTTCATTTTTACATGGCAAAACTTTAATATGTTATTAATGTTAAAATAGACATTTATAACATATTATAAATGTCTATAAAATATTAAATAAACGTTAACATGTTACATGACAAACAAAAAAACGAAACATTATATATAGGCTATATATACAGATGTTTGCTAATGTATCCCTCTTATATCCATCTAGGAATTAATATTAAATGATGAATTAATATTACCTCAGCAGTGCATAAGTGTGGTTGTCAGTCATATTGACAAAGAAGCACTATTATATTGTATATTATGCAGTTTTTATAAGGACGGTATTTTGCTCGTCAGATTCAGATTTCGCGGGTGTGCCATGTCTATGACGCTATCGCGTAGAGCTATGTCGATCCTTGCGTAATGGGGAAGTGGGAGTGGTTAAATCTAAACTGGGTTGGAATAGAGAACCGCAGTGACGCGTCGTAAAACCCGGAAGTAAACTTCTTCCGGTTCCTTCGCGAAAAACCAATGCAAATTCTCCATAGGATTTTGGAAAATAGCTCGAAATAAGGTCTGTGGTTGACACACATTTAAGAGAGGGATCACGTTTTGTTCAGCCGGATAATCTCCACATGTCAACCCTATTTTTATAATTTTTGAATCATAAATCTAGTCGCCAAAAGCGAAATGCTAACGTTATGCTATAAACGAACTACAAGCCAGTACAGCAGCAGACGACTTCAACGTCACGCCAACTTAAGATCGTTTCAACTGACTTGCACTGAAACTGCACTTTGAACACTTTAAATATATTAACATTTTAAACTGTATACCCCGGTTATCTAGGCCCGTTTTGTTTAATGTATACCACGTTTATCTAGGCCCTTTTTGTTTTATGTATACATGTCACACTGTGGGAAACGATATTTCGATATTTCTGGATGTATAACACATGTAGAATTGTTGACAATAAAGCTGAATTTGACTTTCGCATGCTTGCTTATTTTAACAAAGCTTTTCATTTTAGCCACACTGAATTTAACTAGAAGTCATGGCTGTGTCAATTACCAGTCTGATATCGTTTTACAAAGATGACAAGAAGAGTGTAGATAGAGGAGAGAACCACTACAAGTCAGGACACGTTACAGTGCAGCCTAGATGAAGGTGTGCTTACCGGTGTTGTCAGGGCTAGCATGAGGGACAAGGTTTATAGTGTCGGTGAGTAGTGATAGCAAGAGTACCGTTAACCTTTTAAGACCGAGTTAATTTATTCACATTAATTCCCATCAACAAATCAATTGTATGTGTCACATGAAATCTTTATTAGGCAAGGCAAGGCAAGTTTATTTATATAGCACTTTTCAACACAAGGCGATTCAAAGTGCTTTACAAAAAATGAAAGACATTAAGAAAATGGCATTTAAAATCAGTCATTAAAAAGAAAAGCTAATAAAAGAAACATTAAAAGAAAAAATACATGGATAAAAGTTACAGTGCAGTCTAAGATATGAATAGTTCAATTAAGAGCAGCGACAAAAAGTAAAGTCTTCAGCCTGGATTTAAAAGTAGTAAGAGTTGCAGCGG
Source organism: Notothenia rossii (assembly GCF_949606895.1). NCBI lineage: Eukaryota > Metazoa > Chordata > Actinopteri > Perciformes > Nototheniidae > Notothenia > Notothenia rossii. The sequence goes on along the minus strand of NC_136903.1, from coordinate 29,999,811 downwards.
ACCTGCAGGTTTCTGGGAGTTTGTTCCAGATATTTGAAGCATAATAACTGAACGCTGCTTTACCATGTTTAGTTCTGACTCTGGGGACAGAAAGCTGACCAGTCCCTGAAGACCTGAGAGATCTGGATGGTTCATCATTTAGCAGGAGGTCAGAAATGCATTTTGGTCCTAAACCATTCAGTGCTTTATAAACAGCAGCAGTATTTTGAAATCTATTCTTTGACACACAGGAAGCCAGTGTAAAGACTTCAGAACTGGAGCGATGTGATCCACTTTCTTAGTGTTGGTAAGGACTCGAGCAGCGGTGTTCTGAATCAGCTGCAGCTTTCTAATAGATTTTTTAGTGAGACCTGTGAAGACACCATTGCAGTAGTCCAGTCTACTGAAGATAAAAGCATGGACACGTTTTTCCAAATCCTGCTGTGACATTAGTCTTTTAATCCTAGATATGTTCTTTAGGTGATAGTAAGCTGATTTAGTAACTGTTTTAATGTGACTGTTGAAACCAATAACTAATTTAACCCGCTGAAAAGAGAGCCCACCTCTGAAGATCGTGACTGGCTGAGGGACAGACTTGGGGGCAGGTTCTCAGGAATTTCTTGGCTTCTCTCCCCCGAGCCAGAAGAGGAACACTACAGCTTGGAAACACTTACTGTTCCTGAAATTATCAAATCTGTTGGGCATCAGGGACCTGAGGCAATTGTGGCAAGCATGGCATTGTCTGAAGAGCAACAGAGGGCAATTCAGGTGGCTACCACTGGTCAGCGAACCAACCAAAACTGGCATTTGTTCAGGAAAGGAAGGTTGACTGCAGGCAACTTTGGAGCTGTCCTGAGGTCAAAGCGTGTTACTGCTTCCTTTATTGCCAGGGTGCTAGGGCAACAACAGGCCCTTGATGGTGTTTTGTCTGTACAGTGGGGGACTATGAATGAATGTGAGGGCGTCAGGGCATTCACCACTGCAACTCAGATGCAGGTCCATGAGTCAGATTTGTGGCTCTCCCTATCAGGATTGTTGGGGGCATCTCCAGATGGTCTGGTAGGGTCTTCCGCTGTGCTGGAGGTAAAGTGTCCCTACGGAGCCAGGGAAATAACAATTAGTGAAGCATTGCAAATCAAGGGCTTCTTTGTCAGTAAGGAAGGAGAAACATTCAGCCTGCGTGAGGAACATCCTTACTGGCACCAAGTGCAACGTCAGCTTCACCTCACTGCAAGGAAGAAGAAATACAAAAATTGTGAATTGTTTTTAATTTACATTTACTCGCCTTTGCAATGTTGTGGTTGTTAGAGTGTTAGGTTTCCTGTCAGCTCGTCTGTTGGGAAGATATAAAATATAGTTTCATGGAAGTCACACCGTCACATATACTGTAAGAGCATTAAGACATACAGTACATAGGCTAAAACAAAACATCTAAAGATATAACCTTGCACTTTGATAAGTCTCGTGAACATTTTTACTATTTTGACATTTTTATAGATGAAAATTGAACTAAAGAAATAAATGGTAGATTAATCCATATTGAAAATAGGTGTCAGCTGCTACACTAATTATAATAGTTATATTTCTTAATTAATTAAGATAAGATATTACTGTATTGATCCCAATTTGGGAAATGTTTGTGTTGCAGCAGCATAACAAGAAAAACAAAATATAAGTTATTATATATACAAAAGTATGTGAGGGATGGAATATTAAATTGAATATAAATGTAAAATGTACATGTGATTTTACGTCCAAGAGAAGCTATGGAGCAGAGAGTTCTCTGCCAGCCTGAGGTGATTTGTTTTTAGTTCAATATGTCAAACTGATTTCCCTGACTACAATCTTTAGTTACATGGTGAAACGTTATGCTGCTTGTACTAATAAGACTTATCATATAAGCCACACAGGTTTTAATAGGATGTATTCATTATCTTTACTTATGTTGCGGTCTTTTCAGCAGCGCCATCTCTATAACGGCGATACAGTCACTACCCATTATTTACATTTCACCGTGACATGGACAAAAATGTAACGTCAGCTTACCTCATGACACGAATCCAGACTCTCCTTTGGAAAACATTGGCCGGGAAACGATAGAACAAGCACGTTTCATGCGAAGACCTGTGGCTGCAACCCGGAGCAAAGCAACAAACCATTGCGTAGCTAACTAGTAGCGCTAGCTTTAGCTAACGTTAGCCAACGAAACGAACTGCCGAGTAAAATTGGAAAACACTGGTAATTAATTATTCTATAATTTGTAAAACTACGGTGTTAAAAACGACAATTTCAAAAATACAGATTCTAATGGTCAGATATAGATATACAGATACTAAAGATAGGCAGGTACTTGCTTTCAAGCAGAAGACAGGGGAAAACAAACTTAGCGGGAGTGTTTACGTGTTCTACGTAATGACGTACAACGGCCTCGACAATTTCTGTAGTCCTATTCAGCCATTCGGTAACAACCATCGTTTTTCAGACACGTAAACTCTTCAAAAATCCCCAGTGGGGTCACTGCTGATGTATTTAATGTCGTAGAACAAAACGTCAATTACCTCTTAAAGTTGTGTCAACCACAGACCTTATTTCGAGCTATTTTCCAAAACCCTATGGAAAAAATGCATTGCTTTTTGAGGAAGGAACCGGAAGTGCTAAAAATGCTAACTTACTTCCGGGTTTTCCGACGCGTCACTGCGGTTCTCTATAACGATAGACGCCCCACGGACCCCAAAAGGCTCGTTCACATCAAGCACGTCAATTTGCAACAGCACCGCTCGTTCTGGTTTGTTATGATGGATTTGACATGGATCCATGATTTGATATGAACGAATAACGAGGCGGCCGCGGCAGTTAGCAGCTAGCAGTTAGCGGCTAGCGGCTAACTAGTGTAACGTCCGAGACATTAGTAATTATGCTAATGTACACATCAATCGTATCGTTATGTACTTTTATATTACCCTGATGTAACAGGATCTAGTGAGATCCAAGCAACAGAGCTTAATTTAGCATGATACTTTTGTGGGTTGTACATGAAACCATCCATCCATCCATCCATCTTCTCCCGCTTATCCGTGGTCGGGTCGCGGAGGTAGCAGTTCCAGCAGAGAGCCCCAAACTTTCTTTTCCCTGGCCACATCAACCAGCTCTGACTGGGGGATCCCAAGGCGCTCCCAGGCCAGAGAAGAGATATAATCCCTCCATCTGGTTCTAGGTCTACCCCTTGGTCTCTTCCCAGCTGGACGTGCCTGGAACACCTCCCTAGGGAGGCGCCCAGGTGGCATCCTAACTAGGTTAAAAAAATTTTTTTTATATATATATTACCAATTGGTTTCATGTACACCTCTCTGAAGAACCAGCACCTTACCGTGGTAGAGAGGTTTGTGTGCCCTGATGAACCTGGGGGCTGTGTTGTCTGGAACCTTGTGTTCCTGGTAGGGTCTCCCATGGCAAATTGGTCTCAGGCAAGGGGCCAGACTAAGATTGGTTCAAAAGACCTCATGAAAGACGACACACGAAGTGAGGATACCCGGCCCGGAGGAAGCCCGGGGTCCCCTTCTGGAGCCAGGCCCAGAAGGAGGACTCGTCGGCGAGCGTCTGGTGGCCGGGCTTGCCACGGAGCCCGGCCGGGCACAGCCCGAAAAGGCGACGTGGGCAACACCTCCGCTTCTCCGTCCCGCGGGCCCACCACCTACGGGAAACAGCGATGGGGTCGGGTGCGCTGCCAGAAGGGTGGCAGTGAAGGCAGAGGGTCTCGACGGACCAGACCCGGGCGACAGAAGCTGGCTTTGGGGACGTGGAACGTCACCTCTCTGGGGGGGAAGGAGTCGGAGCTTGTGCGGGAGGTGGAGCGTTACCAGTTGGATCTGGTTGGGCTCACCTCTACGCACAGCGTCGGCTCTGGAACCTTACTTCTGGATAGGGGTTGGACTCTATTCTTCTCCGGAGTTGCTCAAGGTGTGAGGCGCCGGGCGGGTGTGGGGATACTCACAAGTCCCCGGTTGGGTGCTTCGTTGTTGGAGTCTACCCCAGTGGACGAGAGGGTTGCCTCCCTACGCCTGCGGGTTATGGGGGGGAAAACTCTGACTGTTGTGTGTGCTTATGCACCCAACAGCAGTTTAGAGTATACGGCCTTCTTGGAGACCCTGGAAAGAGTCCTGTATGGGGCTCCTGAAGGGGACTCTTTAATCTTGCTGCGAGACTTCAACGCACATGTGGGCAATGATGGAGACACTTGGAGGGGAGTGATTGGGAGGAACGGCCCCCCTGATCTGAACCGGAGTGGTGGTTTGTTACTGGACTTCTGTGCTAGTCATGGATTGGCCATAACAAACACCATGTTCGAACATAAGGATGCTCATAAGTGTACGTGGTACCAGAGCACCCTAGGCAGAAGGTCCATGATCGATTTGGTTATCGTATCATCGGACCTGAGGCCGTATGTTTTGGACACTCGGGTAAAGAGAGGGGCGGAGTTGTCAACTGATCACCATCTGGTGGTGAGTTGGGTCGAGTGGCGGGGGAAGCCTCTGGATAGACCTGGTAAGCCCAAACGTGTAGTTCGGATGAACTGGGAATGTCTGGAGGAGGCCCAAGTTCAGGAGGCCTTCAACTCACACCTCCGGCGGAGCTTTTCGGGCATTCCTGTGGAGGTTGGGGACATTGAACCAGAGTGGTCGGTGTTCAAAGCCTCTATTGCCGAAGCCGCGGCGGGGAGCTGTGGTCTCAAGGTCCTAGGTGCCTCAAGGGGCGGTAACCCTCGAACCTCCTGGTGGACACCGGTGGTCAGGGAAGCCGTCCGACTGAAGAAGGAGGCCTTCAGGGATTTGTTATCTCGGGGGACTCCCGAGGCAGTTGCAAGGTACCGACAGGCCCGAAGGGCAGCAGCCTCAGCCGTGGCCGAGGCAAAGCAGCGGGTGTGGGAGAAGTTCGGAGAAGACATGGAAAAAGACTTTCGGGCGGCACCAAAGTTGTTCTGGAAAACTGTCCGACACCTCAGGAGGGGGAAGCAGGGAACCATCCAAGCTGTGTACAGTAAGGATGGGACGTTGTTGACCTCAACTGATGGAGTGTTAGGGCGTTGGAAGGAGCAGTTTGAGGAACTCCTGAACCCGACAACTCCGCCCTCTATGTTAGAGGCAGAGCTGGAGTATGAAGGGGGATCGACACCAATCTCCCGGGGGGAGGTCACTGAGGTCGTCAAACAACTTCACAGTGGCAAAGCCCCGGGGGTGGATGAGATCCGCCCAGAAATGCTGAAGGCTCTGGGTGTTGAGGGACTGTCATGGTTGACACGTCTCATCAACGTTGCGTGGAAGTCGGAAACAGTACCGAAGGAGTGGCAGACCGGAGTGGTGGTTCCCCTTTTCAAAAAGGGGGATCAGAGGGTGTGTGCCAATTACCGAGGCATCACACTACTCAGCCTCCCCGGGAAAGTTTACTCTAAGGTACTCGAAAGGAGGGTCAGGCCGATTGTCGAACCTCAGATTGAGGAGGAACAATGCGGATTCCGTCCTGGTCGTGGAACGACGGATCAGCTTTTTACTCTCGCAAGGATCCTGGAGGGGGCCTGGGAGTATGCTTATCCAGTCTACATGTGTTTTGTAGACTTGGAGAAGGCATATGACCGGGTTCCCAGGGAGTCACTGTGGGAGGTGCTGCGGGAGTATGGGGTGAGGGGGTCTCTACTCAGGGCCATCCAATCTCTGTACTCCCAAAGCGAGAGCTGTGTCCGGGTCCTCGGCAGTAAGTCGGACCCATTTCAGGTGAGGGTTGGCCTCCGCCAGGGCTGCGCTTTGTCACCAATCCTGTTTGTAATATACATGGATCGGATTTCGAGGCGTAGTCGTGGGGGAGGGGGTCTGCAGTTCGGTGGACTAAGGATTGCACCACTGCTTTTTGCAGATGATGTGGTTCTGATGGCTTCATCGGTCTGCGACCTTCAGCACTCACTGGATCGGTTCGCAACCGAGTGTGAAGCGGCTGGGATGAGGATCAGCACCTCCAAATCTGAGGCCATGGTTCTCAGCAGGAAACCGATGGACTGTCCACTCCAAGTAGGGAATGAGTCCTTACCCCAAGTGAAGGAGTTCAAGTATCTCGGGGTCTTGTTCTCGAGTGAGGGAACAATGGAGCGTGAGATGGGTCGGAGAATCGGAGCAGCGGGAGCGGTACTGCAGTCTCTTTACCGCACCGTTGTGACGAAAAGGGAGCTGAGCCAGAAGGCAAAGCTCTCTGTCTACCGGGCCATTTTCGTTCCTACCCTCACCTATGGTCATGAAGGATGGGTCATGACCGAAAGAACGAGATCGCGGGTACAAGCGGCCGAGATGGGTTTTCTCCGCAGGGTGGCTGGTGTCTCCCTTAGGGATAAGGTGAGAAGTTCGGTCATCCGGGAGGGACTCGGAGTTGAACCGCTCCTCCTTCGCGTCGAAAGGAGCCAGTTGAGGTGGTACATGAAACCAATTGGTAATATATATAAAATTAAAAATATATGTATTTTGAATTGTGAGTTCAATCTTTATCTAAAAAGTAAAGCTGATGATCGATTACTGTGGTGGAGTTAACATAACAATCGCCTATTTCTCTTTGAAATGTGATGGAGTAAAAAGATAGTAACTGTGATTATTCATGTTAAGTACCCCGCAAGTAACTAAAACATATAGTAGGCTACTTGAAGGAAAGGTGTGAAATGTTTCCATAAATAATGTCACACACTACAACACCCCTCGTTGTTAAATACCAACCATATGATCATGTTTGGTGGATTTTTTAATATAATAATTGCAATCAATATTATATATATGACCTTTTAATCTATATAAATTGTATTTACATTTGTTGTCACTATTTTTTCCACCTAGTTCTACTATGCCAGCCTTCAGAGGTATACATGTGTTAACATCTCTTTTAGGTTTCATTTCTTATTTTTGTGAATTTCTATATAAAATGCTGATTTCTACCTGAAATGCTTATGTATTTTTAATTACATTTTCGTAGAGCTTTGACTTTTTCAGCTGAATAAATATTATAACTCTAGATGATTGTGTTCAGCATTGCCAGCTTCACTGTTGAGCTTTATGTTGTGCCCAGCATTCTCCTGTGCTCTGAAATCAAAATGTGCAGCATAAAACAACACTATAACACTACATTACTATGGAGCTATTTCAGGGTCATAAGTTTTGATCATTCAAAAAAATACAATTTATTTGAAAGTCCAAGTTTTCATCCTGAACTTTGAAAAATACAATGTTGTATTCAAAACAAAAAAAAGTATTTGAAATCATTTTTCAGGTTGAATATTATTTTTATTCAGTTCAGCATTTTTTTTTTATAAAATATTTATTTTCATATTTCACTTTTACACATATTTTGATATTTGAATACTTGTTTTTTTCAGTTTCAGATTTTACGTTTTCAGATTCAAAACAATTATTTTTTCAGTTTCAAATATTTTTTTTTCAGGTTTCAATATTTTTTTCGCCTTCAGATTGTTTTTCGCTTTCAGATCTTTTTTTTTCGCTTTCAGACTTTTGACCCTGATATTGCTTCGGGGGTCGGGGCTTAGTTTGGCACCCTGACTGACAGCCCTCCCTCTGTCATGATGCCTTCATGGATGTTAGGTAGCGCAAGAAATACAACTAAACACTTTCTATACACAATACTCCCGTGATTGGTGGTAAACAAAACTGATACCAGCATCAAAGTTCCGTTAAGCGAGCTGTTGAGCATCGTATTTGGCAACAATCAAGGTATAAGAGCAATAAACTGTGCTAGAATCTGAAATCACGTATCCGCAATCAAGCGTTGTCCTTCCCCACTTCCACGTAGCTCCATGAACGCAGCATAGTATTGGCTTGGTTTTTGCGATCAGAATCAGAATAGAGAGACGAAGTCCCGCCCATCTACTTCCGACCCATGGGACCCCGGAAGCGGAAAATTATACATTGACGTCAATGGAGAGAGAAAAGTCATCTTTCGATCCCGTTTGAATTGTGCCACGAATGACACATATAATGTTTGTCAAATTAAAAGAACATTTTGAAAAAATAAAAATGTGTCGTAAAACTGTGAAGTTACAATTTTTTTTGTGTGAAACCGCTCAGTGAACTACAGGTCTCTGGTCTCGCACAATACGCGTCACCATCACAAAGATGGCTGTCACGTTAGTAAATTTCACCTGTTTCTTTCAGAATGAGGCGAAAAAGTATAAAACGAGGGGAAAATCACTACAAGTCTGGGCATGTCTTTCGTGTATGCTGTACATACACGAAAGGGAGCGGTTCTGTAAGAGCCAGCATGCGGGACCGGCTTTACAAGGTTTCAGTGAGTAATATGAGTGCAATGTTTAAGGTTAATGTCAGCTAATTAACAAGGTACACTAACGTGTTTTGTTTTAGCAACTAGTTTTCTCCTTAAGAACTTCGGGGTGTCTGTGTATGCTGTGGATAACCTTAGTGTTCACAAGAACAAGATACACTCCCGTGTTTTGTTTTAGTTGCTCTTCAGATTGAAGCGGCCAGATTTATATCGACTATATGTGTGATCTCCTTTTTACATCTCGTTGTGTCATTTGAGTTTATTTGCTGTGTGTAGATTCAAGGATTTTGGTTATCTTGTCCAGGGATGCAAACTTGTCACCTTTCGGCGAAATTCTCCGTTTTGAATCCAAAATAGGTCGTTTGTGTGATTCATGTAGATCTGCAATAAAAATATTTTGGGGTATGGGAGGGGGTCTGGGACCCGGATTAATGTGCGGCCGCGAGCTTTTTTTTATATATTATAATGAAACGCGAGCTGTGTGCTCGAGTCTTCCTGCCTGTCGGCTCTGCTCATGATGTATAATAAGCCTCTGCTGCTCGGCGATGATGGTCTAGCTTCAGCAGCTACATTACCTCGTTAATATTAACTTTGCGTCCGGAGTCACTGTGGCACAGACTGGTGAACAGCTGTTAGAACGGGCCGTTCAGGTGTTCAGAGTAGAGCTCCCTGTCGGAGCGGCAGAGCATGATGTGCACTGGAAAGTTTTTTTTTCCCGTCGCAATATTATCGTTAAGCTAGCTAACTAGCATACATTGTCACTATCTGCTAACGTTAGCTTTAGCCTTCGTTTTCTAATCGTTTTTTTCATAGGCTATAAACAGAGGTGGTATAAGTATATATCTTGTACTTGATTAAAAGTAGAAGTACTCAGTTCTTGTACTTGAGTAAAAGTAGAAGTAGCCTACTCAGATCGTGTAGGCTACTTGAGTAAAAGTAGAAGTACTCAGATCTTGTACTTGAGTAAAAGTAGAAGTACCAGAGTGTAGGAATACTCTGTTACAGTAAAAGTCCTGCATTCTAAATGTTCCTCAAGTAAAAGTAGAAAAGTATTATTATCAAAATATAGTGAAAGTAGCGACAGTAAAAGTAGTCATTTTGCAGATTGGTTCATTTCAGAATAATATGATATGTTTTATAATGATTGATCATTAAAGTGTTATGAAAGCTGGTAAAGGTGCAGCTAGTTTGAATGACTTTGTATACTGCAGGGTAGCTTTTGGATTTACTCCAGGTGGAACTAAAGTCTGATTTAACACTTGATTATATTTCACATCATTCATCCACATCTGTAAAGTAACTAAAGGTATTAAATACATGTAGTGGAGTAAAAGTACACCATTTACCTCTAAACTGTAGTGGAGTAGAAGTACAAAGTAGCAAAAAATAAATAAATACTTAAGTAAAGTACAAGTATCTCAAAATTGTGCCCAAGTATAGTACTTGTTGAGTTTATGAACTTAGTTACTTTACACCAGTGGCTATAAAGATAAAAAGACTTAAGCCTTGCACAGAGGCATGAAAATACATTTTCAAAATGCTCAAAAGTGCTGCCAAAATTATAAACTGACTGCTACACAATTAAAATAAATGCTTTTTATATATTTCTATTAGATGTGACTCTGGCGTTTCTGTTATTATTAACACTGCTGCTTTAGTTGTTCTGACTGCTAAAATCCTCTGTTATTCCTAATTTTAAAGCCGATATTCTGTGGGGTCAGGGGGCTCGGATCCTTGTCACCTTTTTCATACCTGATGAGTTTGCATCCCTGTTGTCAATTTGTTTGTTTATCTAGGCACAGCTGTGTGTGACTCCCTCTGGTACACTGGTATGTGTTTTCCTAATGTAGAGAGCATTGATTAATTAATAAACTACACACTGACTCTAGATCCTGACCAAATCCTTTTTTGTTGATCAAATGTTTTTCAAAAATGTATTGTATATTATATAATATATAGCCAAGTCTCTGCTACTGTGGACCACAAAGGACGCGATCATCATCCCCATCCCCAAAGACCCTGCATGGCATGGAAATGTCCTCCTCCTGGAACATTTCTACACCCATCATATGCTCCCTGTGTTGGCCAGTAGAGAGAAGGACATTTAAATAAACATACTCTTAACACCCTCGGACTCTGCGTTGTGTTTCGTATGTGTGATGGGGTGTTATGCAGAGGGGAGGAAAACAGTACACTGCAGATTGGGATTGTGGTGGAGATGCTGAGCAGTTATTTAATTGTTGCGTGTAATTATTATTATACTGCGTGCTTCTTAGTTATTCCATCTTTTGCTGTAACATGGATCTGTATGTAACTCTATATTTACTTGTTATCTACCACACTTCCTTCTACATCATACACCATCATTATACATGGTGTATATAGGATATATATATATTTGTATAAATATCTGTAAATTGTATAATTTTATTTTTCGTATTTGGGATTTCTCTTTTGTCCTCTCAAATACACTTGGCCCTTTCTCTTTTCCATGTGGAAAATGGCAGCTGCATATTCTGCTTTTCTCATCTGGCTCCCTGTCTGCTCATCTACAATGAGACAATTATATAATTAATTACTAATAATCATTTAAACCTGTTATTACCAATATTTCACAAATTATTCATGTAAACTTAAGAGCACAGCTGTATGTTGAGTGTCAACTTTGCTTGGTTCATCTTACTGGGGGGCAGCTACATGGATGTCGGTGCAGTCCACAATCATTTTGCAGTTGAAGGCAGAATGAATTTATTATTGACTCAGAATGAAGCACAACTTCATGTCATACAATACATTGACTTTATTTGTAATTGTGTACACAAATATGAATATTGATTAGCAAGCAGGACCTGCAGGAACAGAGAATGGTGATGGATGGAGCTGGGAAAAGAAGAAGAATAAAGAAAACAGATCAACTTTATTATTGGATATTAAAAATTCAATTTCAAAACAAGTTGCCGCTCCTACAGTTTTCAAGTATGTAAAGATGATTTCACATGACCAATGCAAAATATCACACTCAATACATGTGTGTCTCTGGGGGGTGCATTGTGCCTTTGATGTATATAAATAATATACCATAACCAAATACTATTACGTACAGTGGAAATCAGGTTGCCAGGGCAGGTCAGTCCAGTGTGCATGTTCCTCAGGGTCTCAGCAGTTACAGGTGAGGTAAAGAAAATAAAAGAGAAAAAGGTCAGTAACAACACTTTAAAGTAACAACAATGAATAATTATCTCTTTTAATAATTTTCTCTCAGTAATCACTCAACTACTGTCTTTCCAACAGACAGATTGACTCACTCTCACTATCATCACAATGAAACACGTCCAGATGAATGTCATGCAAAGCTGCCTGCCTTCCTTCCTTCGACTCTCCCTGAACTGCCTGATCTTTTAATGTTCAATGTTAACCATTTGTTCAGATAGCATTAAGTAGAAAATATGCTAATGTGGCGTTAGCCTACCTCCCGCCCCCTTAGCACCTGGTGGAGGGGGCGATAGGCTACTCTTCAAATGTTTCACAAAATACTTACCATCATGACTACTCTTACTGTTTAACATTTTGGTTTACTTCATGTTAAGGCTAATACAAATGACAAGGCTAAGTAATGTAATGTAATGCTGACTAACATGCTCGCTACTAGCTAGGTAGCTAACTTGACTATGTTCCATGCAAAACATGTATATTTAAGCAATAGCTCACGACAGGCCGTGGTATATGCTCATTATATCACAGCTAAGGGGCGTGGTTCGGCCCGACGCGAAGCGGAGGGTCGACAACCCCCTATACAGGCATCAAAAAATCTTGGAGCTGGGCGTGTCTGAAGCTTGGCGATTTTTTGCGAGCAACCAATCACATGAATCTCCCGCCCCGACATACAAAGCAATAGCAATGTTAAAACGAAGTAAACTGGATATAAACTCTCCAAACAGGCGAAAAACCTACCAGTTTCACCCACTGTCTCTGCCACCTCCCTCCATGCCTGGTTCCTCCCGTTTGTATCCCGGTAAATAGTTCCGGTCGTAAAGAACCGGGTGATTTGCTACCGTAATATCTCGTTTGGAATATGAGGAAATGAACTGCGGTCTGGCTCTCCCAGCTTGCACACGGTTTGATTGGCTAGCGCTTGCACTGGCGGGATTTGCATAAACGGGATTTGATTGGCTGATGCCAAGCATCGAGCCTCAAAAGTTGAACATTGTTCAACTTTTGATGCCGATAGATGCTCGTGATGCTTGCAAAGCCATGCCATGCTCCCCACAATGCAGTTCGGCGAAGATTAAAAATCTTCTACGTCACCCCATTCAAGTGAATGGGCGAAGCGTTGAAAGCATTTTTTGATGCCTGTAGTGTAGACGTACCGTTACAGCAAGCGAACATATTAGACAGAGAGCATTGATCCATTATTTGGCTGTTTATTTACATTAATGTGTATGTTGCTGTTTATTGTGCAGCCACTGAAAAACTGTCCAGCATCAGTAGCATGGCTTACGTGGTCACTTGTATAGGTTGAGGTTGTTCGAGGCTGTTGCTTGGCGTGGCGAGAATATTGCTCCACTTTCTCCGGTCCCCGAGATTGGGCTTCCAGTAGCTCTGGAGAGAGCTTTCGCACCTGTGGCCACTAACGGTCATAATTTCTCTGCTTTGTTTCAAGACCCGCATCAGAAAGCTTTTGAATGGTGGTACTTTTCCAGTTGGTCTACCTGCTCTTCACGTAGCTCTGCATGTCGTAGTTTAGGTGCTTTTTTTTCTGGAGATAGGAACTGCTCAATCCACTCCTACATACTATAGTAAGACCCCCCCTGGAGGTCGAAGTTAATCTTAAATGTTTCCATTTTATGCTTTGTAAGTTTGTTTCGTAACGGAAGAAATTTAAATATATTTATAAAACTGACAAGTCAAATCAAGCAATCTGATTGGTCGATAGCGTTTTTGCGGACCTCTTTGATTACAGATTTGAAAACATCGTTGCTTGCTTTAAAAGTAGCACAATTAATTATGTTAAACCTTCAAAAGTATCTAGATATCCCTGCCCTAATGCCAAAGGAACTGCACACTGAATATGTTTTGCCGTTTGATGTCTATGTCTGGACCGCTGCGTCAAAAAGGAGGGCTTCTGCCCAGCTTCTGCCCCGTTACTTCTCCGCTGCTTTCTTGTAGTGATGGCAGTTTGACACTGAAGCTTCGAACGGAGCTTCAACCCTGGACTTCCTATTCCATAGAAGCAGTGCTTCGAAGCTTGCTTCAAATCACGTGACATGTGTCGTCCGAAGCAGCAACTGCTTCAAATCACGTGACATGTGACGTCCGAACCAGCATCTGCTTCATTTCCTGAATGAATCAACTCACTGGTTCGCCGTCCAATCAGGTGATTCAATGCACTGCCTCGTCTCGATTCTGACAGGTGACAGGTTGAAACAGTTTCACATTTGAGCGCTTCAACACTTTATAACCACTCTAAACAATGCGCAATGTGTGGGTTGTTGTCGTAGTTTGCATTGTTGCTGTTGAGTTGTTGTTGGCATTGTATTTTAATTGGATCATTATAGAGCAAGCCAGGAAGATAAATAGGTCGTTCTGGCTCGTGAAACACTTCGAAATGTGGAGAAGTTGTGAACAAAAAGACAATGACTAATATAAAAAACACTTCAATGGTCTAAGGAATTGATAGCCCAGTGGATAGAGCCGGCGGCTGAGATGCAGTGATATCCTCCGCGCAGCTGGTTCAAAGCTCGGAATAGTTGAACTTTTAATTTTAATACTTTAATAACTGATAAAAGGCCCTCTCCGCCCAAATAAATGTCAAGCACTCTCGAGTCTCTTCTCAATAACCCAATACACACTATTATCAATCTTTAATTGCAAATAGAACATGATATTTAGTCTTAGTGTGTGTATCGAATATTTTTCAAGGCAAAGATGCGTTAAACCCACTGCAGCCTTGCACTTCGCCAGGAGAGGTCGCTGTAACTGAAGCTTCGAGAAATGAACCTATTTCCGACACAATTGTCCAAGTGGTTCGACGCTTCATTCAAAGCTTCATTTTGCCATCACTACTTTCTTGTTCCAGTATGGAAAGCCCAACGGTATACTGTTTTTCTCAGACGCGGAGGGATACTGACTTGTTGTGAAAAGTAACTTACAATTCTACCCGTGGTATACGCTCAGTATATCACGGCTAAGAACCAATCAGATTGCTTGATTTGACTTGTCCGTTTTATAATACCTGATATGTTTGGTCCAACGACTCCTGGTCCTTTCATAAGACGGGAAGCGATAGAACGAGCAAGTGGTATGATCACTTTTGTGATTACAACCTGGTACAAAGCACACAGGCATCTTGTAAAAGTGAATTTATTGGAGAAATCTCTTATATTTATTGGAGGGAATAAATCACTCTTCTTCTTCTTTGCTTTGCGAGTCGCAACCAGTCTTCTTCTTCTTCTTTTCTTTCATGGCGAATCGCTTCCACTTGGAGCATATATCGCCACCTACTGTTGAGTTATTAAATGTTCATATTAAATCCTTGTCCTCAGACCAGTGCTTTTGAGGAATTTGAAGATCAGCTTGTTTGCTTCATTTCTTGATTTACTTTCATATATTGCCTTGAAATCCATGTCCTTGATATTGACTTGTTCCAGTGCAGTTTTCAGAATGAATCTTTGTCTGTTATAATCCGGGCAGCTAAAAAATACATGATGTATTGTCTCTGGTTGTTGGCAACCATGACAATTGCCATTTGGATGTTTTCCAATCAGATGCAGTGATGAGTTTAGTCCAGAGTGTCCCAATTGTATCCTGCTGTTAATGCTCTGTTCTCTTCTACTACTCCCCCAAGTGCTTCCTGTTCCTACTTCCCTTTGTATCTGATATAAATGTCTTCCTTTGGTGTTACTGTCCCATAGTTTTTGCCATGGTTGCTTGATAACCACTTTTGTAAAAGATTTGACTTCTGCTCTACTGATGGGTACCATAATATCAATCTGGTTTGCTTTCAAACCACATTTTGCCAGTTGATCCACTACTTCATTCCCTCTAATACCCACATGCGCTGGAACCCACACAAATTGAACAACAATTCCCAGATGAACTAACCTAAACATGCTTTGTAAAATGTCATGTAAAATATCCTGACGACATTCTGAAGAGAAGTTGTTTATACTCTCCAGAGCTGCACTGGAGTCAGAGCACACGACCACTCGCATTGGCTGTATTTCCTCTACCCACTGAAGTGCTAGAGAGATAGCCATCATCTCTACTGTATATACTGCAATGTGATCACTTGTACGCTTTCCCACTTTGACTTTTAACTCAGGAACATAAAATGCACAACTAGTTAGACCATTTTCTGGATTTTTGGATCCATCAGTAAATATTTTTATAAAGTGCCCATATTGTTCATGTAGAACAGTGTTCACATAAGCCTTTTCATTGAATTTGTTTTTCATTGAATGTAACCGTTTCAATAGTGATAAATCTACTATAGGTTGTCGCAACCAGTCTTGGAGCATTATCGCCTATGACATCACTTACGCGACCCAGAATGCATTTGGGATTTGTAGTCTTTCTAGTTGCGTATTTTTCATAGTCTTATATTTCAACAGTTTTACGACAAACTGTGACTTTTTTTACATGGAAATGATTGTTTAAGATTGACAAACATCATATGTGTCATTCGTGGCACAATTCAAACGGGATCAAAAGATAACTTTTCTCTCTCCATTGACTTCAATGTATAATTTTCCGCTTCCGGGGTCCCATGGAGGCTCCTGGAAGGGGAGGGACTTCACCTCTCTATACCTTTATTAGTCCCACAGGGGAGACATTTACATTGTTACAGCAGACAAGAGCCAAAGACAGCTTAATGTTACCTAAAGCATGCATACAAAATGTATTAAAGATTAAAAAAATAAATTATATATATTTTTAAAGTTACACATTTTGCATAATACACACCCTGTGGCAGTTCTGCGGATTTAGCAGCCAGGTATATATTGCACAGTTTTTAACGGCATATATATATATTGCATATACTGCAAATATTGCACATAGTTGGTATTTATCAACAAGAGGTGTCTGTGTTGTTTTGTGCGGGGTCTACTAGGGGCTGTGCTGGTTGTATAGTCTGACCGCTGCAGGAAGGAAGGACCTACGGTATCTCTCCGTGAGACAGCGGGGGATGGCGTCAGGTCCACCAGAACAACCTGCTGGCTCGTTGCGGATACGTAATTTCACATTCTAACACAGTTTATGTGTACTTGATTGTTGCCAATTACGATGCTCAACAGCTCGCTTAACGGAACTTTGACACTGGTCTTAGTTTTGTAACATCCATGAAGGCAACATGAGGGAGGGAGGCCTGTCACTGAGGATGCCAAACTACTCTTTGGCAAGCCCCGCCCCCCCCAAGCAATATCAGGGCCAAAAGTTTGAAAGCGAAAAAAGAAGATCTGAAAGCGAAAAAAAAAGATCTGAAAGTGAAAAACGATCTGAGGGTGAAAAGCAATTCGAAACCTGAAAAAACAAGATTTGAAACTGAAAAAATAATTGTTTTGAATCTGAAAACGAAAAATCTGTGCTGAAAAAAATAAGGATTCAAATATCAAAATATGTATATATGTGAAATCTGAAAATAAATACATTATTCAAAAAAATTGCTGAACTGAATCAAAAATGATATTCAACTACAAAATTATTTCAAATTTCAAAACTTATGACCCTGAAATAGTACCATACAATACAACTTTACTTTTATATTTGACACACACAAGGTTGTTCATTTGTGAGTATAAATATACAACACAGGCTATATACATATATATATATTGTGGTGACCACCTATTTATACACTGGGTTCATAATTCAAACTGGGAACTGCAGTTGCGGCTATTGTTCCCGCACGGACATGTTATGTGTTGCCTATACAGTATATGGTGTGTGCCCTCTTGGCTCTTTCTCTTGTCGACCCGGGCTGCGACCCGACAACATGTCCTATTCTGCTCTCTATTAAAGTACCCTTTCACATCTCCATTGCACTGCCTCCGACTCCATGTCCTCGGCACTACACTGGTGACCCTGATACGTCTTGGGAAGTTTCCGGGACGGAGCCGAACACGGCAAAAGGAACTCGAGTTCCTTTCTCGAAATGCCGGGTTTTGATTGGAGACGTCCGTGGCTGCCACCGGCACGCGGACTGAGGCTCGGTGCGTGCTCCGCAGAAGGCTGGGGACGTTGCTCGCCGTTCCCGCATCGGCTTTCTATACAACAGGGGGACGATGCACGACCTGCTGGGTCGACCAGCAACCCCATTGCTACCTCGTGGGTTTGTTCTTCGGGGCATGTAGCTGCACATTCCAGCTGCTAACCAAGTGGGGCTAACGACGGCTAGCAGCTACCCATGGCTTCCAGCTAGCGGCTAACCACGTGGGGCTAACGACGGCTAGCAACTACCAATGGCTGCTAGCTAGCGGCTAACGACTAGTGCTAACGGCTAGTGCTAACGGCTATTGCTAACGGCTAGTGCTAACGGCTATCGGCCCTTTTGAGTTTTCTGGTGCCGGAGAGGAGGTTCGACCAGCCGGTTGACCTCATGTGGACACTCTGACCTTTTTCACCACATCGACGGCGGTTCCAGACGCCACTCATGTTTTCATCGATGCCTGGGTGGTGCACTCCTGGACCCCGTCTCGCCTCGACAGTTCCGGACGTCGCCCATGCTCCATCGGCCCATGGGTGGCGCGCTCCGGGACCCTGTCTGGCCTCTCGTCTGTCCACGGCTCCTTCCTCCCGGGAGACTGCTCCTGCCTCCTGGGGTTACCTCAAGGCTTGCCGAGGACTTCATGCCCGCCGCCGCGGCACGTCTGCCTGTGGCCGGGTTGCTCTCCTGCTTCCCGGGGACGCCTCAGCGCCTTCTGAGCACTTCATGCCTCCCACCGCTGCACGTCTGCCTGCGGCCGGGTTGCTCTCCTGCTTCCCGGGGACGCCTCAGCGCCTGCTGAGGACTTCATGCCCGCCGCCGCGGCACGTCTGCCTGCGGCCGGGTTGCTCTCCTGCTTTCCGGGGATACCTCAACACCTGCTGAGGACTTCTTGCCCGCCGTCGTTGTGCGTCTGCCTGCGACCGGGTTGCGCTTTTTCCTGTTGGGTTCTCCGCGACACCTACTGCGGCCCCCTTACGACGGCCCGTTCCGGCCCGCCCCCGGTGGGGGTGCCCTCGCCCTCGTTAGGGCCCCTACCCGCTCCTGCGGCCCCCTTTCGTGGCCCGTTCCATGGCCCGGTCCTCACCTGCGACCACACCCTCGTCGGCCCCTATGGTGCTTCCTCCACGGGCGCGAGGATTTATTTTGCCCTGTTTGAATTCTGGGGGGGCTTGTGTGGTGACCATCTATTTATACACTGGGTTCATAATTCAAACTGGGAACTATAGTTGCGGCTATTGTTCCCGCACGGACATGTTATGTGTTGCCTATATATGGTGTGTGCCCTCTTGGCTCTTTCTCTTGTCGACCCGGGCTGCGACCCGACAACATGTCCTATTCTATTACTCTATTAGTACCCTTTCACATCTCCATTGCACCGCCTCCGACTCCATGTCTTCGGCACTACAATATATACATATACAAGTATAATTAATAAAACTGTTAATTTGATTAGAGCTTCTTTGACACATATATCTTTATTTATAAATGTATAAGTATGACGACTTCCTCGGGCGATAACATATGGTATAGCTAATTAATCTGGGTCAAAACGTGTTCTGCCCACATGCAAAGGTTGTAAACTCTGGCTTATCCCTGCGTGGTATTATAGTAATAGCAAACAGCAACGTTCAACTCCTTTAATGGTATATTGCAAGTGCAATAAGAACCTACCAGATTTACATCATACAGCCCATGTAGTATAATATTTTACAATTGATGAATTACAGCAAACATGTGCAATATATCCATTATTACAGCTCCGTGGGCTGGCAGTAAGGCGATATGGGTCCGTTCTTATTGTGCATCCATGGGTGAAGGTAAAACGCATGTAGTACTGAACACGTCACATCACATGAACGTGCCGGGCGGCGCGGTCCCGTGGTTTAGATGCGCGTTCATAATGCAGAGCGAAATAACTCTCAGAATAACGTTATTAGCACATTTCTACAACTTGAGGAACGAATGTTTTTAATAAGGGCTATACAAGTGTTCATACTGGGTAGTTTATTTAGTTTAAAAAAAATTATCCAACGATTTACAGACCACTCTTTCCTCATGTAAGTGTAGCAGGTATATAAATATACAGGAATGCATTCCACCAATAATCCCTCACGTTTTATTTTATTGTTCCAATATTATTTATTGTCACTTTTATTTTGGTATGTTCACTACAAAAGACCGTTTTGGGAGCTAATGCTTTTATTTTGAAGTCTTCACTTTCGGCAGTGACGTCATCTACCTGCGTTGCACCCTCTCTCACTCAGTTGTTTGTATGGCAGACTGAGGTGAGGAGAGTTTGTCATGTGCTCTTTGTAGATTTCTGTTCTAAATGATGTTTACAGTGTTTATATAATCTTAAACTGTGAAACAAGGTTATAATATCATTCCATGGTGCTAATGTGTTGCTGTGTAGTTGTTTTGCAGAAGTTTGAGTGTTTTAGCAAACTTTTAGTTAAGTGTACTGTTTAGCAGCACTTGTGAGGACTCACACACAGCACCTGCAGCATGTTTAATGGCGTCTTTTCCCCACCACAGACTGGTGTGTTGCAGACGTCCATGTTTATTAATGCTGCTGCATTATTGTGTTTACTTCATGCAGGTATGTTTGTTGCTCCCATGTTTTGGTCTATTGTGTTTTGTACTATGTGTTTATTTTATTGTTTTATTTACATGTCTAAAAATACTAATTAGCCGGTGGTGTATACATTTCCAGTGTAACTGTAATTGTACAGTGTATTGTGATCTATTGTGACAGATTTGATATCTGAATGTTTTATAAGTACTAGTCTCTCAGTTGTTTGTATGGCAGACTGAGACTGGTGTGTTGCAGACGTCCATGTTTATTAATGCTGCTGCATTATTGTGTTTACTTCATGCAGAGGAATAAATACGCCACAGTTTCGGTTAAAGACAACAACCGAATCTCCTTGTCCATCAAACAAGCACAACACAACGCAGAGTCGTAGCAAGGGTCTGCTGAGAAGTAGGCCCAGACCGGCTACATTGGTGCCATGACCCGGATCACATCGTGGATCAACACCAGCTTGGTCACCGGAGGTTGTCGGACGTCAAAACAACAACAAAAAAGAGGTTCCCTTATGAAGGTTATATTGAAGTGGCTTTGTCACAGTTACAAGGACATTGTGTTCTTTCTGGAAAAATGTGTGTCAAGTGAAAGAAAAAGACATTGAAAAAATTGTCCATTGTGAATCAGTATTTTCTGTTTTTGTTGACATTAACTACGTTTTTTTTAAACAAAAAAAGAGATGGATTTCAATGTAATGGGGAAAGCTGTTCAAAATGTTTCTGGTTTTGGGAGGGGGGCGCAACTTCCTGGTTTGGAATTATTTAACTCTCCAGTTGCTGGTTTGGGGAGGGGTGCACCGCTGTTTAACTCTTTTGGGAGGGGGGCACAGCTGTTTAATTCTTCAGTTGCAAGTCCAGGCGACATGATGTCGCCAGCGCCCAGCTACACCCGCCCAGTTATTGTTCCAGACAATGGAGGTTCCCCAGTTCTCACCTCCACCCGTCTACCTAGCCACCCGTCCCTTACCGACAGACCTACCTTTTCACTTTCGGCCATCCCAGACAGGAGTGACCCAGCTTTGAGTGATCTCATCGCACACATCGCCCAGCAAGTGGGACAGTCTATATCAGCTCAGTTAAAGGAAGAGAGTCAAGCGAATGAAGCCAGTCAAGCACGGGTTCAGAACTCAGGTGCAGGCCAGTCGCGCGTTGACTCCACACTTAACCTGACTGGTGTGGAGTTAGTCATGCAGTCCGATGTGAGAGAGCCTCCTGTGTACAGAGGAGATGGGTCTGACAAACTCTCAGTGCATGAGTGGGAGGAGCTCATGGATACGTACTTAAGGAAGAGGAGCATACAGCTGGGTGAGCAGCATCAGGAGATGTTGACTAGATTAATGGGCAAAGCCAGAGACATTGTGAAGATAACGCTCCATAGCAATCTGTTATTGAAGCCTCACGAGAACCCAAAAGTTATAACTGACATATTGAAACAGCATTTTGGTGGTGTGTCATGTTCGAGTATGCCCCTTGCAGACTTCTACAGCACTGTGCCTGTAGCAGGAGAGGACCCTGTCGAGTACTGGATCCGCCTTAACAAAGCTGTTGATGCAGCTGAGGAGGGCTTGAGCAGACATGGGAGACATATTGATGATCCCCGTCGAGAAGTAACCATGATGTTTGTCAAGTATTGTGCAGATCCCTCCCTGGCTGCAGTGTTGCGGTTCAAAGCGCCAGAGAAGTGGACAGCTGGTGAAATACAGGAGCATGTTGACCGTTATCAAATCGAAATGAGAGAACAGCTGAACACCAGACCAAACCGCCCCAGCGCAGCAAGACATGTGGCAGCTCATGTTCAAACACCTGTGTCTGAGGAGGTGTCTATGCCTAGCCTTCCAGTGTTGCCCCCTGTCCAGGCTGAAGCGAATGTCACATCTGCTCCTCAGTTTGATGGTAATTGCCTAAAGACTTTGATTGGCCTGCTTGACCGCACACTAGCTCAGAACAGCCAGGCGATGGCTCAGAACAGCCAGCCGATGGCTCAAAACAACCAGCCAATGTATATGCAGCACCCGTCTGACCAGAGAAAACACTGCAAGGTATGCAAGTCTATGGAACACTCCACTCTAGCACACTGCCGGCGGGAGCGCCTGTGCTTGTCTTGTTTTAAGCCTGGCCATATCAAGAAAGACTGTCAGAGTTACACTCCCGGACGGGAGGACCAGGCCGCACATTCACCTCGAGAGCAGCAGCCTTTAAACTGACTGGCCCGCATTTGGAGAGGGGACGTGTGGGTGAGGACAAACAAACCCTCAGAAGTGACAGTGAATATGAACAGTGTTATGTGAAGTTGTGCGGTGCAGCACCGGCTGGTGTGACGATGATAGCACAGAACACGCATAGAGTTGAGCCATATGATGAGCTATTCTATGCTCCAGTCAATGTGAATAATATGTTCCAGATGCAGGGAATGCTTGATTCAGGTTCCATGGCCTGTACTTTCAGTGAAGAAGCAGTGGAAAAGATGCTGAGTGAAAAAGTATTGTCAGAACCAAGACCGATGACTCAGGAAGTGGTTTTAGTTGGGTGTGGAGGGAAACTCACTAAACCGAAGTGCATGTACGAAGTTGAACTGAAGGTGTATGGGGAGAGCTGCATCGTTCCAGTTCTTGTGGTGCCAGGCCAGCGAGATGATCTCATCATTGGCACAAATGTGATCAAGTTTCTCATGCGCAAGTTGAAGAACAGTGATGATTACTGGCGGCTTATCTCCGTTTGCAGTCTTTCCTCATCCCCAGAGTGTGAACAGTTCTTGGACCTCATGGCAAACACATCCCGTTGGAGGGGTGAGGAGCTACCAGACAAAATTGGCACAGTCAAGCTGAAGCAGTCAGTCACTCTCCTAGCAATGCAAGAACACCTCGTTTGGGGTAAGCTACCTAACGATACTCCCATGTCACCGGGAAGCACTGTGATAGTTGAGCCGACCTCATCCAAGTCCATGCCACGTAACATCATGGTTGGCCGGATCGTGACACCTCTGTGGGGTGATAGGTGGGTCCCCATGAAGGTCACCAATCTGTCTGATAGACCAGTTACGCTGAAGAGGAACTGTAAACTGGCAGATGTGTCCCCCTGCTTAGCTGTAGAAGATTTTGAGCTCCTCCAAGGCTCTAGTCAGATTGACAAGGCTGTCCCAGGCAAGCACCATACACCAACCAGTCCTTCAGATCTCGAACAGAGGCTGCGAGATGTTGGCCTTGACAAACTTGACATACAACCTTGTCATACTAGCCACACAGGGAAGGAGAAGTTAGTCCAACTGCTCGAGTGTTACAACGATGTCTTCTCCAAGCATGAAATGGACTGCGGTGAGATGAAGGGCTTTGTCCACCGCATTCGACTTACCGATGATCGCCCATTCCGCCTTCCTTACCGGAGAGTACCCCCTGCTCACTACCAGAAACTACGTCAAGTCTTGACAGACATGGAGGAGCAAGGGATCATTCGGACAACTGTGAGTGAGTATGCCTCACCACTGGTGATGGTATGGAAGAAGGACGGAAACTTGAGGATCTGCACCGATTTCCGGTGGTTGAATGCGAGAACACTCAAGGACGCCCATCCTCTTCCACATCAGTCAGACTGCTTGGCTGCCTTGGGAGGGAACACCTTCTTCAGCACGATGGACTTAACGTCCGGCTTCTACAACGTCCCCATGGCTGAAGAGGACAAAAAATACACAGCCTTCACCACACCGCTAGGCTTGCATGAGTATAACAGGATGCCGCAGGGACTGTGCAATAGTCCTGCCTCATTTATGCGCATGATGCTGAGTATATTTGGGGACATGAACTTCAGCAGCTTATTATGTTATTTGGATGACTTGCTTGTTTTCGCATCAACTGAAGAGGAGGCCCTACAGAGACTGGAGGTCGTCTTCCAGCGCCTGCGAGACAACAACCTCAAGTTGAGTCCTAAGAAGTGTCACCTGATGCGATCGTCTGTCAAGTTTTTGGGTCATATCATAGATGGCGGCGGAGTAGCTGTGGATCCCGCAAAGGTGGAAGTCATATCCACTATGTCGAAGTCTGATCTCATGGAAGATGACGGATGTACACCCTCAGTAAGGAGGATCAAATCCTATTTGGGCATGGTGTTCTTCTACCAGCACTTCATCCCCAATTGCTCTTCCATTGCCAAGCCACTCTTAGCTCTGACTGCTGGACAAAAGAGAAGAGGAAGGATGAAAGTGAAAGTGAATGTGAAGGCAGGAACATTCAGGAAACTGAAACCTGATGACTGGACTCTAGAGTGTGAAATCGCCTTTGACAGTCTTAAAGAAAGTCTGCTGGACTGTGTGGTTCTTGCACATCCTGATTTCTCACGTCCCCTGATTCTGTCAACTGATGCTTCCTTGGACGGGCTTGGCGCAGTGTTGTCACAAGTAGCAGCTGGTGAAAGTAAAGCCCGTCCCATAGCTTTCGCAAGTAAGACACTGAGCAGCTCTCTGAAGAATTATCCAGCTCACCGGCTTGAGTTTTTGGCGTTGAAGTGGAGTGTGTGTGACAAATTCAGCCATTGGCTGAAGGGCAATTCCTTCACAGTATGGACGGACAATAATCCACTCACATACATAATGACTAAGCCCAAACTCGACGCCTGCGAACAACGATGGGTCGCAAAGCTCGCTCCTTATACTTTCAGTCTGAAGCACATTGCAGGAACCAAGAACGTAGTGGCTGATGCTCTCAGTCGGGACCCGTTTGCCAAGACAGTTGGGCGTAGACTTGTTACAGAGTCCTATGGCAATCTGCTTGCCGAATCTGATGAAGTTGGAGAAAATGGAGTTCAGGATGTCTTTCGCTTAAAGGTCCAGTGTCAGCGGACGAAGAGGTCAAAACAAGGTGCTGTGACTCAGTCCCATTGTTCCCCGCCCCTGTGTAACAACATTGTGAAAGCTGTCCTTGATTCTCATGACCACTGGGATGCAGCTGCAGAGTCCAGGGCGACAGAGTTGATCCAGTCCGTTCAACACCTTGTTCCACCAGGGCAGGATCTGCTACCTGCCTTCTCCCTGGAAGAGCTCCGAAAAAGCCAAGGGCTTGGCCCTGGCATCTCTAGAGTCATGCCTTATCTGAGTCGACAGAGAAGACCCTCAAGGCGGGAGAGAGACGGTCTGGACACAAGTTCTCTGGTACTCATCAAGCAGTGGGAGAGACTTAATGTCATTGATGGAGTGCTCTATAGAGTCACCAAGGATCCCTTGAGCAAACAGAAGAGGCGTCAGTTTGTCTTGCCCCAAAGTCTGGTAGACAAGGCCTTGCGTGGTGTACATGACTTGGCCGGTCATCAAGGGCAGGCAAGAACGATTTACCTGACAAGACAACGCTTCTTCTGGCCTAGAATGGAGCACCAAATTAAGGACTATGTGAAGTGCTGCCAGAGGTGCATCCTGGCCAAGACACCGGATCCTTCTGCCAGAGCTCCGCTTGAAAGTATCAGGACCACCGCTCCTATGGAACTAGTGTGTTTGGATTTCTGGAGTGCGGAAGATAGCAAGCAGCGTTCAGTAGATGTTCTTGTCCTGACAGATCACTTCACAAAGTTGGCCCATGCCTTTCCCTGCACAAACCAACAAGCGAAACAAGTTGCTAAGAAGTTGTGGGACAACGTCTTCTGTGTGTATGGGTTTGCGGGGCGCATACATACAGATCAAGGAGCCAACTTTGAGAGTGAGCTCATCGCAGAACTGCTTAAACTATCGGGTGTCTCCAAGTCACACACTACAGCCTACCACCCCATGGGGAACGGAGGGACTGAGAGATTTAACAGGACTCTGGGGGGTATGCTCCATTCACTGCCACTGAGAGAGAAGGCCAAGTGGCCCCAGCAAATCCAGACCCTGACATTTGCATACAATGCGACAGTGCATGAGACGACTGGGTACGCACCCTTCCACCTAATGTTTGGTCGGGTTCCAAGACTCCCCGTTGATGTGATGTTCAAACAGGTCCTACACGACCCAGTGGTTGTTGACTATGGCAGCTATGTAACAACGCTTATGTCCCACCTCCATGAAGCAGCAGACATTGCTCGAAAGCATGCCATCAAGGAGCAAGACAAGCAAGCCAGAGGTTACAATCGAAAGATCAAGGGGACTTGCCTGAACGTGGGAGACAGAGTACTTCTCGCCAACAAAGGTGAGAGGGGAAAGAAGAAACTTGCGGACAAGTGGGAACCAACAGTCTATACTGTCGTGGACAGCAACCCACAGACTCATGTCTACATGTTGGAAGATGACAAGGGTAAAACAAAGGTAGTGCATCACAATCTTATCCTGGATATCAGCTTCCTACCCATAGAATCTGCTCAAGGAGAAATGCCGGAGACTGAGGACAGTCTTGATGATTCAGAGGACGGGTCTCGGATGGAGGATCTCGTCAACTCTTTGGAAGAGGAAGAGGGTTCGGAGGATAGGACAAGCGCATGGGCACTGAGTGGGGCGGAAGACACTGCCAGTCACCGGTCCTGTGACGAAGCTGATACAGACGAAGATCAGTCTGATGCAGAGCTAGATCAGTCAAGTGTACCAGATACAGCATCAGTGATCGACGCAAGCAGTGTCCAGTCATTCAGACCGGTTACAGCGTCAGCAGTTGACACATCAGACTCAGTGTCGATGGTTGACACAGGCCATGTCCCGACCGTTATTTCTGACACTTTACCAACAGTTGCAGAACAGGGCCGAGACAGTCAAGCACCCACTCAAGCAGACACGCAGGGTGTGGTCAGGACACGTGCTGGCAGGGTTGTTAAGAGAGTCAGCCGTTTTGTAGAGACAATGGTTCAGAGGCCGACCAGCATGAGGGGGTTCGCAAACTCTTTCAGTAAGAGATCCCAGTCTCTTCTTACCCTGTTCTGAAGGGGCTGTATTATTTCTTCTTGTTTGTTTTCTTTTATTGAGATGTTTCTTTTTTTATCGTTGTTTTTTTTACGTTTTGCAATGTGTCACTGTAAGTGATGTACTGTTTACTGTCTGTGCTCACGAGTACGGTTTGGAACTCAAGTAGGCCGGGTAGTTTGGTGTACACGGCACCAAGCAATTCTAAGAGGGGACTAAGGGTTGATCACCCTTTTGATTTCTCTGAACCTGTTTACCAGGTAGCTTCTAGCTGATTGTGAAGATGGTATCTTTATGTGAACCCGTGCCAGTTTTAACGCAGTGTTAATGTCCCTGTCAGTGTTATGTCCTGTCAGCCGCTCAGGATTTTGGTGTAATTCAGGAGGGGTGAATGTAGCAGGTATATAAATATACAGGAATGCATTCCACCAATAATCCCTCACGTTTTATTTTATTGTTCCAATATTATTTATTGTCACTTTTATTTCGGTATGTTCACTACAAAAGACCGTTTTGGGAGCTAATGCTTTTATTTTGAAGTCTTCACTTTCGGCAGTGACGTCATCTACCTGCGTTGCACCCTCTCTCACTCAATTGTTTGTATGGCAGACTGAGGTGAGGAGAGTTTGTCATGTGCTCTTTGTAGATTTCTGTTCTAAATGATGTTTACAGTGTTTATATAATCTTAAACTGTGAAACAAGGTTATAATATCATTCCATGGTGCTAATGTGTTGCTGTGTAGTTGTTTTGCAGAAGTTTGAGTGTTTTAGCAAACTTTTAGTTAAGTGTACTGTTTAGCAGCACTTGTGAGGACTCACACACAGCACCTGCAGCATGTTTAATGGCGTCTTTTCCCCACCACAGACTGGTGTGTTGCAGACGTCCATGTTTATTAATGCTGCTGCATTATTGTGTTTACTTCATGCAGGTATGTTTGTTGCTCCCATGTTTTGGTCTATTGTGTTTTGTACTATGTGTTTATTTTATTGTTTTATTTACATGTCTAAAAATACTAATTAGCCGGTGGTGTATACATTTCCATTGGAACTGTAATTGTACAGTGTATTGTGATCTATTGTGACAGATTTGATATCTGAATGTTTTATAAGTACTAGTCTCTCAGTTGTTTGTATGGCAGACTGAGACTGGTGTGTTGCAGACGTCCATGTTTATTAATGCTGCTGCATTATTGTGTTTACTTCATGCAGAGGAATAAATACGCCACAGTTTCGGTTAAAGACAACAACCGAATCTCCTTGTCCATCAAACACGCACAACACAACGCAGAGTCGTAGCAAGGGTCTGCTGAGAAGTAGGCCCAGACCGGCTACATAAGTCAATGGGAAAAAGTGTTTCCGGGGCCCAGCAACCTAAAGGAAGTGTAGTACTGCCGTTTGGCCACAACGATTATTCTACTCAGAGTCCGGCGCACTTCCTGGGGGCTTGAGAGTTGCTCATTGGCGCATGATGATAAATAGCCCCAACTTTTGAAAGAGCGAAACGTCACAGATTACCCGGCATGCCTGAGAAGTACCCGTATGTGCGCTCATAGCGCATGCACAACTTTAACCAAAATGCTCGTTCACATCAAGCACATCAATTTGCGTACACGTAACAGCACCGCGCTTTAATGACAGCATGGTAATGGATTGTTATTATGATGTATTTGATATTAACGAGGCGGCAGTTACGCCAGTTAGCAGCTAGCGGCTAGCTAGTAATTATGCTAATGTGCACATCAATTGTTATGTACTTATATTACGCTGTAACAGGATCTAGTGATATCCAAGCAACAGAGCTTCATTTAGCATGAAATAATTATTGCACTGTGTATATATATATATATATATATATATATATATATATATATATATATATACAGTGCAATAAGCTTCTTCGTGCAATAAGAAGCTACAGGGATGTTAATCTAACGTCGGTAATATTAACTTTATTTAATACAACATTTACGGTACAAGATTTTATCATACAGCCCATGTAGTATAATATTTTACAAATGATGAATTCCAGCAAACATGTGCAATATATCCATTATTACAGCTCCGTGGGCAGTAAGGCGATACGGGTCCATTCTTATTGTGCATCCATGGGTAAAGAATGATAAACGCATGTGCTGCTGCATGCTGACATGAACGTGCCGGGCGGCGTGGTCCTGTGGGTTAGATGCGCGTTCATAATGCAGAGGGATATAACTCTCAGAATAACGTTATTAGCACATTTTTACAACTTAAGGAACGAATGTTTTTAATAAGGGCTATACAAGTGTTCATACTGGGTGGTTTATTTAGTTTAAAAAAAATTATCCAACGATTTACAGACCACTCTTTCCTCATGTAAGTCAATGGGAGAAAGTGTTTCCGGGCCTGGCAACCAAACGGAAGTGTAGTACCGCCGTTTGGCCAGCACGAATATTTTCATCTGAGTCCGGCGCACTTCCTGGGGGCTTGGTTCCAGTGCGACAAATGGCCAAAACGCAGAGACGCAAGGCGACGCAACAGTCGGGGTCCATCTGTGTCTGTTCTTTTTTGTCAGATTGGTGTGTCTGGGCCTTTAGGCTCCACTAGCAACCCCCCTCCCCCCCTCGATGCTCGCGAAACAGAGGGCCTCATCATATAACTTTGCGTGGGGCCACAAGTTGGCCAGGGTGTATGGTATTAGTTTTGTATCATAAAGATAAAGGAACACTTTCTCAGAATAAAGCAAAACTATGAGTTTAAAAAAACCAAAAACTGAGTCAAGCAAAATTTATTACATTTCAAAAATAAAACTATAAGTTGCAAACAAATAATTTGTGTAATCATGTAAACTATAAGTCTTTTTTCTTTGTTTTAACATAAGTTTTTGTTTGCAGTTCTTGTTTCTTCTTTCTCAATGATCAGACTTTTGCTCTCGCTGCAGCTCTTCCCGTTTGTGCTCCTTCACTTTTTGTTTTCGATTTTGACACATCCCAGGTGGGCGGGACTTTCAGGGGTGTGTCCCCATTGGCTACTCAGTTTTTGAGTGAAAGCCCACTACACCACAGATCATACAGTCCAACTCATGCAGCAAACTCAGAAGTCCACTCAGCCACGTCGGTGTCTCCTTGGGAGTTTCATGAACATATCGGACTTCTCTTATGGATTGCTGTGCATTATACTTGTGTTGTGTAGTTTATACTTTATTCCAACTTTAAATATTTTAATACCTGAACTAGGGAGGCCAGAAACTGACCATGATCAAATTCGAAAATCGGACAGCCCTGGCGAATATTAATCGATTATTCGCCGCCGACGCCCCCGCGGGAGAGACATTTTTTTTTTTTAGCGACACCATTTTTCTTTTCATTTGCACTTATCAGTTCGAAGTAGTTCCACACGTTTTCACTCCCAACCTGTCACATGTTGACGGACGGTCAGGGCCCCTCCCCGTCACTCTATTACGGACAGGGTACCCCTTGGAAGTCAGTTTTCAACGGGCATGGCGTCCCATTGACTTGCATATAGCTCCCTGAACGTTGGTAATAGAGGAGTTGGGATCGCGGCCAAATGCTCTCCGCAGATCCATTCTCACAGCGTTTATCAACCTTTTTCTTACTCAATATCAAGCCACACTTATTGTTTTTACTTCTTTATTTTAATTGAATAATTGTTGTTGTTGCCGTCAGTTATGGGGAGAGTAGGGGCTCAGAATACTAAAATCTGTATTGTTTCATCGTTTTTTTCCTTCTAATTTTGTATTATTTTCTAAACCACACACTGTTATTTACTCAACAATAACACATAATTATCCTTGTGTTTATTTATTTGTTTGATTAATAAAAACAAGTTGGAGTCCGTCAGGACCGAGGGTCGGAGCAGCTCATAGTAGTTGCTTTAGATAATTTTACACCCGGAAGTAAGTGTTCTCTCCGCTTCGCTTGACAAACCCCGTGATAGTCCTCAAGCTCTGAGATTGGATGTTTGAGTGTGCGCCGAGGGTTACGCCGAGCGTCGAACAACACTTTGAAATGGGATGGAACCACGGCAGACTGTCCAAAACTGGATTTGAACGGATCCACCCCGTTTATTTGTAAATCATTTAGTATAATCACACAAATTCTGTGTTTTATATTTAATAATTCTGTGTTCTTTATTTATTGAATATTCAATACCTGACAAGGCCGGAGATTAAAAACTTGGGTCGCAGCAGGTTCCTCAACAGTGCATTACAATACATCTATCAATATGTGTCTATCCCTCCACCATTAAACTGTCGTATTCTGCACATCTCTTTTACTATCTACATACATCTGTGCTTAAACATACAGTAGTTAACATTGCAGGAAAGCAATATATTAGTACTTTGTCAGGCTTAATATTTATACCCCCAAAGCTTGTTTCTTATTCAAAATAAGACCCTAACGCAAAGTATTCTTTAATGTTTAAATAAAGCCTTATTAGTTTGCCTGTCTGTGTCTCCTATTGATATCTAATAATAAATAATACATTTCAATAACGTGCTTTAACCACCAGGTGTCCCTTTCTATCAGCTGTGCACCGTTATGGTGTAAATATACAACACACTCTCACTCAATAATCGTCCAGGAGCGACGTTTGGTCAGGGTCCCGTGGCGTGCAGTTGTGACGCTCCTAGGCTCCTTCGGCTTCATAAAGGGACGCAAATAGCTTTCAACAGATTGCAATGTATTCCCATCTGCGGCGGGATTTGACACTCATGGAAGCACGGCATTCGTTTGTGTCGGCTGCCCTTAAAGGCAATGTGAGCGTCCATTCCCATTGGATAACGGATAATTTTACACCCGGAAGTAAGTATTCTCCTTACTATCTATTGATTTTACAGTGATATTTGCACTACTCATCGACTAAAAAACACCAGATTATCCTTGTTAATTACACAACATTGATTGGTTTAAATCGTGTGCAATGCTTTTGTATTTTTCCCCTTCGATTCGGAGAAACAAATATTTTTTCGGAGTAGAGGATGGCAGAAGACACTACACTACCCAGAATCCCCCGCTATCGTTTAAGACTACACCTTGTTTTTTTTCACCATTCATTCCAATGGCTGGCGTCTATGTCACGTGATCTTCAAATTTCTCCCTGCAGAAAAAAAAAAACATGGCCGAACTTCGTTTTATTCTCGGTGGAAAATGCCTATTTTAAAGTTAGTTTGGCCATTAAAATGCGTTTTGATGTCATTTGATGCGGGAAATATGAGTTGTTATTTCAGATTATTTGTGCAGTGGATGTACATGATCTTTAGTTTGCTAGTTATTACGAAGATTACTTCAGGAAATTGCGTCCATAGAACGTTTTCATTGTTACCAAGGTGGTTGTTAGGGACGCTGCTATCGATATTATTTCTGTTATGGTGTGTAACGGTTTAATGGTGTTATCTTTATTGCTACCCCCTTCCCCGTCATTGTTGGTCCACAGCGCAAACGTATTAGTTTAACAAAATCCGCATCTAAAGATAAGTTATTTTCCCCTGTGCAATTCCAGTCTCACATCTCACATTACATCGTCATTAACAAATAGACCGAAAACATTTTTGCTTTTCTCTTTCAAAGTCATCACATAACGGCATTGTAATACACGGCTCGGCTGCATTAAATATTACATATCTGCCGTAGTTCTCTATTTATAGAGCCCTGATGAGAAGACTTCTAGACAAACATGAGGAACTGCCGCCAACACTGAAAACGTGACGTGGATCATAAATATATCAGCAATTAAACAACATCTTACATTTGTTTTCACACAATACGTCTCTTTGCAGGATCAACACTAATTCGGCTGACTTTTATATTTGATCCAATTGGTAGATAGGCTGTATTTACACCATAAAGGTGCACAGCTGATAGAAAGGGACACCTGGTGGTTAAAGCATGTTATTGAATTTCATTATTTTTATTATTAGATATTAATAGGATCCCTATAAAGTATATTCATTACTCGTTATTCTCTACTAATAGTTAATTAAAGACTGTATATAATGACTATTTTGCACATCCCTTTCAAGATTTCAAGTATTTTCTAAGGTTTATTGACATATCATATTCACAAATGGTGTAGTTATGCAATGAATGAAAAACTTGGGTCGCAGGTTCCTCAATAGTGCATTACAAGACATCTATCAATATTTGTGCATACCTCCAACAATGTTAACTATGTTGAAGCACTTATTTTAACTGATATTATACATATGTATTATACTCTTATACGATGTATATAGATATTTCATCTCCAGCCTTGTCAGGTATTGAACAATCAATAAATAAAGAACACAGAATTATTAAATATAAAACACAGAATTTGTATGATTATACTAAATGATTTACAAATAAACAACACTGCATATTTACAACTGTTACACATGCTGATGTAATGCAAATGTTTCCAACTTGGGATCAATAAAGTATATCTTATCTTAAGATGATCGATGGCTACTGCCATACAGTATTTGCAAAATTTGCCTCTGAACCTTGACAAGTGCATGTTTTAGGCTTATCAATTAATGTAATGTAATGTAATGTTATCAATTAACAACAGGAGGGGTCACAAACATAAGACCAGATGTTAAATAAAGCTCTTCTGACCTTAGCTGGCATGTGGGTATATATATTAAGCAATTTTCACCCATTTATTAATTATATGTTTTAAATTTGAGTGTTTCCTATCCCCTAAACCTCCAGGGATGTACACAGTATACTGACAACTTCATATTATGGGAAATACGAAAACGTCTTTTAAAACTACAACTCCCAGTAGAGACGTGCCATAGATAGAGAACATGTTGCAAAACACAATATCGATAGCAGCGTCCCTAGCAACAAGTAACAAGTAGTTAATAATAATAAAAGACATTAAGAAAAAGGCATTTTAAACAGTCATTGAAAAGCAACACAATCTACCTGCATTGCATTACTCTAAACGTGTAATAATGTGCTTTAACCAGTAGGTGGTTTGGGTTAAAAAGCGGATATATTTGGTTATTCTTTTGATATTTGTAACACAAAAGCGATGGAAAAAACCCACAGCAACACAGAAAAGATGGTCTTAACATGACACAGCGGTCTAGTAGTTAATAAAAAACAATAATATCAAAACAAAATATTACTACTAACATTATTGTGAAATTCAAACTGAACGGTAAAAGAATAGTTTCCGGTCTATTCTGAGCCCGATCTCTGTATATAAATAAAAATAAAGAACTACGACAGATGTGTAATATATGTAATGCAGCCGAACCATTTATTACAATGCATTCATGTGATGACTTTCAAAGAGTAAAGCAAGCACTGCTGAATAAAGTATGATTTTATCTTTTACGAAACGTTTTTTTTTCATATGGAATGCAGTTGGAGGTCAACCAATCACAGAGCTTGAGAACTAATCACGGGGTTTGTCAAACAGAGCACATGGTGTAGTCCTAAACGATAGCTGGGGATTCTGGGTAGTGTAGTGTCTTCTGCCATCCTTTACTCCGAAAAAATATTTGTTTCTCCGAATCGAAGGGGAAAAATACAAAAGCATTGCACACAATTTAAACCACTCAATGTTGTGTAATTAACAAGGATAATCTGGTGTTTTTTAGTCGATGAGTAGTGCAGATATCACTGTAAAATCAATCGACAGTAAGGGGAATACTTACTTCCGGGTGTACAATTCTCCGTTATCCAATGGGAATGGACGCTCACATTGCCTTTAAGGGCAGCCAACACAAACGAATGCCGTGCTTCCATGAGCGTCAAATCCCGCCGCAGATGGGAATACATTGCAATCAGTTGAAAGCTATTTGCGTCCCTTTATGAAGCTGAAGGAGCCTAGGAGCGTCACAACTGCACGCCACGGGACCCTGACCAAACGTCGCTCCTGGACGATTATGGAGTGAGAGTGTGTTGAAATATACCAATATATCGATTGGATCAAATATAAAAGTCAGCCAAATTAGTATTGATACTGCAAGGAGACTTATATTGTGAAGAGAAATTGAAGATTTTGTTTAATTGCTGATATATTTATTATCCACGTCACATATTCAGTTTCGGCGGCAGTTATTCCTGTTTGTCCTCTCATCAGGGCTCAATAAATAGCGAACTACGGCAGATATGTAATATTTAATGCAGTCGAACCGTGTATTACAATGCCGTTAAGTGATGACCTCCAAAGACAAAAAAGCAAGCAAACTCGGAATAAAGTATTATTTTTAAAAAATGTTTTCGGATTTCACATCAACAGGAAGTCCGGTAAACTAAAATGTCCGTGCGGAACAATACCCCAACCCAAAGATCCGTTGGTGAATAATGTCAATCACCACATTACACACATCCCTTCACATTTACATTTAAATTTACATTAAAGTATTTCGTGAGGCCTTCTAAAATGTTTTTAAATATAATTGTAAGGGTTAATAAGGGTTGTTGTTGAAGAGTTTGTCACGGACAACGGCACATCCATTAATTCAACAACCACACACATGGATTAACATTGATTTAATACATTAATGTAGCCTTTGTTTCTGCTAAAAGAGGTGTCGACCAGCTGGGGCAACAAGAAAATCGGCGAAATGGAGTGTAACTATTAAAAAATAAATAATTATTATATTAATATTGACAATAACAACCGACCGTCGGGGAGCGTTTTCAAGGCGTCTATTATCAACGCTATGGGAGGTCTATGCAAGTCAATGGAACGCCCTGCCCGTTGAAAACTGACTTCTAAGGGGTACCCTGTCTGTAATAGAGTGACGGGGAGGGGCCCTGACCGTCCGTCAACATGTGACGGGTTGGGAGTGAGAACGTGTTGAGAAAACATATCAAACCAAGAGATCGTCAGCTTTAATTTTCGCTGTATTAACAATTTCCTGAACATTTGGTGTGTGTGCCTTACCTCCGCTACCGGCATCGCTTCATACAACAGATCTGAGCTGTCCAATTATGACAACACTCCTTGAACATGCGCGTGCTATGTGAGAATCTGCCTTGGTACAAAGTAGCAGTGAAAACATGGTACGGAGTTTCATTGATTTGGGCATTCTCTCAATAAGCAAGTGGAACTGATTTGATAGTGAAGCACTGACACAGCGCTCTACAAAGTGCGGCGAGTGGATATCCCAGCTAGCAGGGAACGTTCTCACAACTTTGGCTAACGTTACCTATTGGTTCTAACAAGGTTTTAAAGAAACGTTTTAATCTGATGTTCAAAGAACCTTTTTAGGATGTTTATTTGTTCAAATAATGTTCCTATAATGTTTAAGGTTAACTAAGACATAACGTTTTAACTGCAACATTCAGAGGATGTTTTGAGGATGTTATTAAGGCCTGAGATGACAGAAAGTTTTTTTATAAAACGTTCCTTTAATGTGATATGTTAACAAAGGTGGAACGTTTTGCCTGCAACATTCTAAGGATGTGTTTTGGACGTTGTTGGGTATCACATTAAAGATGTTCTTTATAAAACGTTCCCTCAATGTTACATGATAACAGATGAAGAACATTTTCAAAGCAACATTCTGAAATTGTTTTCAGAATGTTATTGAGGCCTGAGATGAGAGAAAGGGTTGTATAAAATGTTCCCTCAATGTTACATGATAACATATTAAGAACATTCTCCAAGCAACATTCTGAAAATGTTTTCAGGATGTTATTGAGGCCTGAGATGACAGAAAGTGTTTTATAAAATGTTCCCTTAATGTGATATGTTAACAAAGGTGGAACGTTTTGCCTGCAACATTCTAAGGACGTGTTTTGGACGTTTTTGGGTAACACATTAAAGATGTTCTTTATAAAACGTTTCCTCAATGTTACATGATAACAATTGAAGTACATTCTCCAAGAAACATTCTGAAAATGTTTTCAGGATGTTATTCTTTTTTTATAAAACGTTGCTGTTATGGCAAATATTAACAGGGTCATGGTCAACGTCAGATTTATTTCTAGAGCGCTTTAAAAAACAAACTTGTTGCATTTGTTTGAAAAGGATGTTTTAAAAAAATCTGATGTCACCATATTTTCCTTTTGAAAAAAACAAACAAGCACGTAATTCATGATAAGCTCTAAGCAGATATTGCATGTTTGCGGTGGCATGTGTGAGTTCCCAGCTAGAAATGTTTGTTACCATTCGTTGTTCTAGGAATGTTTTCAGCGGGACGTTTTATTTAGGTTCTCAGAATTTTCTTCTGAAAGGTAGGATAACATTCTTTAAAAACATTCTTGAAATGTTTGGTGATAACCTTCTTAAGATGTTTTTGATAACATTATTAGAGCATTATGCCCTACAGTTCTTAAAACGTTTTCAGCGGGACCTTTTATTTTGGTTCCCAGAATGTTCTTCTGAAAGGTAGGATAACGTTCTTTAAAAACATTCTTGAAATGCTTGGTAATAACCTTCTTGAAATGTTTTTGATGACCTTCTTAAGATGTTTTTGATAACCCACTTAAGATGTGGTTGATAACATTGTTAGAACATTATGCCCTACTATTCTTAAAACGTTTTCAGTGGGAGGTTTTAGTTTGGTTCCCAGAATTTTCTTCTGAAAGGTAGGATAACGTTCTTTAAAAACATTCTGGAAATGTTTGGTGATAACCTTCTTAAGGTGTTTTTGATAACATTATTAGAACATTATGCCCTACTGTTCTTAAAACGTTTTCAGCGGGACGTTTTATTTTGGTTCCCAGAATGTTCTTCTGAAAGGTAGGATAACGTTCTCTAAAAACATTCTTACCATTTTTGGTGATAACTTTCTTAAGATGTATGAGCGCATACATCTTAATAATAAGTGCTGTTCAAATTC
This sequence comes from Notothenia rossii, assembly GCF_949606895.1. Lineage (NCBI taxonomy): Eukaryota > Metazoa > Chordata > Actinopteri > Perciformes > Nototheniidae > Notothenia > Notothenia rossii. The sequence goes on along the minus strand of NC_136903.1, from coordinate 29,962,086 downwards.
TCTACATGATAGGAAAGGGGGTTTCAAACTTCCTTTATAACCTCCTTTAGCTTAGGAACCACTGAACCTCCCTTACCGAAAGGAGAGGAGAAAATGCTGCCCCACAATGCCTTGCAGCCGCAGCATTTGCCATCACACAACAGTCGGCCGTTCACGGAAACAACCGATTATGACGGAGAAATGATATCATGAAACTTACGGTGCTTATTAAGCATTTTAAAATGTATGTGGTAAGTTGCCAAAGTGCTTTGTTTTGAACGTTCATCAGTATTATAATCAAAAAGAGAAATATGAACATTAGTTTTTACTGAAATGATTAAATAAAGTCAACATTTCACAGAGCTGTGTGTTTTTTTTTCAACATTTAAAATATGTTTGAATGGTGATATACACAGTGATAGATGTTAAGGACTAACGTTTATAATAAATACATCCCAGCTAGCGGGGAACGTTCTCATAACTTTGGCTAACGTTACCTATTGGTTCTAACAAGGTTTTAAAGAAATGTTTTAATCTGATGTTCAAAGAACCTTTTTAGGATGTTTATTTGTTCAAATAATGTTCCTATAAGGTTTAAGGTTAACTAAGACATAACGTTTTAACTGCAACATTCAGAGGATGTTTTGAGGATGTTATTGAGGCCTTTCATGTGATATGTTAACAAAGGTGGAACGTTTTGCCTGCAACATTCTAAGGACGTGTTTTGGACGTTGTTGGGTAACACATTAAAGATGTTCTATATAAAACGTTCCCTCAATGTTACATGATAACAAATAAAGAACATTCTCCAAGCAACATTCTGAAAAGGTTTTCAGGATGTTATTGAGGCCTGAGATGACAGAAAGTGCTTTATAAAATGTTCGTTTAATGTGATAAGTCAACAAAGGTGGAATGTTTTGCCTCCAACATTCTAAGGATGTGTTTTGGACGTTGTTGGGGTAACACATTAAAGATGTTCTTTTATAGAACATTCCCTCAATGTTACATGATAACCAAAGAAGAACATTTTGGAAGCAACATTTGGATAATGTTTTCAGGAGGTTATTATTATTTTTTTAAATGTTCCTGTGATGTGAAATATTAACAGGGTCATGGTCAACGTCAGATTTATTTGTAGTGCGCTTTAAAAAAAAAAGTTTTTGCATTAGTTTGAAAAGGATGTTTAAAAGAAATCTGATGACACCACATTTTCCTTTTTTGAAAAAAACAAGCACGTAATTCATGATATTGCATGTTTGCGTAGGCATGTCTGAGTTCCCAGCTAGACATTGTTGGTTCTAAAAACATTCTGAGAATGTTACCATTCATTGTTCTAGGAATGGTTTCATCGAGAAGTTTTATTTTGGTTCCTAGAATGTAGTTCTGAACGGAAGAATAACGTTCTCTAAAAATATTCTTAAAATGTTTGGTGTAGTGCCGGGACTCGATTAAAAAAATTAATCTAATTAATTAGAGGCTTAGCAATAGCATATTTAGGAATATAGTACATTTCAGAGATTCAGGTAGCCTATAGGTAGGTAGACCTTCTGTAAACTATAACACTTTGTTTTTTAAGTAAAACACAATACTTTCAAGTACATTCAGAACATTGGAAACCCTGACTATTAGAAAACATCTCTCTGTTGCTTCAGAGGCCATAACAGACTTTGTTGATTTACCAACAGTTGATTTAAAAAATCTAATCAATTTCAGTCCAACTCTCTCAATAACCTTGGCCAAAACAATAAACAGTTCAACATAAAGTGCCAGTTGCACCAACAACGTAATAAATAGTTCAACATAAAGTGTACCATTTAAAATAAAATATAAAAAGTGCCAGTGATTGACCTCAATCCCTCCTATTCTTCCAATATCCTGATGAAAAATAAAATCTCTCTGTTGCATAGGCCACTGTTAGATCAACGCGAATTGGGTGTGGGTCCTTGTACTCCGAGTCCGGCTAACATCCACAATAGCTTCCACGCTAGCTGCTATATGTTTTGCATTGAGGTGATACTTGAGGCTTGATGTGCTGCGGTGATATGCAAATTCCTTTTTGCATAATTTGCAAACAACCTTGCTCTTATTGACGCTTCCATCCGTCCGTTTTTTAAAACAAAATGTCCCATCCACGGGGCCAACCAAAGCGTTCTTATCAGCTTCTTCGTTCATGTTTGACTATTGTTCACTGTGGTTTGTTGTTGTCTGAAGTCATGAACGTTAGTTGGTGCTCCAGTATAATCGGTACCCCTGAAACTCATCCAGTGCGAAACGTTCCGCGGTGAAAAAATAAGTGCGATTAAAATGCGTTAATTTTTTTAACGCGTTAATTTTTGTGTAATTAATTAATCTTAATTAACACGTTAAAGTCCCGGCCCTAGTTTGGTGATAACATTGTTCGAACATTATTCCCCAAGTATATTTGTTGTTTATGCACATACGTATCTCTATTGTCATATGGATCGAATAACACTTAGAAAACCAAAGACAGACATATAGAAGAACGGACCGACTATCACTGCCCGTCCCTGGAACCCCTGTTAGTGTTTGTATGTGTTTCTTTCTACTGTGTGTCTCTTTCTCTGCCTGCTGGTATGCTCTACACGGCTGGGAGCAATCTCCATTCAACCACACCTGCAACCTGCTCGTCAGCCACACTATGAAATCCTGCAGCCTGCCCTCATTCCCTGCCGGATTGTTGCCGTGAACGGTTTGTTGCGTGCCACTCTAGCTTTTTTTCCCCCAGCATATTCTTTGACAACTTTGCCTGCTTTTGCCGCACACTGATTTTTGTGTCTCTCCCAGGAGGAATCCAAGGCCTTCCACACTCCCAAGACCAGCCAGGCCTCTCTACCCACCCTGGAACAACTGTTTCCCACTGCCGCCATAACCAACCTCCACTCCCAGCTCCCCTTTTCTGATAAACAAATGTTACTTTCACCAGCTGATTCTGTGTCATCCTTTTACATGTGTTAATAGTCAAATTCCAATAGTTAAGTAAACTATCATAATCATCCTAATGACCACAGTGGTCAGTCCACTTACCCAGGAATTTTGAGTTGAACAATTACAGGAATATTATGTCTTTATGTTCAAATAATGTAAACATATTTTAATAAATGGTTACCATAGAACATTTGCATAATTTCTTTAACATAAACCATGTTATCCTTCTCTAAAATAATAACATTCTGGCAACATAAAAAATCTAACTTGCATCTGAAAATGTTTTAAGAACAGTAAGGCATAATGTTCTAACAATGTTATCAAAAACATTTTAAGAATGCTTTTAGAGAACGTTATCCTACCTTTCAGAAGAACATTCTGGGAACCAAAATAAAAGCTTTTGGCAAAAACGTTTTTAGAACAGTAGGGCATAATGTTCTAACAATGTTATCAAAAACATTTTAAGAATGTTTTTAGAGAGCGTAATCCTACCTTTCAGAAGAACATTCTGGGAACCAAACAAAAACTTCCCGCTGAAAACGTTTTAAGAATAGGAGGGCATAATGTTCTAACAATGTTATCACCAAACATTTTGAAATTGTTTTTAGAGAACGTTATCCTACCTTTCAGAAGAACGTTCTGGGAAACAAACAAAAACTTCCCGCTGAAAACCTTCCTAGAACAATGACTGTAACATTCTCAGAATGTTTTTAGAACCAAAAATGTCTAGCTGGGTAGACCGATTCACGGACTTTCCACGGTAAAAGTGGGGGGGTCTAAACTAATCATTTGAAAAAGTGGGTTGGACTTGTCCCACCCTTATATAATGGCTGCGACGCCCATGCCTACATCTCTGATGCTTGTGTTAACCACAGACAATATTTCAGGCATAACCACAAACATGTTCAATAAACTGTTGACTTCGAAACCCGGAGTGCTCAGACTTGGTAGATTTTTCCGGATAACTCTGGCTTTTGCTTTTCCTGTCTGCTAACACCTTGTATTGATGTTAATAAACATTTAACAGCAGCAGAATATATAAGGCTTAATAGAGTGGTTCAGTGACGCGTCCTAAAACCCGGAAGTAAGCTGGGCATGGGTTCCCTCGACAAAAAAGCAATGGGATTCCTCCATAGGATTTTGGAAAGTAGCTCGAACCTGTTAGATAAATGCACGTTTTGTTCAGTTGGATAATATCCACATGTCTACCCTACTTTTATGATTTTCGAATCATAAATCTTATCGATAGATTTATAATCGATAGATTAATGATTGATAGATTTAACCCATGCGCAGCTTACTTCCAGGTTTTAGGACGCGTCACTGCACCACTCTATTAGGTGTTGCTTTGTGGTAATGCATAACCAGTGGCGGCTGGTGGAAATTATTTTAGGTGGGGCTATTGTAATGTTGAATAAACCACACGGGGAACATTTTGCGAAATTAGCCCTTAAAGAGCATCTTGCAGGTTGTTATTTTTTCTACATTTATGCTTAAACTTGCTTGAAAATTACAATTAAAAAAGTGAATTTAGGATTTGATATGTTTTACGAGACATAAGGGCAGGAATTCAGAGGGAAAGGAGCAATTTTGAGCTCTGCTCTTAAAAACGGCTTTTTTTTAAGGTCATACGTCAAACGCGTCATATTACATCACGCAGGGGACACATCTCCGCTCTCTGACCGCGGGTATTAGTAGTTGCGTTGAGTTGAGCGGTTGTGTTTTAGTGAGCTGGTATTTTTTGGTAGTTTTAAATTGTATTTCACCATTTGTAATCATGGTGCAGTATTGTGTTTGTGCAGGTTGCACAAATACCAGCCTGTCAGGACATCGAGTCCACAGTAAAAAGGACCAGAGCTAGCGTTCGGGCTTCAAACACGTTCCCCTCCACTGGTTTCAACCAAGCACTAAATTAGATGTTTTCCAACCCAATACTATTGAACTGACACTTCCCCATATTAATTTGTAAGTAGATTCGAAGATACATGAGTTTCTGACTGCCGTAAGCTGAAGCTTGGTTGCTAGGTTACTAGCTGGGTGTTCTCCAATAAGGGGCCGGGGGAACGAAGTTAGGGATTACTGGTTCCATGTTGATTTAATTCAATACAAATTGTTCGGGGGAACTGAAATGCTATTACCGTACTGGTTACTTTGCAGCCCAGAGATTTTCTCCCAAAACACATTTAGACGCTATCGCAACACAGAAGTACCTTTCAAATCTGATCATTTTTAAGACCTTCTAAATCATATTTAAGACCTTTCTTATTGTTTGGGTAATATTTAAGACCTTTTTAAGGCCTTACATTCAGATGATCAAATGTAAGACTTTTTAAGACCCCGCGGGAACCCTGAGTAGACTAAATACGAACATTATATGCAGACACAGACGTGGTTCAGAAACACAGAAATATTAGAAAACAGACCATTAAGGCAAAACATTTAGTTTGATGGATGCTGTCAAAACTCAACTACAATAATGTGTTTGTGTGTGTGTGTGTGTGTGTGTGTGTGTGTGTGTGTGTGTGTGTGTGTGTGTGTGTGTGTGTGTATGTTAGACCCTCCAGAAAAACGCGATTCTGCGATCGCAGAATTTCCCGCATAATCAGCAAAATGCTGCAGATTTTTAAAAGTCCGCATATTTATCAAAAGACCGCATAATCCCCGCATTTTTCCACACAAAGTTGAGAAAAAAAATAAAAAAGTTAACTCGTCTTGACGAGTAGTGATGATGACGCAACGTCATCAGCCCGCGCATCACAGAAGGCAAACACCGTCGTGTGAAGGTGTGGAATTCACACACCAAGATGAACAAATCGAATCCATCACATTTACCCATGAACATTTCAGCTAAAGACCGGGCAAAGCAGTACCCCAATGTCTTGCACGAAAGTGGGGGGAAACTGTTCTGTACCCCGTGCAACTGTGTGTTGGAGCATAAAAGGAAATCGACTGTGAATACCCACTTCGATTCGCTCAAACATTCAAAAATGGTTTCTGCTGCGGACAAGAAAGCCAAGCAACTCACGCTCACAGAGGCTTCAACCTCCAAAACCCTTTCGAGGGTTGCAAGAAACGAGGTGAGTAGCCTACAATATTGAAGCTGGTCAGATAACGAACGAGTAAATGAAAACAGAATGAGGAGGAGGTAGGTGTGTGTGTGTGTGTGTGTGTGTGTGTGTGTGTGTGTGTGTGTGTGTGTGTGTGTGTGTGTGTGTGTGTGTGTGTGTGTGTGTGTGAGACAATAATCACCTTTTTTCCGCTTCCTGCATATTTCACAACTGTTCGCATATTTTGCAACTTTCCGCACATTTTGCAACTTTCCGCATATTACGCAACTTCCCGCAATTTTCCCGCATAAAATCACATAAAAACCCCGCATTTTTCAATCAATGATTTTAGCCCGCATAATTAAGGATTTTGGCCCGCGTTTTTCTGGAGGGTCTAGTATGTGTGTGTGTGTGTGTGTGTGTGTGTGTGTGTGTGTGTGTGTGTGTGTGTGTGTGTGTGTGTCTGTGTCTGTGTCTGTGTCTGTGTGTGTGTGTGTGTGTGTGTGTGTGTGTGTGTGTGTGTGTGTGTGTGTGTGCAGTGTTTCCCCTAGGATGGAGTCATAGCAGCGGTGCTAAGGCATGTGGGCCCAGCATAATGTGAGCGCGGAGCACGTGGAATTTTGTAGTGTGTGCGCGTGCGAAGTGCGCCCCGCCAATTTTTTTCGATGTGTCGGCACAAGAAAGGCTCTTGAGGCCTAGTACCAGGACCGGTTCTAGACAATTTGCTGCCCTAGGTGAGATTTTAGGCGACATTTGAAATGTAAAGAATAAATGAAAAATCTCTCCAAAAGACAAATACACTGCAAGAACAGAAACTTATTGACATAGGTAATAGACGTCAAAATGGCTTCAAATGTATTCAGTATTGTATGAACATGTTTGAATTGGGGGGTGCACGTCGCATCCTCTAGGGGGGACCGGGGGTATGTCCCCCAGGGAAGATTTTTTTTTAAACATTTTACAGTAAAATTCTTCAATCTGGTGCACTTTGAGCACACAATTACTAGAGACCTGATATAGGGGGCACAACTCTAAAACGCCCATATGAAAAAGATCGGTTTACATTTTAATAATCAAATAAGTATATGAACATAACCAATAACCTACCATAGCCAATAACAAATAAATGTAGCTTATTTTATTTTTGTTGTTCATTCATATCTTATTTTACCTAGTTAACATTTATTTATTTATGCATATTTTTGTATCTCTCCAACTTTAAACGATATTTTTGGTTTACTGTCCTATAGTATACATTGGAATGATTTCAAACCTGTTTTTATTTATCCTAATAATTATAAAGGAGTGCCTTGGAAATATGTGTTTACATAATTTGTAAACACATATTTGTTTGAGACCCACTGAGATAACTTAGACTAAAATTAACTTATCTAAACACTCAGAGAGTCCTTTACCTCACTGAGCCTCTCAGTCTGACAGGAGAGCTCTCCTCCAACCTGGTTGTAGAAACATCTACTTCTTATATCCGTTAGCGCAGCTAGCACCAGATTCTAATAACAACAGCGCCGGTACTGGTGCGCCCTCTCCCTTTCTCGCTCTCTCGCTACCACGCTCGCACTTTGGCTGTGAGCTCCGTGCGCCTGATAAGCCAACATCCCCCACTTTCATCACTTACAGCGCCCACCGTACAGGGCAAATTAAACGTGTAACCGGGGTGAAAAGGGTGTTACATTGACTTAATTATGAATGTTGTTACATCAAGGCCGAACATTTGGATGAGCGCCACCGCACAAAAATGTTTTTTCCCTCCCAGAGCTACCAGCGCAGCACCCCCCAGATCTGGCGCCCTAGGTGCCAGAAATTGGCCCTGCCTAGTACATACAGTGGCAATGTCTCAAGATTTAGCAAAAATACACCTTTTATTGAACATACAGTAACACAAATACTACAAATCCACATAACAAACAATCAAAAATGAAAAAGGGTCGCCACTTATAATTATTTTAAGAAAAAAAAAAAGTAAAGAAAAAAAAAAAATATATATATTTTTTTGTTGGTACCTGGCTGGCGCCCCCTAGCAGCGGCGCTCATATTTCAGCAGCGGGGCTGCGCCGCCACTATTTGTATATAGGGGAAACACTGTGTGTGTGTTTATTTAACACGGGCACATAGTATCTGTCCCTGGCGGTTTGAAGAGCAAGCATGGGAAACAACACCTCAAAACAAAACAAGACCTCTTTGCATCCAACTAGTCACACACACAGTTACAATCACACTCCCTTTAATTGACATAATTAATAGATAGTTTAGCTTCTCACCATCATTTGCTGTGGCTCACTGATGTTCACAATCGTAACTGAAAGGCTGCCTGTCAAACGTAAACATTCAGCCACGTGACTCGCAAACTCTCGCGAGAGTTTTACACAAGACGGATCCTTTCCAGCCATAACCCTGCACCGGGCGCTGACATTGGCGCCCGGTGATCATAAGATTTGACAACGCTGATTGGCTGAAATTATGTTTCGGAGCCATAGCTTACAGATAGCAACAGTCAGCTGCTAGTGGCTGCTGCTGCACTGGTTGAGGGCTCCTCTCTTAGCGTCCAAACGAGAGAGGGTAATGATACACGAGCAAGGCCAGGCAGGAAACTTGTGACTTATCAGTAACTTTAGACATCGTAACACCATTTTAAACGAGATTTTATTGTAGATTATACATTTTACTGATACCAATTATATAATATTTACCTTGTTCATTAAAAATTAAAATAAAAAATATATATTTAAAAAATATATATATCTAAAAAAAAATATATATTTTTTAATTTAAATTTTTTTAATTTAAATTTGTAATGTGGGAAGAAGATGGGCGGCGCCCCTAGCGCCCCTATGGGCGGGCCGCCACTGTGTATAACATATGTGAAGGCTCTTGGGTGCATTCACACCTAATAGTCCGCTTCTCTGGTGCGCACCAGACAACAGTTTGTTACATTGTTTCATTTTTCAAAAGGTTCGGTTTGCGTTCACAAGGCAAAACTCAAACGGACTATAAACTTTAAACACAAGTCATGTGCACGGAAATGCTGTTCAACCATTGGTCAGACATTAAGGGGGTAAAAACGCAAATCCCAGCAATTTCTACCGGAGCCTCCGCCATGGAGCATCGGCACTTTCAGCAGGTTATTCTCGTGCTGCTGTTAATCTGGAGATCAACAGACACTAGCGGCCCGCGCATATGATTATATAATCAGACAACGTCCGTTAAAAAACATTATAACACATATAATAAGAGACGTTCTGCAGTAAGGAGGGCATTTCACCGACGACAGGTGTTCTTAATTTTATGTAGTTAACGGAGCATTTTTACTTTACAAGACACTGTTCAACACTTAATTCTGCTTCACTCTTTAACCAAACAACCGTGGATGTCTTGAAAGACTCTTTCGCTAAAGAAGACATCCGCGTTCTTGTGACACGTAAATACTACGCTTCCTATGTTTTGGTGCGGTCCGGTTGTTTAGTTCACTTAAGAGGTTTCGGACTGTGTTCACACTGACCCAAATGAACCGCACCAAGCTGCTAAACGCACCAGGGTTCGATTCAACCGGACTCGAAAAAGGCTGGTGTGAATGCACCCTTAATATGTCTCCTGCAACTCTCCAGACTAAATGGAAGTAGAGTAACATACCCTTCTGACCTTTGGGAAACAGATTGAGTGTTAAAGGCCAACCCACACACATGCTGAAAATGCCCTGAACGTTTGCAGTCAACCACTGCAGGTTAGACCCTCTCTCCCAGATGATTCATGGGTACGTTTTTAAGATGCTAGTGAAGTTGTTGCCTTCATCGCGGATAGACGCTTAGTCCGGGGACAAAATCAATGTCTGTGACACCGTCTACAGCATTAATCCTTAAATCCAGTCCTTGGGGTCTGGAGTGTTGTTGGTTTTCTTTTTTCCCTGCTAGTTGAAATTCACCAGGCGTCCCAGTCCAAATATGTTTCTGATTAGGCATCTAGAATGAAAACTGTCTGGCAGAATAAAAAGCAAGCATCAACCTGCACCCTGGAGACCAAATTGCAGGAGCACAGGCTATAAGTACTCTAATAAAATGACAGCAGTTGTTATTGTTGGCTAAATTGCCTCCATCACAACATAGTGTTGCCACTGTGTCATGACCCTGAGGCCTTGTATGTAACATGCATCGTTAAACAAATGTCGATTCCAGAGAATATTTTCCCATCAGCTACACTCCCTGCTTTATTTTGTGTTTGATTTACCGTTTTCTGCCATTCATATTAGCTTTTATCCAGGAATCTCCTCGTCGTCACGTCGATTTACAGTAAAAAAGCTGAAACATTTCATATTCTTAACCATTGTTACCTACAGTAAAACTGCTCAACAATTTTAGGATTTCAACTTCATGATCCAGGCTTGTATTCCAGGTCAGGTATTTGACTCTCTGCTGCTGTACAACATCAGTGGGTTTCGATCTAACATGGGCCTGAAATTGCGAGAGGGAAAGCAGAATTGAACTAACGTGATAAATTGAGCCATCTTATCACTGTAGACCCAATGATTTTACAGCGGTAATGGAAGGCCCCCTGTGCCTAAGACCTTAGCAAATAAAACCTTCCTCACCAGTTGTGCATCAAGCTGGACTGGGCCACATTCCGCCCGACCATCTGCCCCTCTTCTCACTTCACTGAGCATTTTAATTGCCTGTAGTCGGACCATGTTGGCCACTTGTAAACACTTCCTAAAATAGGAAGTATGATCAGAAAAAAAGAAAGGTTTGCACTGCTAAAGTATGAGGGCGTATGTCACTAGGACGGCACTTAAATCCAAAGCCCTTACACAACTCTGAGTGCGCTGACGTTCACACACCACTGACCTCGGCCGAGTTTCCCTGGACTCACTGAGCAAAAAAGGATCTTCTGACGTGCCTGGTGACTTTTTAAAGAACTTTGTTTTCATTTAACATCTGTCTCTGTGCCGACCCTTCACTTTCGTGGAAGCTGGAGAGACAGGGAGTCCCGTTTGAAGACACTTTGAATAAAGGAGTCACCATTGCTTTATAATGAAATTGGATCTGCTTCAGTGCCATTACATTAGAGAGGCAACCATCTCCAACTTGGCATTTGTTTTTTTCCACTGCCAGGTGGTGCAAACACAACACCTGCAGGCACACACTGCTTATTATTTAGCTTGATACAAGTTGAACACAGGCTAATGATGGGGGCAGGAGGACCAGGACCAACATGTGTTTGCGTTTCCCCTTGCATAGATCAAAACAGCAAATCATTTTTCTCAGTAATCAAAGTTGTAATTATTGTAAGAACTGGTGCTTTAAGTAGTGGCTCATTGATTTGGGAAGAAACAAAAACAGTCCAAGTTATGAATGAAATATTTGATTTGATTAGTGTTTGAAAAGATGGCACATTTTCTGTTAGGAGTAATTTGAAAATATGTCAGCTGACAAAGTTTGGTACTACTGTGCTCTTGATGATTTTAATCTTGAAAGCTGAATGACTTGAACTTTTAGAATTTTGATGGAACGTGAGGGATTTAAACAGCTTAATTATTATGATATAAATGTCACACAAGGAAAACGTAGCAGCCTCACAAATAATGTCTCACACTGTTGTCATCTGTTTTAGCATTTATTTAGCTATAAATGAAAAACGAACAATTATCTTTGCCACATGATCCCAGATTAATTATTTAGGTTGTCTAGTTCTTAAAATAATAAAACATAGTAGGCTACACATTCGGATCTGGAGAGTAATGTCTAAAACGAATTATCACTTTTAAAACAAGTCTTTGAACAGTTTTGCTTATCCTGGTGAAAGTATTTGTAATGTCAATGTATTGCCCAAGTGTTTAATTACTATTATCAAAAATGAGAGGATGAAGAATAAGAAGAGCTTGATAGACAGAAATACTAAGTGAGAAGATGATTATGAGAACCTGGGTGGTGTTGGCTTTGCCAGCTCGTTGTTGCTGTTTTTGTTGAGTGTAGCGCTGATAAGAGGATCATGCATCTGGAGTCTCAGAATCAGAATACCTTTATAGTCCCACAGAGGGGAAATGTACATAGTTACAGCAGAAAAAGAGCCACAGACAGCTTAATGTTACATATGTTACATGCATTAAAGTACTAAGTTATGATATAATATAAAATATAATAAAACTAAAATAAATAAAAGAAATTACATAATTTTCAAAACACACATCATTTAACAGTTCTTAGGATTTAGCAGCCTCAACACTTTATCGACACTCATTTAGTTGCCATAGAGCTTAGCAGACGATATAAAAGTTGCGATATGACGCAACACAAACTTTGCGTAAAGGTCCCATGTCTTGGCCATTTCTACTGATCATAATTCCATTGTTGAGGTCTACTAGAATAGATTTATATTGTGCAATGTTCCAAACTCACATTGGTTTCTCATACAGCATCTCTGTATAGTATGTGTATTCACTCTCTGTCCTAAACGGCTTGTTGGAGCTCCTGCCCCCCCCCCCCCCCCCCCTCCCTATGAGCCCACTGTGCTCTGATTGTTCAGCTCGCCCACTCTGTTCTGATGAGTCCACCACCGTTACAGCGGAACATCAGTGATTATGTGTTACAATGGCGTTAGCAACCAGAAAATGACACCAGTAAGGACAAACAGATGAGAATGCTGTGTGGGGTCTGGGTGCCGTGTTGGCGGGACGTTGCGCGGCTCGCTGCTGCGAGGAGCGGACAGTGTGAGCTGGGTTCATTTCCTGCTTGCTGTGTGAACGTGGGAAGGGACTTGCGAGGCTCCACTAGCACCCGCAAACTCTACAGATTTATTGGAGCTCTCTTAAATAAAGGTTCATTTTAGGGCACCTAAGACGAGCTTTGTCATGCTAACTTTACTACGGTTTTAAAAGTTCAAAAAATTGTTTTGCAACTCATGATCCTTTTTCACTGACATAAAATTACAAAGGAAACACTCTTGTGGAGTTGAACAGGGTTGTCATTAATTAGTTAGTCATTAATTAGTGAGTGTTATATCGCAATATTACACGGCTTAGTTTAATACTCGATTCTGATTGGTCAATTAGGGCATTCCAGAGGTCTCCCAGCTAGCGGGGAACGTTCTCACAACTTTGGCTAACGTTACCTATTGGTTCTAACACGGTTTTAAAGAAAGTTTTAATCTGATGTTCAAAGAACCTTTTTAGGATGTTTATTTGTTCAAATAATGTTCCTATAAGGTTTAAGGTTAACTAAGACATAAAGTTTTAACTGCAACATTCAGAGGATGTTTTGAGGATGAGATGACAGAAAGTTTTTTTATAAAACGTTCCTTTAATGTGATATGTTAACAAAGGTGGAACGTTTTGCCTGCAACATTCTAAGGATGTGTTTTGGACGTTGTTGGGTATCACATTAAAGATGTTCTTTATAAAACGTTCCCTCAATGTTACATGATAACAAATGAAGAACATTTTCAAAGCAACATTCTGAAATTGTTTTCAGGATGTTATTGAGGCCTGAGATGAGAGAAAGGGTTGTATAAAATGTTCCCTCAATGTTACATGATAACAAATGAAGAACATTCTCAAAGCAACATTCTGAAAATGTTTTCAGGATGTTATTGAGGCCTGGGATGACAGAAAGTGTTTTATAAAATGTTCCTTTAATGTAATATGTTAACAAAGGTGGAACGTTTTGCCAGCAACATTCTAAGGACGTGTTTTGGACGTTGTTGGGTAACACATTAAAGATGTTCTTTATAAAACGTTCCCTCAATGTTACATGATAACAAATAAAGAACATTTTCAAAGCAACATTCTGAAATTGTTTTCAGGATGTTATTGAGGCCTGAGATGAGAGAAAGGGTTGTATAAAATGTTCCCTCAATGTTACATGATAACAAATGAAGAACATTCTCCAAGAAACATTCTGAAAATGTTTTCAGGATGTTATTGAGGCCTGAGATGACAGAAAGTGTTTTATAAAATGTTCCTTTAATGTGATACGTTAACAAAGGTGGAACGTTTTGCCTGCAACATTCTAAGGATGTGTTTTGGTCGTTGTGGGGTAACACAATAAAGACGTTCTTTATAAAACGTTCCCTCAATGTTACTTGATAACAATTGAAGAACATTCTCCAAGAAACATTCTGAAAATGTTTTCAGGATGTTATTCTTTTTTTATAAAACGTTGCTGTTATGGCAAATATTAACACAGTCATAGTCAATGTCAGATTTATTTCTAGAGCGCTTTAAAAAACAAACTTGTTGCAATCTGATTTTCAAAGAATCTTTTTAGGATGTTTATTTGTTCAAATAATGTTCCTATAAGGTTTAAGGTTAACTAAGACATAACGTTTTAACTGCAACATTCAGAGGATGTTTTGAGGATGTTATTGAGGCCTTTCATGTGATATGTTAACAAAGGTGGAACGTTTTGCCTGCAACATTCTAAGGACGTGTTTTGGACGTTGTTGGGTAACACATTAAAGATTTTCTATATAAAACGTTCCCTCATTGTTACATGATAACAAATAAAGAACATTCTCCAAGCAACATTCTGAAAAGATTTTCAGGATGTTATTGAGGCCTGAGATGACAGAAAGTGCTTTATAAAATGTTCCTTTAATGTGATAAGTCAACAAAGGTGGAATGTTTTGCCTCCAACATTCTAAGGATGTGTTTTAGACATTGTTGGGGTAACACATTAAAGATGTTTTTTTATAGAACATTCCCTCAATGTTACATGATAACCAAAGAAGAACATTTTGGAAGCAACATTTTGATAATGTTTTCAGGAGGTTATTATTTTTTTATAAAATGTTCCTGTGATCCGAAATATTAACAGGGTCATGGTCAACGTCAGATTTATTTGTAGTGCGCTTTAAAAAACAAAGTTTTTGCATTTGTTTGAAAAGGATGTTGAAAAGAAATCTGATGTCACCACATTTTCCTTTTTAGAAAAAAACAAGCACGTAATTCATGATATTGCATGTTTGCGTAGGCATGTCTGAGTTCCCAACTATACATTGTTGGTTCTAAAAACATTCTGAGAATGTTACCGTTCATTGTTCTAGGAATGGTTTCATCGAGAAGTTTTATTTTGGTTCCTAGAATGTAGGATAACGTTCTCTAAAAACATTCTTTAAATGTTTGGTGATAACATTGTTCGAACATTATACCCCAAGTGTTTTTGTTGTTTATGCACATACGTATCTCTTTTGTCATATGGATCGAATAACACTTAGAAAACCAAAGACAGATATATAGAAGAATGGACCGACTATCACTGCCTGTCCCTGAAACCCCTGTTAGTGTTTGTATGTGTTTCTTTCTACTGTGTGTCTCTCTCTCTGCCTGCTGGTATGCTCTACACGGCTGGGAGCAATCTCCAATCAACCACACCTGCAACCTGCTCGTCAGCCACACTATGAAATCCTGCAGCCTGCACTCATTCCCTGCCGGATTGTTGCCGTGAACGGTTTGTTGCGTGCCGCTCTAGCTTTTTACCAGCATATTTGACAACTTTGCCTGCTTTTGCCTCACACTGATTTTTGTGTCTCTCCCAGGAGGAATCCAAGGCCTTCCACACTCCCAAGACCAGCCAGGCCTCTCTACCCACCCTGGAACAACTGTTTCCCACTGCCGCCATAACCAACCTCCACTCCCAGCTCCCCTTTTCTAATAAACAAATGTTACTTTCACCAGCTGATTCCGAGTCATCCTTTTACATGTGTTAATAGTCAAATTCCAATAGTTAAGTAAACTATTATAATCATCCTAATGACCACAGTGGTCAGTCCACTTACCCAGGAATTTTGAGTTGAACAATTACAGGAATATTATGTCTTTATGTTCAAATAATGTAAACATATTTTAGTAAATGGTTACCATAGAACATTTGCATAATTTCTTTAACATAAACCATGTTATCCTTCTCTAAAATAATAACATTCTGGCAACATAAAAAATCTAACTTGCAGCTAAAAATGTTTTAAGAACAGTAGGGCATAATGTTCTAACAATGTTATCAAAAACATTTTAAGAATGTTTTTAGAGAACGTTATCCTACCTTTCAGAAGAACATTCTGGGAACCAAAATAAAAGCTTCTGGCGAAAACGTTTTAAGAACAGTAGGGCATAATGTTCTAACAATGTTATCAAAAACATTTTAAGAATGTTTTTAGAGAACGTTATCCTACCTTTCAGAAGAACATTCTGGGAACCAAAATAAAAGCTTCTGGCGAAAACGTTTTAAGAACAGTAGGGCGTAATGTTCAAACAATGTTATCAAAAACATTAAAAATATGATGTACTGATCCTGAGTTTACTGAAGTCATGCAGGATGGTATTCCTATTATTCCTGCGCAAGAACTTCCACTGTCATGTTAATACATTTAGACTTCAGTCATGGATAAATATTCTTCAGAAGTTATTTTAAATGAATAACAATGTCCACTGACAACCAGAAAATTGTCAAATGTTGTAGATCAACTTTTTCAAACCATCCCGGGTGGGACGCCGCTTCTTTTTCTTTTTAAATGAGTCTTCATTGATTTCCTTGCAGTAATCATAAAGAAAAATATGGTTGTGTGTGCATTTCCGTGTTTCCACAAGGTCTCCAAATGACTTATAAGCTAAGGGCACAGCGGGCTGCAAGTGGAAGATGTGCTCAGCGACGCTAACAATGCTGCCGAGCCATTTTATGAAAAGTTAAAAGCAGAAAAGTTTCCCACATGCTGAGAAGTGTCTGTTAAAGAAAAATAAACAGCTAAGATTCAAAATGTCAAAGTGTCCATTTAAGGGAGCGCCACGCTGTTATGTGCTTAGTTGTTTGGCTCCGGTTGGACGCTGGTAGGAGGTAAATCTAAATAGCGGGTTTGGCTTGTTAGAGTTTGGAGAAGTTAGATGAGGCGTTGGCGACGCTCCATAGAGCCAAACATGTGCTCATTACGGCCGAGCGAGGATGGACAAACAGCTGGAGGCTTCTGTCTCCGCTTCTCTCACCCGCTCTCTATTCCTCCCCTCGTCTCTCCTCGGTCCTCCCGTATGTCTGAAGTGTCACGGTCTGCTGACTGCCTCTCCTCTGCTCTTTGCTCTCCTCCTATCCTTTCCTTTCTTTATCTCCTTTCCTCTTTTTTCTCACGTACAGGACGTCTTCCTCTCCTCTCTTCCACCCTCCTCCTCTTTTCCGCTCATCTTTTCTTCGTGTTTCTCTCTTTTCTCTACTCTCATCTTCCTCTCAACCTCTCATCTCTTCCTCTCCTTTCCTATATTCCTCCCCTCTTCTCTTCCTTTGCTCTCCTCTCCTCACTACCTCTATTAATGATGTCTTCCTTTCCTTTCTCCTCTTCTGTTCTCTCTTCCTCTGTTATCTTCCTCTAATCCTCTCCTCCTTTTCCTTTCTTCCTCCCCCTCTTCTCCCCCTTCTTTGTTTCCCTCGTCCTCTTTAGTTCTCACCTCCTCTCCCCTCTTTTTCTCTTCCTCTTCCTTTACACTTCTCTCCTTCCTTCCTTCATTCCTTTTCCTCTTACTCCTCTTCTTCCCCTCTCATCTCCTTTAGTGCTCTCCTCCTCTTTTCACCTCCTCTCCTCCTCTTGTCTCTTCCTCTCCAACTCTCATCTCCTTCTTTCCTTTAGACTTGTCCTCTCCTCTACTCTTCTCTGATCCTCTCCTCCTATACTCTCTCACATTATTTTTCTTCTCCTTTCTGTATGTTGAGACAGGTCTTGTCACATGAGAAGCTTTTATGTTTTTGAAGTGTGTTTGCCATTTATCTATTTCTTGACATGTGTGTCCTGTATATACAATAACTGTGTGTGTGTGTGTGTGTGTGTGTGTGTGTGTGTGTGTGTGTGTGTGTGTGTGTGTGTGTGTGTGTGTGTGTGTGTGTGTGTGTGTGTGTGTGTGTGTGTGTGTGTGTGTGTGTGTGTGTGTGTGTGTGTGTGATGTTGAGTTGCCCTTAAGGAGCTGTTGTCAGTGGCTGTAAGCGATCTAAAGAGCAATACTGATCTTGAACCCTGTTCAGCTCATAAGTCACCCTGCTCCCGTTAAGCACACACGGACATCCTGCAGCACCGGAGCGTTTGTGAAAGCCCTGCCAACCAAATATCACTTCATCCATTAAATCACCGTTTTGTTTAGCTGACTTAGATAGCAATAGTAGCCTATACGTCTGTGTGTTCAGGGGAAATGGCCATCAACATTTTAAAATCCAAAAAGGGACGTTCTGATTTCTCAACCATTCAAATGTAAACTCACCTTTTATGTTTCTAATGAAATCACTATCTACAACTTATTTTCAAAGCAGTAAAATAATGCAATAGATACATTTGTCTTGTATTTAATTTAAACGTGAATCAATATGACTTACTAATCCGTGTATCTACCGTCCAATTGTTTTTCTTTATTAAACACGTAAACGGAAGAGCGTCTTGAGAGGCGTTTTTGCTTTTTGCTCTTTACCTTACTAAATGGTCAAATGGTCATTGGAGCGAGGGGCGGGGCGAAACTCACGGAAGTGATTTCAAAACAAAAGCACTCGTGTGCTTGGAACAGTGATAACTTTATAAACAAGGGGAAACTAGGTGAATTTAGCGATCACAACGAAAACGGCCAAGACATATATTGAGCCCAAAAAATGAATGTTATTTAAGGGCTGTAAATATAATAAGCCTGTGTCTAAAAAGGACAACATTGTTAGGAGATTTAAACTACAGCGATTCTGCACTGAGGTCACCTCAGCCGTCTCTCGAGTTTGTTTTTTCAATTCAGCTGCTCTTCATTTTTTGTCCTGCTATATTTGATGATCGATACAAGTATTTGTTATCATAAGTTCTTAATAAAACTGACACTGTTGGACTTGGTAATAGTTTGACTGCGACCAGAAATAAAAGTACTTTTACGGTGTACTTAGTGAATAATCCTCTGCCAGAGTCTCCTCCAGTAGCCTACATAATGCATGTTTTCTGCTATCTTTGATGAATGATAAAAAGATAATTTTGCCATTAGTTCTTAATGATATTGATACTGCTTGACTAGTAGTCTTACACCTACTACCACAATACAATGAAGTACTTCTAGTGTGTTGTTTAAAAAAAAGATCCTATGTCAATGTCCCCTCCTGAGTACAAGAATGCAGAGACGTGCACACAAAGACTCTAGGTAGTGCTTGAGCACCTGCCCGTTTTGCCCTCTGGACAGCAATGTGCCCTTTTGAAAGTTCGTTTTTTACAGTTTTTTTTATTTTTTTATTTTTTTACAGTGTACTGGATGTGGCTCATGGTAACATTGATCAATTCTGGATTAAAAGCTTCTAATATATACAACAATGCCCCAAATGCGCGTTGTAATTTTTTCAGACATCCCCACACGTGCCCCGCGGCACTCCCGTACGTGCCCTGGCTGCAGCCCCTCCCTTCCATGCTCTCAACGTGAACGCGCAGCGCGCAGAGCAGACAGTCAGTCACTCAGTCAGACAGGCCACGGCGGGTGTGTGGTGCAGCAGCACGCAGCAACACGATTAAAAGTGCCCTAGTGACGACCAAGTAAGTAATCACCAGGTAACAAATACAACGACTGTATTGTTTAATCCCCTAAATCAGATGCCAAACTAAACTATAATTTCACTTCTTTTCTTGCATCCATCCATTTAGTCTCGTTGTGCACTTTTGAAAATAGCAGATCTACAAGCAAAGACATCCCAGCTAGAAATGTTTGGTTCTAAAAACATTCTGAGAATGTTACAGTCATTGTTCTAGGAAGGTTTTCAGTGGGAAGTTTTTGTTTGGTTCCCAGAACGTTCTTCTGAAAGGTAGGATAACGTTCTCTAAAAACATTCTTAAAATGTTTGGTGATAACATTGTTAGAACATTATGCCCTCATATTCTTAAAACGTTTTCAGCGGGAAGTTTTTGATTGGTTCCCAGAATGTTCTTCTGAAAGGTAGGATGACGCTCTCTAAAAACATTCTTAAAATGTTTGGTGATAACCTTCTTAAAATATTTTTGAAAACATTGTTAGAACATTATGCCCTACTATTCTTAAAACGTTTTCAGCAGAAGCTTTTATTTTGGTTCCCAGAATGTTCTTCTGAAAGGTAGGATAACGTTCTCTAAAAACATTCTTAAAATGTTTTTGATAACATTGTTAGAACATTATGCCCTACTGTTCTTAAAACATTTTCAGCTGCAAGTTAGATTTTTTGTGTTGCCAGAATGTTATTATTTTAGAGAAGGATAACATGGTTTATGTTAAAGAAATTATGTAAATGTTCTATGGTAACCATTTACTAAAATATGTTTACATTAATTGAACATAAAGACATAATATTCCTGTAATTGTTCAACTCAAAATTCCTGGGTAAGTGGACTGACCACTGTGGTCATTAGGATGATTATGATAGTTTACTTAACTATTGGAATTTGACTTAACACATGTAAAAGGATGACACAGAATCAGCTGGTGAAAGTAACATTTGTTTATCAGAAAAGGGGAGCTGGGAGTGGAGGTTGGTTATGGCGGCAGTGGGAAACAGTTGTTCCAGGGTGGGTAGAGAGGCCTGGCTGGTCTTGGGAGTGTGGAAGGCCTTGGATTCCTCCTGGGAGAGACACAAAAATCAGTGTGAGGCAAAAGCAGGCAAAGTTGTCAAATATGCTGGTAAAAAGCTAGAGTGGCACGCAACAAACCGTTCACGGCAACAATCCGGCAGGGAATGAGTGCAGGCTGCAGGATTTCATT
Organism: Notothenia rossii; assembly: GCF_949606895.1. Lineage (NCBI taxonomy): Eukaryota > Metazoa > Chordata > Actinopteri > Perciformes > Nototheniidae > Notothenia > Notothenia rossii. Next base: position 29,941,404 of record NC_136903.1, on the reverse strand, counting down.
GTGTGGCTGACGAGCAGGTTGCAGGTGTGGTTGATTGGAGATTGCTCCCAGCCGTGTAGAGCATACCAGCAGGCAGAGAGAGAGAGAGACACACAGTAGAAAGAAACACATACAAACACTAACAGGGGTTTCAGGGACGGGCAGTGATAGTCGGTCCGTTCTTCTATATGTCTGTCTTTGGTTTTCTAAGTGTTATTCGATCCATATGACAATAGAGATACGCATGTGCATAAACAACAAAAACACTTGGGGTATAATGTTCGAACAATATTATCACCAAACATTTTAAGAATATTTTTAGAGAACGTTATCCTACCTTTCAGAAGTACATTCTAGGAACCAAAATAAATGGAGAATGGTAACATTCTCAGAATGTTTTAAGAACCAACAATGTCTAGCTGGGAACTCAAACATGCCTACGCAAACATGCAATATCATGAATTATGTGCTTGTTTTTTTCTAAAAAGGAAAATGTGGTGACATCAGATTTCTTTTAAACATCCTTTTCAAACAAATGCAAAAACTTTGTTTTTTAAAGCGCACTACAAATAAATCTGACGTTCACCATGACCCTGTTAATATTTCGCATCACAGGAACATTTTATAAAAAAATAATAACCTCCTGAAAACATTATCCAAATGTTGCTTCCAAAATGTTCTTCTTTGGTTATCATGTAACATTGAGGGAATGTTCTATAAAAGAACATCTTTAATGTGTTACCCCAACAATGTCCAAAACACATCCTTAGAATGTTGGAGGCAAAACATTCCACCTTTGTTGACTTATCACATTAAAGGAACATTTTATAAAACACTTTCTGTCATCTCAGGCCTCAATAACATCCTGAAAACCTTTTCAGAATGTTGCTTGGAGAATGTTCTTTATTTGTTATCATGTAACATTGAGGGAACGTTTTATATAGAACATCTTTAATGTGTTACCCAACAACGTCCAAAACACGTCCTTAGAATGTTGCAGGCAAAACGTTCCACCTTTGTTAACATATCACATGAAAGGCCTCAATAACATCCTCAAAACATCCTCTGAATGTTGCAGTTAAAACGTTATGTCTTAGTTAACCTTAAACCTTATAGGAACATTATTTGAACAAATAAACATCCTAAAAAGGTTCTTTGAACATCAGATTAAAACGTTTCTTTAAAACCTTGTTAGAACCAATAGGTAACGTTAGCCAAAGTTGTGAGAACGTTCCCCGCTAGCTGGGATGTATTTATTATAAACGTTAGTCCTTAACATCTATCACTGTGTATATCACCATTCAAAAGTATTTAAAAAGTTGAACAAACCCCACACAGCTCTGTGAAATGTTGACTTTATTTAATCATTTCAGTAAAAACTAACGTTCATATTTCTCTTTTTGATTATAATACTGATGAACGTTCAAAACAAAGTACTTTGGCAACTTACCACATACGTTTTTAAAATGCTTAATAAGCATAGTAAGTTTCATGATATAATTCCTCCGTCATCGGTTGTTTCTGTGAACGGCCGACTGTTGTGTGATGGCAAATGCTGCGGCTGCAAGGCATTGTGGGGCAGCATTTTCTCCTCTCCTTTCGGTAAGGGAGGTTCGGTGGTTCCTAAGCTAAAGGAGGTTATAAAGGAAGTTTGAAACCTCCTTTCCGATCATGTAGAGAATTTGAACGGCACTTATTATTCAGATTTATGCGCTCATACATCTTAAGAAGGTTATCACCAAACATTTCCAGAATGTTTTTAGAGAACGTTATCCTACCTTTCAGAAGAACATTCTGGGAACCAAACTAAAACTTCCCGCTGAAAACGTTTTAAGAATAGTCGGGCATAATTTTCTAACAATGTTATCAACCACATCTCAAGAAGGTTATCAAAAACATCTTTAGAAGGTCATCAAAAACATTTCAAGAAGGTTATTACCAAGCATTTCAAGAATGTTTTTAAAGAACGTTATCCTACCTTTCAGAAGAACATTCTGGGAACCAAAATAAAACGTCCCGCTGAAAACGTTTTAAGAACAGTAGGGCATAATGTTCTAATAATGTTATCAAAAACATCTTAAGAAGGTTATCAAAAACACCTTAAGAAGGTTATCACCAAACATTTCCAGAATGTTTTTAAAGAACGTTATCCTACCTTTCAGAAGTAAATTCTGGGAACCAAAATAAAACGTCCCGCTGAAAACATTCCTAGAACAATGAATGGTAACGAACATTTCTAGCTGGGAACTCACACATGCCACCGCAAACATGCAATATCTGCTTACAGCTTATCATGAATTACGTGCTTGTTTGTTTTTTTCAAAAGGAAAATATGGTGACATCAGATTTTTTTTAAAACATCCTTTTCAAACAAATGCAACAAGTTTGTTTTTAAAGCGCTCTAGAAATAAATCTGACGTTGACCATGACCGTGTTAATATTTGCCATAACAGCAACATTTTATGAAAAAATAATAATGGAGAATGTTCTTCAATTGTTATCATGTAACATTGAGGGAACGTTTTATAAAGAACATCTTTAATGTGTTACCCAACAACGCCCAAAACACATCCTTAGAATGTTGCAGGCAAAACGTTCCACCTTTGTTAACGTATCACATTAAAGGAACATTTTATAAAACACTTTCTGTCACCTCAGTCCTCAATAACATCCTGAAAACATTTTCAGAATGTTTCTTGGAGAATGTTCTTCATTTGTTATCATGTGACATTGAGGGAACATTTTATACAACCCTTTCTCTCGTCTCAGGCCTCAATAACATCCTGAAAACATTTTCAGAATGTTGCTTTGAAAATGTTCTTCATTTATTATCTTGTAACATTGAGGGAACGTTTTATAAAGAACATCTTTAATGCATTAGTGCACACAAGAGGTTCCCTTACTTATGCAATTTCACCACCTTTTGATTTTTCCCATCTTTGGAGGCCTGAGGCTCTACACATGTATTCTTCTCCCTGAGTGTCTTAGTCACCATTGTATGTGGTGGAAAAAACACACACCTTGGACCCGGACCACTATTGCGGTAAGCATGTTGTAACTTCCGGTTGTTGTTGTCATCTCCAGGTATCCCGTGTGCCTGTTCTGTTGCTGATAGCTTATTATCTTAACTTAATCGATCGTTTTAAAACTCTTGATCACGGCAACTGCCTGACGTTGTAATCACACGTTACTACAGCTTAAGCACTCACAACTCTCCTTCTCTTAGCGACTGTAACTCCACAGTTGCCTACACTCTTTTCGGGTTTGCTAACGGTAGCTACTTTAGCTTGATAGCTAGCCATGGCTCTTTCCCCACCCTCGGGTGCTATTTCCTGCTCTAACTGTCTCATGTTTGGTTACTTCCCTACCTCCTTTACTGGTACCGATACATGTGTTAAATGTAGTATAGTTGTTAGGTTGGAGGCGGGAATCATAGCCATAGAAGCCTGGCTCCGCATCTTAGAAAATAACTCAGCTACAGTAAAGCCCATGTTAGCCGGTGCAGACCGGCAAAAGGTAGCTCCTCTTAGCCGTCCCCCGGCAACTCCCGAGCAGCAGGGAGATTGGGTGACTGTTCAGAAGGGGCATAACGCGAAACCCGCAGGTCCCCACCAACCCGTTCACGTATCTAACAGATATTCCCCACTCAGCGAGACACCCGCTGAGAAGCCAACTCTGGTTATTGGTAGCTCTATTATGAGACACGTGAATTTAGAGACCGAAGCCTCCACAGTCACATGCATTCCGGGGGCCAGAGCGGGCGACGTTGAGGCGCATCTTAAACTGCTGGCTAAAAATAAACGTAAATACAGTAGGATTGTTATTCACGTCGGTGGTAATGATGTTCGTTTACGCCAATCAGAATGCAGCAAACTTAATGTGGTGTCGGTGTGTAGTTATGCTAAAACAATGTCGGACACCGTAATCTTCTCTGGTCCCCTCCCCAATCTGATCAATGTCATCATTTCAGCGCTGGTTGTCTTGGTGGTGCCCAGCAAACAATGTGGGCTTCGTAAATAATTGGACAGCCTTCTGGGGAAAACCTGGTCTGATTAAGAGAAATGGCATTCATCCTACTTTGGAAGGTGCAAATCTCATTTCGGCAAACATTTCAGGGCTTTGTGGACTTAATCCATGACAAACTGGAGTTGAGACCAGGAGGCAGAGTCGCAGTCTTACACGCTTCTCTGCGCTCTCTCCTAGGCAGTCATCCATAGGAATCCCGAACCCAATAAAATACCCAATATTAACGGTGTGTGTGTCTGCCCAAGGACAATTTAAGGTAAAACCTAATAGAGGTGTCATACATAATAACCTAATAAAAGTAAATGTAACAACTACTACAGTGCAACAAAACAGGAAGATTAAATGTGGTCTCTTAAACATAAGATCTCTAGCATCTAAAGCAATATTGGTAAATGATTTAATATCAGATTATAATGTTGATATATGCTGTCTCACTGAAACTTGGTTGAGACATGAAGAATATGTCGGCATAAATGAGGCCACTCCACCCAGCCATATCAATACTCATATTGCCCGAGGCACGGGCCGAGGAGGTGGAGTTGCAGCAATCTTTGACTCAAGTTTACTTATCAATACTAAACAAAAATTAAATTATACCTCCTTTGAAAGCCTCGTTTTTAGTCTTACGCATCCGACCTGGAAAACTTTGCAGCCAATCTTATTTGTTACAGTGCACCAGGTCCTTATTCAGAATTCTTATCAGAATTCTCTGAGTTTTTATCAACTTTGGTACTTAAAACAGATAAAGTCATTATCGTAGGTGACTTTAATATTTATGTTGAAGATGATAAAAATAGCCTTACTGTTGCATTTAACTCTATATTAGATTCTGTTGGTTTCTATCAGTGTAAATAAACCAACCCACTGCTATAATCACACTCTCGACCTTGTTCTGACTTATGGTATTGAAATTGAGCAACTATTAGTCGAACCGCATAATCCTGCTTTATCCGACCATTTCTTAGTAACTTTTGAAGTACTGTTACTAGACTACAAAGCATTAGTCAAAAGCTCCTGCAGCAGAAACCTGTTAGTGCTATAGCCAAATTTAAGGAAGAGATTCCACCAATACTTAACTCGATAGCATGTCTGCATGTAAGGGAGGAAACTTATACAAAATGTACACCACCCCAAATTGATCATGTTGTTGATAGTGCTACAGATGCGCTGCGAATAAAATTAGACTCTGTTGCTCCTTTTTAAAAAGAAGAAAATAAAACAACATAGATTAGCTCCATGGCATAACGCCGAAACCCGCAAAATAAAGCAAAAGTCGAGACAACTTGAAAGGATATGGCGTTCCACCAAACTTGAAGAATCTCGTTTAATTTGGCATATCACTCTCAATGAATATAAGAAAGCACTGCGTAAAGCGAGAGCAGCGTACTACTCTTCATTAATAGATGAGAATAAGAATAATGCAAGATTTCTTTTCAGCACTGTAGCCAGGCTGACAGAGAGCCACAGCTCGACTGAGCCTTCTATTCCCATAGCACTCAGTAGTAATGATTTTATGTGCTTTTTTAACAATAAAATTATTACTCTTAGAAACAAAATTAATGACCTCCTGCCTTTGACCAGTATAGTATTATCAACAGCTCCCGGAAACGTAAGTTCTAATATTACACTAGATAGTAAACTAGAATGCTTTTCAGCCATAAACCTTGAACAATTAAATTCAATGATTCTCTCTTCTAAACCATCAACGTGTATCTTAGACCCGATTCCAACTAAGCTGTTCAAATAAGTTTTTCCATTAATTAGCACTTCTTTATTAAATATTATGAATATGTCTTTATTATCAGGCTATGTTCCACAATCATTCAAAGTAGCAGTGATAAAACCGCTTCTTAAAAAGCACAACCTCGATCCAGAGGTTTTAGCCAACTATAGACCTATTTCTAATCTTCCGTTCCTCTCAAACATTCTTGAGAAAGCATTCGGAAAACAGCTGTGTGATTACTTAAAAAACTATGATTTATTTGAAGATTTTCAGTCTGGCTTTAGAACACAACATAGCACAGAGACAGCTCTGGTTAAAGTCACAAATGACATTCTAATAGCCTCAGACAACGGACTTGTCTCTATTCTTGTCTTGCTCGATCTTAGTGCTGCATTTGATACTATCGACCATGATATCCTATTGCAAAGACTAGAGCGCTTAGTTGGCATACAGGGAACTGCTTTAGGCTGGTTTAGGTCCTATCTATCTGAACGCTCTCAGTTTGTACGTGTCAACGATGAATCTTCCATGCAAACCAAAGTTAGCCATGGAGTGCCACAGGGCTCAGTGCTTGGACCTATTTTGTTCACACTATATATGCTTCCGTTAGGCAATATTATAAGGAATCATTCTGTAAACTTTCATTGTTATGCGGATGATACTCAACTATATTTATCAATCAAGCCTGATGAAATTAATCATCCAAATAAAATTCAAGACTGCCTCAAGGACTTAAAAACGTGGATGACCTTACATTTTTTGATGTTAAACACGACCAAAACTGAAGTTATTGTACTTGGCCCGAAGAATCTACGAAAAAAATTATCTAAAGTTATACTAACTATGGATGGCATTAATTTGGCCTCCAGTGAGACTGTAAGGAATCTTGGTGTTATATTTGATCAGGATTTATCCTTTAACGCCCACATAAAATCAATTTCAAGAACCGCCTACTTCCATCTACGTAACATTGCAAAAATCAGGGATATCTTGCCTCAAAACGATGCAGAGAAACTAGTCCATGCATTTGTTACTTCAAGGCTGGATTAATGTAACTCTTTATTATCAGGGTTTACCAAGAAGTCAGTCAAGTCGCTTCAGCTGATTCAAAATGCTGCAGCTCGTGTACTAACCAGAGTTAGGAAAAGGGACCACATTACTCCTGTTCTGGCTGCCTTACACTGGCTCCCTATAGAACACAGGATAGAATTTAAAATTCTTCTTCTCGCCTACAAAGCCCTTAACGGGCAGGCGCCATCTTACCTTAAAGAACTCATTATACCCTACTGTCCTACTAGGGCATTGCGTTCCAAGAATGCAGGGTTGTTGGTTGTTCCTAGAGTCTCTAAAAGTACAATGGGAGCCAGAGCCTTTTCTTATCAAGCTCCACTTTTGTGGAATCAGCTTCCAGTTTGTGTTCGGGCGGCAGACACCCTATCCGTTTTTAAGAGTGCGCTTAAGAACTTCCTTTTTGATAAAGCTTATAGTTAGGGCTGATTAGATTCAGCCCCTAGTTTTGCTGATATAGGCTTAGTTTGTCAGGGGACATCTTACTTCTTCCATCTCTCTGTCTATACCTGTGTACTCTCATGTTCCGATTAACCCAGCTTCCCCAAATTTCTTTCTTTTTGGTTTCTATATACGCCGGGATCCGGAGTCATGGATGATCCTGCGGTCCTGTGTCATGGATCGCGAGTCCTGGATCTTGAGTCGTGGCTGTGGTCCTGGATCATAAGTCCTGGATGGATATCCTCGTGGATTCATCTTCCTATTATACACACATGCATTTCCAAACATTTGGACTACCTATGTTGCAAATGTATTATCTTTTCAATTTACACACGGCATCTATTGCACGTCTGTCCGTCCTGGGAGAGGGATCCCTCCTCTGTTGCTCTCCCTGAGGTTTCTCCCATTTTTCCCTTTAAACTGTGGGTTTTCTCTGGAAGTTTTTCCTTGTACGATGTGAGGGTCTAAGGACAGAGGGTGTCGTATTGTCATACTGATATTCTGTACAAACTGTGAAGTCCACTGAGACAAATGTAACATTTGTGATATTGGGCTATATAAATAAACATTGATTGATTGTTACCCAACAACGTCCAAAACACGTCCTTAGAATGTTGCAGGCAAAACGTTCCACCTTTGTTAACATATCACATTAAAGGAACATTTTATAAAACACTTTCTGTCATCTCAGGCCTCAATAACATCCTGAAAACATTTTCAGAATGTTTCTTGGAGAATGTTCTTCATTTGTTATCATGTAACATTGAGGGAACATTTTATGCAACCCTTTCTCTCATCTCAGGCCTCAATAACATCCTGAAAACAATTTCAGAATGTTGCTTTGAAAATGTTCTTTATTTGTTATCATGTAACATTGAGGGAACGTTTTATAAAGAACATCTTTAATATGTTGCAAAACACATCCTTAGAATGTTGCAGGCAAAATGTTCCACCTTTGTTAACATATCACATGAAAGGCCTCAATAACATCCTCAAAACATCCTCTGAATGTTGCAGTTAAAACGTTATGTCTTAGTTAACATTAAACCTTATAGGAACATTATTTGAACAAATAAACATCCTAAAAAGGTTATTTGAACATCAGATTAAAACGTTTCTTTAAAACCTTGTTAGAACCAATAGGTAACGTTAGCCAAAGTTGTGAGAACGTTCCCCGCTAGCTGGGATGGCACCAAGGAGGATGCTCCTTTAAAGTAGGAGAAAGACAATGATAATAAGACCACAATGGAGACTCCTTTATTCTTTGAAAAATATTCACATTCATCCAAAGTATTATTCACTTTAGTTTATTAGCTTTATTTTATAGCTAAGTTAAATAGACTGATTAAGGAATTTTCTGTTGATGCCACAAGCTTTTGTTATGTAAAATCCCTAGGGGGGGTTTCGTCCCCCCCTAGCTTCAGATTGGACCCACCTAAGTAATTTAGAATAATACAAATAAATGTTAAAATCGTTAATATTTTGATAATAAATCAGTAAAATCAGGCAAAAATAAGAACTAAATAACATAACCCTAACCCTAAAACCGAAATAAAATAACCAAAAACCGAAAAGAAACTAACAAAATCCACCATTATCCGGCAAATTGTCGCGCACAATTTTGGAGCGCACAATTTCGGAGCGCACGCGCGGGCGACCGCCACGACGGCTCAGAAGGTGCCCTTTTTTTTTTCTCTTGAGTACCTGCCCCAATAAATGTCTGTGCACGCCACTGCAAGAATGCATGTTGTTCTGCTATTTTTAATAAGCATTAAAAAACCTTTCTTCCTGAGACTGATATTATTGGACAGAGTATTTTAAGAGAATATGGTGGACATGATATCAGCAATACTTCCAGTCAGTACTCCGGCAGTGGCATTTTTACACCTTGGAAAGTCTTTAGAGTCTGGCCTGGATAGCTGGTCACAAATATCCTTCAGCAAAGTGAGACACTCTGTCACTCTGGTTGGCCTCTTATGATGTTGCTGTATTTTAATATATAATTATTTCTCGTTCCTCGCAGATTCTTAATTCTCAGCAGCCTCATCCTTCCATCAGTCCCAGTCAACGCCTCCAGCACACTTCTAGTGTCTGACTCCATATGATATTGTCCTGATGCTGTAATGGTGATGCCCCATGATCACAAAGTGCCAACTGCCAAGGACCTCATTATGTCTGTCATTAATGTCATGTCAATGTCATGTCATCACCCATTATAACAATTTTCTTTCCTTTTTTTCTTTTCTCTTAACTGAATAGTCCTGTCTTTAAGTATAATACAATGTAAAGTCCTTTTCATGCACCATTGTAAGGCTTCAAAACAGGCATTTTTACTTTGGAGAAATAATCAATCAATCAATCAATGTTTATTTATATAGCCCAATATCACAAATGTTACATTTGTCTCAGTGGACTCCACAGTTTGTACAGAATATCAGTATGACAATACGACACCCTCTGTCCTTAGACCCTCACATCGTACAAGGAAAAACTTCCAGAGAAAACCCAGTTTAAAGGGAAAAATGGGAGAAACCTCAGGGAGAGCAACAGAGGAGGGATCCCTCTCCCAGGACGGACAGACGTGCAATAGATGCCGTGTGTAAATTGAAAAGATAATACATTTGCAACATAGGTAGTCCAAATGTTTGGAAATGCATGTGTGTATAATAGGAAGATGAATCCATGAGTATATCCATCCAGGACTTATGATCCAGGACCACAGCCACGACTCAAGATCCAGGACTCGCAATCCATGACACAGGACCGCAGGATCATCCATGACTCCGGATCCCGGCGTATATAGACACCAAAAAGAAAGAAATTTGGGGAAGCTGGGTTAATCGGAACATGAGAGTACACAGGTATAGACAGAGAGAAGGAAGAAGTAAGATGTCCCCTGACAAACTAAGCCTATATCAGCAAAACTAGGGGCTGAATCTAATCAGCCCTAACTATAAGCTTTATCAAAAAGGAAGGTCTTAAGCGCACTCTTAAAAACGGATAGGGTGTCTGCCGTCCGAACACAAACTGGAAGCTGATTCCACCAAAGTGGAGCTTGATAAGAAAAGGCTCTGGCTCCCATTGTACTTTTAGAGACTCTAGGAACAACCAACAACCCTGCATTCTTGGAACGCAATGCCCTAGTAGGACAATAGGGTATAATGAGTTCTTTAAGGTAAGATGGCGCCTGCCCATTAAGGGCTTTGTAGGCGAGAAGAAGAATTTTAAATTCTATCCTGTGTTCTATAGGGAGCCAGTGTAAGGCAGCCAGAACAGGAGTAATGTGGTCCCTTTTCCTAACTCTGGTTAGTACACGAGCTGCAGCATTTTGAATCAGCTGAAGCGACTTGACTGACTTCTTGGTACACCCTGATAATAAGGAGTTACAATAATCCAGCCTTGAAGTAACAAATGCATGGACTAGTTTCTCTGCATCGTTTTGAGGCAAGATATGCCTGATTTTTGCAATGTTACGTAGATGGAAGTAGGCGGTCCTTGAAATTGATTTTATGTGGGCGTTAAAGGATAAATCCTGATCAAATATAACACCAAGATTCCTTACAGTCTCACTGGAGGCCAAATTAATGCCATCCATAGTTAATATATCTTTAGATAATTTTTTTCGTAGATTCTTCGGGCCAAGTACAATAACTTCAGTTTTGGTCGTGTTTAACATCAAAAAATTTAAGGTCATCCACGTTTTTAAGTCCTTGAGGCAGTCTTGAATTTTATTTAGATGATTAATTTCATCAGGCTTGATTGATAAATATAGTTGAGTATCATCCGCATAACAATGAAAGTTTACAGAATGATTCCTTATAATATTGCCTAACGGAAGCATATATAGGGTGAACAAAATAGGTCCAAGCACTGAGCCCTGTGGCACTCCATGGCTAACTTTGGTTTGCATGGAAGATTCATCGTTGACACGTACAAACTGAGAGCGTTCAGATAGATAGGACCTAAACCAGCCTAATGCAGTTCCCTGTATGCCAACTAAGTGCTCTAGTCTTTGCAATAGGATATCATGGTCGATAGTATCAAATGCAGCACTAAGATCGAGCAAGACAAGAATAGAGACAAGTCCCTTGTCAGAGGCTATTAGAATGTCATTTGTGACTTTAACCAGAGCTGTCTCTGTGCTATGTTGTGTTCTAAAGCCAGACTGAAAATCTTCAAATAATTCATAGTTTTTTAAGTAATCACACAGCTGTTTTGCGACTGCTTTCTCAAGAATCTTTGAGAGGAACGGAAGATTAGAAATAGGTCTATAGTTGGCTAAAACCTCTGGATCGAGGTTGTGCTTTTTAAGAAGCGGTTTTATCACTGTTACTTTGAATGATTGTGGAACATAGCCTGATAATAAAGACATATTCATAATATTTAATAAAGAAGTGCTAATTAATGGAACAACTTATTTTAACAGCTTAGTTGGAATCGGGTCTAAGATACACGTTGATGGTTTAGAAGAGAGAATCATTGAATTTAATTGTTCAAGGTTTATTGCTGAAAAGCATTCTAGTTTACTATCTAGTGTAATATTAGAACTTACGTTTCCGGGAGCTGTTGATAACACTATACTGGTTAAAGGCAAGAGGTCATTGATTTTGTTTCTAAGAGTAACAATTTTATCGTTAAAAAAGCACATAAAATCATTACTACTGAGTGCTATGGGAATAGAAGGCTCAGTCGAGCTGTGGCTCTCTGTCAGCCTGGCTACAGTGCTGAAAAGAAATCTTGCATTATTCTTATTCTCATCTATTAATGAAGAGTAGTATGCTGCTCTCGCTTTACGCAGTGCTTTCTTATATTCATTGAGTGTAATATGCCAAATTAAACGAGATTCTTCAAGTTTAGTGGAACGCCATATCCTTTCAAGTTGTCTCGACTTTTGCTTTATTTTGCGGGTTTCGGCATTATGCCATGGAGCTAATCTATGTTGTTTTATTTTCTTCTTTTTCAAAGGAGCAACAGAGTCTAATTTTATTCGCAGCGCATCTGTAGCACTATCAACAACATGATCAATTTGGGGTGGTGTACATTTTGTATAAGTTTCCTCCCCTACATGCAGACATGCTATCGAGTTAAGTATTGGTGGAATCTCTTCCTTAAATTTGGCTATAGCACTAACAGATAGGTTTCTGCTGCAGGAGCTTTTGGCTAATGCTTTGTAGTCTAGTAACAGTACTTCAAAAGTTACTAAGAAATGGTCGGATAAAGCAGGATTATGCGGTTCGACTAATAGTTGCTCAATTTCAATACCCTAAGTCAGAACAAGGTCAAGAGTGTGATTATAGCAGTGGGTTGGTTTATTTACACTCTGACAGAAACCAACAGAATCTAATATAGAGTTAAATGCAACAGTAAGGCTATTTTTATCATCGTCAACATGAATATTAAAGTCACCTACGATAATGACTTTATCTGTTTTAAGTACCAAAGCTGATAAAAACTCAGAGAATTCTGATAAGAATTCTGAATAAGGACCTGGTGCACGGTACACTGTAACAAATAAGATTGGCTGCAAAGTTTTCCAGGTCGGATGCGTAAGACTGAAAATGAGGCTTTCAAAGGAGGTATAATTTAATTTTTGTTTAGTATTGATAAGTAAGCTTGAGTCAAAGATTGCTGCAACTCCACCTCCTCGGCCCGTGCCTCGGGCAATATGAGTATTGATATGGCTGGGTGGAGTGGCCTCATTTATGCTGACATATTCTTCATGTCTCAACCAAGTTTCAGTGAGACAGCATATATCAATATTATAATCTGATATTAAATCATTTACCAGTATTGCTTTAGATGCTAGAGATCTTATGTTTAAGAGACCACATTTAATCTTCCTGTTTTGTTGCACTGTAGTAGTTGTTACATTTACTTTTATTAGGTTATTATGTATGACACCTCTATTAGGTTTTACCTTAAATTGTCCTTGGGCAGACACACACACCGTTAATATTGGGTATTTTATTGGGTTCGGGATTCCTATGGATGACTGCCTAGGAGAGAGCGCAGAGAAGCATGTAAGACTGCGACTCTGCCTCCTGGTCTCAACTCCAGTTTGTCATGGATTAAGTCCACAGAGCCCTGAAATGTTTGCCGAAATGAGATTTGCACCTTCCAAAGTAGGATGAATGCCGTCTCTCTTAATCAGACCAGGTTTTCCCCAGAAGGCTGTCCAATTATTCACGAAGCCCACATTGTTTGCTGGGCACCACCAAGACAACCAGCGCTGAAATGATGACATGCGGCTATACATGTCATCATTGATCAGATTGGGGAGGGGACCAGAAAAGATTACGGTGTCCGACATTGTTTTAGCATAACTACACACCGACGCCACATTAAGTTTGGTGCATTCTGATTGGCGTAAACGAACATCATTACCACCGACGTGAATAACAATCCTACTGTATTTACGTTTATTTTTAGCCAGCAGTCTAAGATGCGCCTCAACGTCGCCCGCTCTGGCCCCCGGAATGCATGTGACTGTGGACGCTTCGGTCTCTAAATTCACGTGTCTCGTAATAGAGCTACCAATAACCAGAGTTGGCTTCTCAGCGGGTGTCTCGCTGAGTGGGGAATATCTGTTAGATACGTGAACGGGTTGGTGGGGACCTGCGGGTTTCGCGTTATGCCCCTTCTGAACAGTCACCCATTCTCCCTGCTGCTCGGGAGTTGCCGGGGGACGGCTAAGAGGAGCTACCTTTTGCCGGTCCGCACCGGCTAACATGGGCTTTACTGTAGCTGAGTTATTTTCTAAGATGCGGAGCCGGGCTTCTATGGCTATGATTCCCGCCTCCAACCTAACAACTATACTACATTTAACACATGTATCGGTACCAGTAAAGGAGGTAGGGGAGTAACCAAACATGAGACAGTTAGAGCAGGAAATAGCACCCGAGGGTGGGGAAAGAGCCATGGCTAGCTATCAAGCTAAAGTAGCTACCGTTAGCAAACCCGAAAAGAGTGTAGGCAACTGTGGAGTTACAGTCGCTAAGAGAAGGAGAGTTTGTGAGTGCTTAAGCTGTAGTAACATGTGATTACAACGTCAGGCAGTTGCCGTGATCAAGAGTTTTAAAACGATCGATTAAGTTAAGATAATAAGCTATCAGCAACAGAACAGGCACACGGGATACCCGGAGATGACAACAACAACCGGAAGTTACAACATGCTTACCGCAATAGTGGTCCGAACACAATCAATGGCCCAGAATTGTACTTTATATAAAGAATCTTGGTGCTTGAAGAAATACAGACTGGTTAAGCCGGCCAGGTTATATATATATGCCTTTTTTGGAGCACCTTTTTTCAATATTTATTAAAATGTCACTAGTTTTTTAAACAACCCACTATCTGAGGATAATACAAGCAACCATAAAACGCCCTTTATCTAGAGAGCCATTGAAGCCCATGAAGAATTTATCCTTCCACAAGTCTTTTCATCTGCTGTATTAATAAAGTTGCCACGTGTTTTCAAATTCAAGTTAAGGAACTATCTATGCAGAACATAACAAATATTCTTCATTTGCAGTATTTTATTTTTAAAGTGTTCAGAAAGACTGCATCAATGATATGCTATATATCTATATAATAACATTCAATATTGTTAACTTCAACCAAAGTCAATTTAAATAGCGGGCAAAAATGGGTTAATTGCCATGCATGTGGTGTTTGATATAGTTTACGTTGAATTTAAACTATTTTAGGCAGAAAAACGTATACTTATATATTGAGTAAAACTTTTTTTACAATTTACTATAATTTAGAAAGATTTTTGTGAGAAATCATTTCAAAGTAAACTTTTTTTCATTTTGTATTTACATTTGAAATGTTTGCACACAACATTATTAATTTATAGATTTTTATAATTGTTTAAAAATTATGAATCCATTTATTTTTAATGTATTTCCTTGAGGCCGGGGAAGATATATCAGCATGTAGTTCAACATGCACATGTTCTAATGCAAGTAAGTATAAGTATAACATGGAAAAGGAAATAAAATAGGTTTCATAGGAGGATGTGGATTTATTTTCTCTCACCTTGTAATTACACAATCAAACAATCTATAATTTAGCTCTGGCCTTCACAAACAAAAAAGGTTTTTGTTGAAATGGACACATCTTTCGAAACTCTATTGACTGACATGCAATGACTGGGGTTGATGGAAGAATCTGCGAGGAATGAACTAGGAGCAGAGAAATAATCATATTTTAAAAGACAGCAGCCCCATAAGAGGCCAACCAGAGTGACAGGGTGTGTCAGTGTGCTGAAGGATATACCAGATATCCAGGCCAGACTCTAAAGACTTTCCAAGGGCTAAAAATGCTGCTGCCGGAGTACTGACTGGAAGTATTGCTGATATTATCTATACCAGTGGTTCTCAACCTTTTTCCACCAAGTACCACCTGAGAAAATAGTTGGCTCTCCAAGTACCACCATATGACCAATGTTAAAATACAGTCTATGCACAGTTCATGCAGGACTCGGAGGCAAATGTATTCATAATACCATTATTTATTGTGCTCTCTCTCTCTCTCTCTCTCTCTCTCTCTCTCTCTCTCTCTCTCTCTCTCTCTCTCTCTCTCTCTCTCTCTCTCTCTCTCTC
>NC_136903.1:29852530-29925361 GCF_949606895.1 Notothenia rossii | reverse complement strand
TATCTCCTACACATCCTGCAGGCCTTGAGACTTGGGTCACCCAGCAGTAAATGAGATAAAGGTCCTTTTGAGCTTATCAATAAAATGTATTCATTCCTAGTAAGCTGACTTTGAGGTGAAGGGAAGTTCAGGGAAGCCATTAAGCCACAAGAACAATTAACTTAAGTTGGTTGGGTGATTCGGGGACTGTCATGGGACGATGGCGTTTGGATATTTACAAATATGGCTTTCATAGAGAAAAACAGGTGACTGTTGTGTGATAAGATACATGATACGATGTTTGTGTGTGTTGAAGATGTTTAGGGGGAATGAGTATGTGTCCTGTCAAAGAGTCCTCTGTCATGACGCCAAATCATTGATTGGGGGATCTGCCTAAGGGCAGAGGGACAGAAACACACACACACACACACACACACACACACACACACACACACACACACACACACACACACACACACACACACACACACACACACACACACACACACACACACACACACACACACACACACACACACACACACACACACACACACACACACACACACACACACACACACACACACACACACACACACACACACACACACACACACACACACACACACACACACACACACACAGAAGCAACATGGAATCAACAACTGCGGACTTACTACCTGGGATCCCGCCCAGAAGGGAAACCGACCAATGGAACACTGCCAACTCACTGTCTAGCTCGCTCAGAAGTGAACTCTGTGTATAAATGTTGTGATCATTTTGAAGATCGGCGCTCTTGTTTCTGACTGGCCGTTCCTGAGACGTGTCTCACACGGTGGTAGAACCTGAGCCCGGACCACTCTGCAGAGTGCTTCGTGATTCGGTGATGTATTTGTATGTTTGCACCATTAAAGCAGATTATTGTTTAACCCTTATCCTGGCTGCTTTGAATTTTTCCTTCTTTTGAGAACCCGCTCATATAAGAACGGCGCGGAGCAGAGATTCTGCCCCAACAAGAGGGAGATACATATGACACACAAGAAGAACTTGCCGTAGAGAAGAGCTTTGTCTGTCGTTTGGAGGTGTTTTGGATTTTAAAAATCTGATGTGGACCAAACAAACATTTATTGCAAATGTTGTCCAACTAAAATTGTTGCCTGATTAGGCAACACAAGTACTTGACTCCACCACATCAACAGAAAGCAGTTATTGGGGTCCGAAGAATGTATGAAATTAACCTGTTAAACCCCGGGACCCTGTTTTTTTTTCACGACACTGTGTCTCAGGGGATCTTAATATATAAGAACCTATTATTGTGTTATACCAGATTAACGGAAATAATCTCAGCTAACTGACGATACAAACCATTTTTACCAAAACAAAACACAAGTCTCATAAGAAGCATCTAAATGACCCCTTAGTGAAAAAATGCTAACGGAAATTGGCACAGAACTCAAGATAAAAGTACCCTTATTACTTATCGTAGCTGCACATACAAGATATCCGATTAAAGCTGAGGTTCCACAGATTATTTAGGTATATAGTATCATCAATGAGTGATCCAAACTCGCGACAGGGGAAGCAAACACAGACATCACAACACGTACCTTTACGGAGCTTCTAGGGAGATCGTCTCACCGTAGCTGTCAATCTGATCAAAAGACGTGTTCAATGGCATTAAAACGAGAAAAAACGCGGCTGAATCGGTTAATCCATAGGTTTTTAACGTCTCTGTATAAAAAATGTATTTCATTTATAATCCATAATTCCATTTTTATGTAAAAATCGCAGAGCAAAAGTTAGCTGCTAATGGTAGCCACCAGAGTGGCTGCTGCTTCCGGTCTTGGCTATGCAGTCTAACACACACACATTACCAAATAAGAACTATGTGGGAGTTCCCCTCAATTCCATTGGCTCTGACAGTTAGAAAGATATGTCACATGTCAAAATCCAGCAAGGGGGGCCAGAGATATGGAAAATCCACCCAAATGGCCCCAGAAGAGGTTTTTTTTGTGTAAATCTGTCTAAAAAGGTCAAATATCACTTGTTTTGCATCAATCTTGATACAGGGTACTTATATGTTGTACTTTGGATTCCTAGAGCTTTTAGTCTACAAACCCATCATCCAAGGTTAGTTTTCACTATAAGTACAGTTTTTTACCATGTTCAATCTGAATTTTCTTTAAAATAAAAAACATCTATATTTATTCTGACTTTTCTACATCCAACTCACAGGTTTACCAATACTTTGAGAAAAAAGATGATTAATTTAGCCCTTTTAGAAGGGAAGATATGGTCATTTGTTCTGGGAATGTCATTTTCGAGCCTGAAACCTGAAAAACAGGCTCAGGGTTTAACAGGTTGATCTGCTTCAACAAGCAAGGCTGGTGAAATGTCTAAAGTAAAGTTGAGTGAACCGTCACTTGAAGAGGCATTTGTTTGAGAGACTGCCTATGATAGGGAAAACGTATAAATGTAAATACATTTACATATCTCTCTGTGAGGGCCTAAGGTATTCTAAAAAATAATATTTGAAAACATTAAAAAAAACATTTCTTTAAAATATTTTTTTTTATATACTTTTTTTGTTAAATGTTTCATTAGTTTTACCAAAAATAACTTGATTTAATTGTATTTAAAATAACATTTCCAAAGAAATAAATCCTTCGAATCTGCCTGTTCAGTTTCTGTTGGAATGTGAAGGGTTAAATGCCGTCTCTGCGAGTTACTGTGAAGACGAGAGAGCTTGTTGGTCCCTCTGTACATTCACAGAGGGCCCGCTATAGGAACTCAATGAGAGAGTAATGTCAAATGACAGTACAATTGACCAATCATATCTTCCGTCTAAATGAGTGGGCTTTATTTTTGCGGACTTTATGACAAGTTCCGCCCGCTGTGAGGTTTATACATGTGTATAAAGTGGTGCAGTGACGCGTCCTAAAACCCGGAAGTAAGCTGCGCTCGGGTTCCCTCGACACAAAAGCAATGGGATTTCTCAATAGAATTTTGGAAAATAGCTCAAAATAAGGTCTGTGGAACGAACCTGTTAGATAAATGAATGTTTTGTTCAGCCAGATAATATCCACATGTCTACCCTACTTTTATCATTTTCGAATCATAAATCTAATCGATAAATGTATGATCGATAGATGTATGATTGGCATAAGTTCGTTCATGATGGCTCACTTCAGTGATAGTGATGACATCGTTGCGAAATTATGAACCGAGTCATTTTCAAGATTGAGTTACAATCGTAATGCCTCCACGGATTGGTCCATTTGCGCTGCAGGTGCCTCCTTGAGTTTCCGGTGGATTTCA
This sequence comes from Notothenia rossii, assembly GCF_949606895.1. Classification (NCBI taxonomy): domain Eukaryota; kingdom Metazoa; phylum Chordata; class Actinopteri; order Perciformes; family Nototheniidae; genus Notothenia; species Notothenia rossii. Next base: position 29,922,064 of record NC_136903.1, on the reverse strand, counting down.
AGATGGCGCCTGTGTCTGCATGCCGCTCCCTCAGCTATCTGCCTTTAGCTATCCTGTTTTTGTTTTATGTTTGTCAGAATGTCTCTGCTCTGCTCGTCTATGATCGCCAAGCTCTCCTCCACCTAAGACCTTCACTGGAGTTTATACTGCTACCCAAACCTACATCTGGCAACCATAAATCGACTCCCCCCCCTCTACTGTCCGATATTCCCACCTACCTGCGCCGGTTGCCCTGCATCCTGCCTCACCGAAAGCGCTTTAGACCAGGGGTTCCTAACCTTTATTGTGCCAAGGTCGGCAGATACATTAAAAAAAATGTGCGGACCGGTTGTCAATTTTAACTGATTTGAATATTTACTCACCAGCAGGTGGCAACAGAGGCAATTGTATTTAACAGCCTGAAGAAATACCAATATGCATCCAAAACATATTAACAACCTTTAAAACCAGGATACAATTAAAACAAAAAATTAGGACCGCTTTACAAATATTAATATAATATATAATATAGCCTAATATAGGTGGCAACAGTGGCTAATTGTATGTAACAGCCTGAACAAATAATAGAACAATATGCATCCAAAACATATTAACACAGTTTAAAACCAGGATACAATTCAAACAAATTAGGACCACTGTACACATATTGATATAACTGAAATGTCAGTGAGACCCCTGGGCTTGATAGCCAGCCATAATAACGTCATACCGGGGCGTTCGTTCCGGTGCACTCCGACAGCATTTAGCACTACATCGAGATTATGATTAAACTAACTTATTTTGGGAACACCCACATACCTATGGAGTTGGCCATATGTGTGTAAATTACTGTTCATGGTAATTTGAAAACAAATGCCGTTGTTGGACACACACAAACACACCGTACATACACACACACACAGCGGAGCTGAGCAGAGCACATACACACACACATCATGTGCCTTTGTGACCGGACATTTCCTTCGTACAACGAGTAATAGGGGGAATAATCGGGCCGTTCGATGTGTGTGTGTGTAGAGGTGTGTGTGGTTGAAACGTAGGGGAACACAGTGAAGGCGGTGTATACGCACTGGTGCTGCACTTCTCAGAGGCTGCCTCCTGATGCTGCAGCCATTTCATGAAGTGAAGGAGGCTTTACAAATAAAAAAAATAGCTCTACACCCCTGGCCGCAATGTCCTTAAAATGAAGTCCGACTTCGAAATATATCTCAAATAATGTATGCACTGCCATTCCCCCACAAACATAACAGTCTGCGATTAAACAGTTGCCTCCTGTGTGCTCCACTTCCTATTGGCACACCACCTGTAACTTTCTCTGCGCACGAGAGGCTGAGACCTTATGCTAACTAATTTTGATTTATTTTGTATGTTTTGGATGAAATAATGACTGGTGTAAAATGAATTTAAAAAAAAAAAAAATTAATTGAATTTCTTTTGATAAAATATTTGTATATATTTATAATTCTGCAAATATTATGATAAACTCACAGCTATTTCGCGGCCCGGCAGTAACACCTCCGCAGCCCGGTACCGGTCCGCAGACCGGGGGTTGGGGACCCCTGCTTTAGACGACGGGGAAAGCGTGGTGGTGCGCGTGTCCATCAAAAAGCACACCTGACGGCTTCTTCTGGGACTTATCCACGCATCAGATGTCATGGCCCTCCCGCTGCACGCCATCGATGGATTTGCCCTGTCTTTCTGGAGCTGTAGCCTCTGCTGGGCCCGCTGGCAGCTCCTCCTGCCTGCCTGACTACTCCCGGTCCGCGCGGCGTTCAACACGCACATCTTCGTCCGCTAAGACGCACTACACCTTCGGCACCTCCGGAGAGAAAACTCTGCATGGCTTTGCTAAACGCTAGGTCAATAGCAAACAAGACGTTCCTGTTAAACGACTTCTTCACCTCTCGTGATCTGGATTTGATGTTCCTGACGGAGACCTGGATCCACACTGGCGAGTATGTACCGTTTTCTGAACTTCTTCCTCCCGACTGTACTTTCTTCAGCTCCCCCTGTATCACCGGCCGTGGTGGGGGCATAGCATCAGTGTTTAGAGCTAATCTCCAATGCCGATTGCTTCACCCTGTAACTAGCTATGCTAGCTTTGAGTTGCAGCTTTTTGAACTGCACCCGGCCTCGCCTATAGTCTGCGCAGTCGTGTATTGTCCGCCAAAGTCCAATAAGGATTTCATAACTGACTTTTCTGACTTTCTGTCCGGAATCATGGTGAAATATGATCGTGTTTTCCTCTGCAGAGACTTTAATGTCCATGTGTGCTGCGAGTCCAAACTTCTGGTTAGGGACTTTTTAAATCTCCTCGACTCTTTCGGTCTCATTCAGTCCGTGGCTGGCCCAACACACGATAAAGGACACACCTTAGATTTAGTATTATCGTTTGGACTGTCCATCTCTGTGGATGAAATCTGCGCAGCAACGCATATCTCAGACTATTTACCGGTTCTGTTTACAACCGCGATCCCTTCTGCGGGAGTCGAATCACGTGCCCCTGCACGTTGTCTGCGTTCAATTAACCCCTTGACTGCCTCACAGTTTTCAGATGCTTTTAATACTTCTCCGATCTGTAAATTAGAGGTGAACTGTGCTCTTAGTGCTGATGAGCTTATCTCCATGTTTGACTCGACATGCACACTAATACTGGATTCCGTTGCTCCGTTTACGCTTGGACGCACCAAAGTTCTCTTAGAGCCGTGGCTTAATGACTGTAGGCCTACTTGTGCTCTTAGACGCGCTTGCAGGCGTGCAGAGAGAAAATGGAAAAAGGATAAACTCCATGTCTCCTTAGAAATCCTTCGTGCTTGCCTTTCCGACTACCAGACGACAGTCAAAGCAGCCAAAACAGAGCACATTTCTCTCTTAATCTCCAAAAACAGCCATAAACCTCAAGTTCTTTTTAATGTCCTCAACTCGATCATTACATTTTACATTACATTACATTGCATTTAGCTGACACTTTTATGCTAAGCGACTTACAATAAGTGCGTTCGACCGACAAAATACAAACTTGAAGAAAACAGAATTATATAAGTACATCAGGTTTCATAGAGCTAAAACATTTCAAGTGCTACTCAACTGGCTTTAGATAAGCCAGTCCTTTATTAGTATATAAGTGCTTTGTTAATATTTCTATCGCTCGAAGTGGAGTCGAAAGAGATGAGTTTTCAGTCTGCGTCGGAAGATGTGTAAGCTTTCTGCTGTCCTGATGTCAATGGGGAGCTCATTCCACCATTTTGGAGCCAGGATAGCAAACCCACGTATTTTTGCTGATGGGAACTTGGGTCCCCCTCACAGTGCGGGTGCTGCGAGCTGTTTGGCTGATGCAGAGCGGAGTGCACGTGCTGGGGTGTACGGTTTAACCATGTCCTGGATGTAGGAAGGGCCAGATCCATTCACAGCATGGTACGCAAGTACCAGTTTTTGAAGTGGATTCGAGCAGTTACCGGAAACTGTCATGAGAGTAACAGCTGGCGAAATTACAGCCTCGCCTACTGGATTAAGTCGTGGACTTCGGGTCGTTGCTAAACCTGTCTCTGCGGTCCTGCCTGGGTCTCGTCATGCTGCTTCCCTGAAGGCTCCCCCAGGATTGTAGTTGACATCTTCGTAGATTCATCTTCTTATTACAGACACATGCATTTCCTAACATTTGCACTACCTATGCTGTAAAATGTATTATCTCTTCGATTTACACACGGCATCTATTGCACATCTGTCCGTCCTGGGAGAGGGATCCCTCCTCTGTTGCTCTCCCTGAGGTTTCTCCCATTTTTTTCCCTTTAAACTGTGGGTTTTCTCCGGACGTTTTTCCTTGTACGATGTGAGGGTCTAAGGATAGAGGGTGTCGTTTTTCTCATAATAATAATACATTCGATTTATAAAGCACCTTTCATTGCTCACAGCAATCCCAAGGTGCTACATGAGGCATAATAAAAACAAACAAAATAAACAAAAGTTTAATCAAAAGCTTTTTTAAAATGAAAGGTTTTTAAGCCTTTCTTGAAGGCATCAGTGGTCTGTGGAGTCCTCAGGTGGTCTGGGAGGGAATTCCACAGACGAGGAGCAGCTGCACAGAAAGCCCGATCCCCCATTTTGCGGAGTTTGGTCCTAGGGGGGCGAAGCCGATGGTTAGTTGTGGAGCGGAGGTTGCGTGTGGAGGTTTGAGATGTGAGAAGTTCCTTCAGGTATGGAGGGGCGTTCCCGTGGATGCATTGATGGGTCAGTAGTGCGATCTTGTATTCAATCTTGAATGAGACAGGAAGCCAGTGGAGGGAATGAAGGACGGGTGTGATGTGGTTGTATTTTCTCACCCTCATCAGGATCCTAGCGGCACTGTTCTGTACATATTGGAGCTTCTGAAGGCTCCCGCTAGGAGTCCCGATGAGGAGAGCGTTGCAGTAATCAAGCCTTGAGGAGACGAAGGCATGGACCAGTTGTTCAGCATCTGACAGGGAGAGTGTGGGACGGAGTTTTGCAATGTTCCTGAGGTGGTAGAAGAAGGTTTTGCATAGGTGTTTGATGTGGGTGTCAAAGGTTAGATGTCTGTCAAATCTAACACCTAGGTTGGTAATTGCTGTGGAGAGGTGTATGTTTTGTCCAGAAAAGGTAATGTGGGTTATGGGGGATGACTGGACCTGGTTTGGTGTGCCAACCAAAATAGCTTCTGTTTTGGAGCTATTTAGTTGCAGGAAGTTTTCTCGCATCCAGGCCCTTATCTCCTCAATGCAGGTGTTAAGGGATGTTGATGGGAGCGGTGACGATGATGGTGAAAGTGAGGACGCATTTATGAATGATATTCCATGCTTGCTGATGAAACGGCCAAGGGGAAGAGTGTACAGGGTGAACAGAGTGGGCCCAAGGACCGACCCTTGAGGGACACCACAGGTGATAGGGTGTGTCTGGGACCTCGCACCTCCCAAGGAGACGTACTCTGTTCTTCCAGACAGGTAGGACTGGAACCAGCTCAGGGCGAGTCAGAGAGTCCGATGGTGTGTTCGAGGCGCTGAAGGAGAATGTTATGGTCGACAGTGTCGAATTCTGCAGTCAGATCCAGGAGGATTAGGAGAGATGGGGATCCAGTATCAGCCGCCATCAGCAGGTCGTTTGTGACCCTGACCAGAGCTGTTTCAGTGCTGTGGGCGGAACGGAAACCGGACTGGAATTTTTCAAAGAGGCCGTTTAATTGTAGATGGTCTTGAAGCTGGGCAGTAACTACTTTTTCCAGTACCTTGGCTAGAAATGGGAGGTTGGAGATGGGCCTGTAGTTGGCGAGGATATCTGGGTCTAGAGTGTTTTTTTTTGAGAAGGGGTCTGATGACGGCAGTTTTAAGAGCCAATGGAACATGACCAGCCTTGAGGGAGCTGTTGATGACGTAGGTGATCATGAGACTTATAGCCGAGATGTTCGATTTGACAAGGGCTGTACTGATATTCTGAACAATCTGTGCTGTTGTATTAGCTGTAAAGTGTCTCTACTGTAGGCTATTTTTATTATATGTACAGCACTTTGGCTCGACCAAAAATCGTTTATAAATGTGCTATATAAATAAAACTTGATTTGATTTGATTTGATTCGGGGTCAGAGGGCCTAGGTATAAAAGTCACGGCTCGCCACTGGAATCTAAGGACTTTCGAAGGTCATCTCTAAAGGGTCCAACAAAGTGTAGTAGTGACTCAGTGTTGTAGGAGGATAAAGGTAGCATATACTCTGGCTGAAGTTTGTGTCCGCTAGTCGTGGGAAGCATGGGGCAGTTTGTGCAGGTAATCATGTGCACTGACCTTACGAGTGCAGGGCAGGATGGGAGTTACGGGAGGAGGAAGATCAGCAGGAGAAGCAGAGCAACCTGTTATTGAAGAGGGGACATTTTCACCTCTCATGTCTGCACTTCAACTCCAGCTGAAAGGTCACTAGGCGGGAAGTTGACATCAGTTTGCTGGTTCATAAGTCTGAGCAGCTCACAAGTGTCTTTGATATGCTTTGTCCATCTGGACAAATTTCCATTTAATGAAAGAAGGAATTAGCTGTCAGGAAAAGGAAATAAAAGGTGCAAAAAGCATCATAACTCTTCAACAAAGTGATACCATGTTACCAAGTGGACGACCATGATCATCCAACCCAGTCTCACATCTAAACGTGTAATAACTACGTTGGTCCACAACTTGGGACGTAGTATTTCTACAAAAACGCCTCTGAAATGGTAGGATCCCTACGTTTTTTTTCACCATTAATTTCCAATGGATGGCGTCTATGTCACGTGATCTTCAACTTTCTCTCAGCAGAAAAAAAAACATGTCCGACCTTTGTTTTATTCTCAGTGGGAAATGCCTATTTTAAGGTTAGTTTGGCCATTAAAATGCGTTTTGATGTCATTTTATGCGAGAAATATGAGTTATTATTTCAGATTATTTGTGCAGTGGATGTACATGGTCTTTAGTTTGCTAGTTATTACAAAGATTACTTGTAGGAAATTGTACACGTTCAACGTTTTCATGGTTGCTAAGGTGGTTGCCATGGACGCTGCTATCGAGTGCTGTTACAACCCTGTCTCCTAAAAATGACGTTCCCACAGAACTAAACTGCATTCTCAATTACGTTTAGCTAGAAACGTATTTTCTCCCACGTTACGTTTGTTATGAACGTATCTCAAATACGTTTATTTTCTACATATCTTCTAGAAACATATTTTCTCCCACGTTTGTTATGAACGTATCTCAAATACGTTTATTTTCTACATATCTTCTAGAAACATATTTTCTCCCACGTTTGTTATGAACGTATCTTAAATACGTTTATTTTTTACATATCTTTGCCATTTATTGTCTTGCTTATAATAATGATAATAGTCATTTATAAATATCTTTTTAGAACACACATTTGAAATCGAGAATCGGGCTCGATATATGGTTAAGTTAAAATCAGTATGCGAGGCTGTAATTTCGCCAGCTGTTACTCTCATGAGCGAGGCAGAACATAATAGTTTTAACATGCCAAAAAGCTGCTGTGTAGTTTATTGCACCTCAAACATTAAAACAAATCCAGAGTTACGTCTTTCTGTACTTCCTCTAAGAAGAAAGGACAGTAAAGAAGAGCTTTGTGGCTTCAGGCTTGATCGCCATTCAAATGACAGCGTTGGTTTCCCCAAAAGTGGGCGAGGCTGTAAAGTGACGTAGATTTTTGTTACGATGTGAGGTGCAGGTGAAAGAACGATACGTGGAGAGAGGGTTTTCTTGCAAAAAAGTACAGGCGTTTTATTCTTAGCCTTCCACATTATTCCACAGAAAACACAAACTGCATGCCTGGTGCTGCATTCACCAGCAAGGAACAAACACAAAATGCCCCCACTCCCCTCTCTTCCCAACCACATTTATAGGAGACTGCCCGCCTTCCCACTCCAACCTGGCCAATCAGGTCATGGTTCTGAAAGCGGAGTCAAGGGTTAAATACAAAATTAAACACTGTTGTCTACATTTAATAAAACCCTAAAGGCTTAAGTAAATTCATTATTGCATCAACATAAATATTATACCTTCAAAAACAACAAGGTCTGCTTAAAACGGATAGTTTTTAACCTAATTGAAACTCATAAAATCACACATTTCCTGACCAATCGCGTCCAAGACTCCGCCTACTCATACGGCACATATAAGGAGTACTTTGGAGGCGTGCTCCCCCTTTGAGCACTGAGACAAGATGGCCTCCAGGTCTGAACAAAGGAAATGGTGATTATTTGGTGCTTGTGTATTTTACAGACTGACAAATTAATTTAGATGCATTTTATTAGTTTGTCTATGTAAACTGTTTTTATAACTTTAACTGAAATAAAGACAACTCTGAAAAAACATGTACTACCTTTCTTAAGAAACAAATAGTTAAGACCAACATGTTAGTGAGGGAGTGTGTGCGCTTCCTCACAATTTTACTCTCATCTATTATTCTATTTATTCTAATGTAAATTACATGCCAGTGTCTTATCTTTTTATTTAGGGATTTGTTTTTGCATGTTTAACTGGGAATATTTTCATGTTCGCTGATTGGATGTTTTAGCCGCAATGTAAGTTGGGATATGGTGTTAATTCGATATGATATCCGAATACATTTTTCAGAGTTTAGGATGGCCGAAGACACTAAACTACCAATAATCCCCAGCTATCGTTTGGGACTACAGTCCCGTTGACAAACCCCGTGATTAATCTTCAAACTCTGGGATTTGATGTTGGAGTGGAAGTGCGCCAAGGTTACGCCGAGTGCCAAGATCTTTGAAATGGAACGAAACCACGGCAGACTATTCCAAACTGGACTAAAACGCCTCCCCCCCAGAACTACACATGCTGGCAATTGTGTTTCGCAACATGTTCTCTATGGCACGCCTCTCTACTGGGAGTTGTAGTTTTAAAAGACGTTTTTTATTTTTCCCAAAATTAGAAGTTGACAGTATTAAACTGGGTATAGCCCTGGAGGTTTAGGCGATAGGAAACAAATTGGTGTGTACAAATGTACAACATGTAATTACTAAATGGTTGAAAATCGCTTGTATCCATAATGGGCAGCATTAATATATACCCACATGACAGCTCATTGTTACTTTGTTACATTACATTGCACTTTGTAATTCTATTCCACTACAATTCAGAGGTTAACCTGGTATTTTTACTCCACTACATTTATTTTAGTTACTTCGCAGATTCTGATTAATGATGTGAAATATAAATAACCCTTAAATCAGACTTTAGTTACACCTGAGTGAAATTCAGGAAAGGTGATTGTCAAGTGCCAACAATCAGGAGAGATATTTGATAGTTGGTGCTTGAGAAGACTAAACATTTATCTGCAGATCTCTATAAAGTATATTCATTAATCGTTATTTTTTACTAAAAGTTAATTAAAAACTGTATATAATTGCTATTTTGCACATCCCTTTCAAGATTTCAAGATTTTCTAAGGTTTATTGACATATCATAAACAACTACGGTGTAGTTATGCAATGAATGAAAAACTTGGGTCACAGGTTCCTCAACAGTGCATTACAAGAAATCTATCAATATGTGTGTATACCTCCACCATTAAACTGTCAAATTCTGCACATTTCTTATACTATTCCCATACATAAGAGTATAATTAATGTGTATAATATCAGTTAAAATAAGTGCTTCAACATAGTTAACATTGCAGGAAAGCAATATATTAGACGTTAAGTACTTTGTCAGGCTTAATATTTATCTGTAGATACCCCCAAAGCTTTTTTCTTATTTGAAAGAAGACTTTAACCTAAAGTATTCTTTAATGTGTTAATAACGGTTAATTAGTTAGTTTTTTTGCACAAAAATAAATAAATAACATTATTCAACAAAAATAATTCAATAACTTGCTTTAACCACTAGGCGGTGCACAAAAGGTACACACAGCATATTAATAATAACTTTGTATTATTATTGTAGGACATCTATGTATGTATAACATCTGAAGATATGTAGTTTTATTCATGTTTTTACATAATTTTACAGGATATTGATATACTATTTCTCATGTTTTACTTCTACACATTAATATCTGATTTGTAAAACATCACAGACAGCAAGGCATATCCGTTTAATGGTAAGCTATTGAAATTGTGATTCCATAGATGTGTCTCCCATCACCCAAATCCCGTGACTATTCTCTCAACTCAGTATTTACATTCTTATATTCAAAGAAAATCAGTAATATCTTTAAAAACTACAAGTCCTTTTCTATCAGCTGTGCACCGTTATGGTGTAAATATACCAATTGGATCAAATATAAAAGTCAGCCGAATTACTATTGATACTGCAGGGAGACGTATTTTGTGAAAAGAAATGCAAGATCTTGTTTAATTGTTGATATATTTATGATCCACGTCACGTATTCAGTTTCGGCGGCAGTTCTTCAAGTTTGTCCAGAAGTCTTTCATCAGGGCTCTGTAAACAAAGAACTACAGCAGATGTGTAACAATTAATGCAGCCAAACCGTGTATTACAATGCCGTTATGTGATGAATTCCAAAGAGAAAAGCAAGAAAACTCGGAACAACGTTTTTTTTTTAAATGTTTGGGGATTTCACATCGCATAAACACCATATCCGCTTTTCCCCACCTCTAGAGCACACCACCTGGATGTATGGACTACCCGGAGGAAACTTAGCTGAAGTCATTTTTTGTTTTTCCTTGTCCCATGGTCAACTCAGCAGGAGAACTCAGTACAGTACGCACTAAGGAATTTATGCTTCAGTTGATTACATTTACCACAAACACTAACTTCACCTCCACATAAACAATGGCACTTGCTTATTAAAGGTCACCTATTGTGCAACATCCACTTGTTCAAGTCTTTTATACATAAACATGTGTCCCCTCTGTGTAAAGAGATTCTGAAAGTTTCAGGAAAAAAATATTCGCTCACTTTTTGTCCTTATCCATTTATATAAAAACCTGTCTGAAAATGAGCTGATCAGATTTTGGACACTTTATGATGATATAACGTTTTTTGGCTTGTAACCCCCCCCCCTCCCCCACCGTATCAATCAATCAATCAATCAATCAATCAATCAATGTTTATTTATATAGCCCAATATCACAAATGTTACATTTGTCTCAGTGGACTTCACAGTTTGTACAGAATATCAGTATTGCAATACGACATCCTCTGTCCTTAGACCCTCACATCGTACAAGGAAAAACTTTGAAAGAAACCCCACGGTTCAACGGGGAAAAATGGGAGAAACTTCAGGGAGAGCAACAGAGGAGGGATTCCTCTCCCAGGACGGACAGAAGTGCAATAGATGCCGTGTGTAAATTGAAAAGATAATACATTTACAACATACTGTAGGTAAGCTATAATAAGAAGATGAATCCACGAGGATGTCAACAATCCTGTGGGAGCCATCAGGGAAGTAGTATGATGAGAGTCAGGCTGGACCGCAGAGACAGGTTCAGCCACGACTCGAAATCCAGGACTCAGGATCCAGGATCTAGGACTCAGAATCCAGGGCTGGTGATCCAGGACTCAGGACCAAAGCAACAGGATCAGCCACGACTCAGGCTCCCGTCGTAGATAGACACCAAAAATGAATTTGGGGTAAACTGGGTTATTCGGAACATGAGAGTATACAGGTACAGACAGAGAGAAGGAAGAAGTAAGGTGTCCCCCGACAGTCTAAGCCTATAGCAGCAAAACCAGGGGCTGAATCTAATGAGCCCTAACTATAAGCTTTATCAAAAAGGAAGGTCGTAAGCACACTCTTAAAAATGGATAGGCTTTCTGCCGCCCGAACACAAACTGGAAGCTGATTCCACAAAAGTGGAGCTTGATAAGAAAAGGCTCTGGCTCCCATTGTACTTTTAAAAACTCTAGGAACAACCAACAACCCAGCATTCTTGGAACGCAATGCCCTAGTAGGACAGTAGGGTATAATGAGTTATTTAAGGTAAGATGGCGCTTGCCCATTAAGGGCTTTGTAGGCGAGAAGAAGAATTTCAAATAATATCCTGTGTTCTATAGGGAGCCAGTGTAAGGCAGCCAGAACAGGAGTAATGTGGTCCCTTTTCCTAACTCTGTTTAGTACACGAGCTGCAGCATTTTGAATCAACTGAAGCGACTTAACTGACTTCTTGGTACACCCTGATAATAAAGAGTTACAATAATCCAGCCTTGAAGTAACAAATGCATGGACTAGTTTCTCTTCATCGTTTTGAGGCAAGATATGCCTGATTTTTGCAATGTTACGTAGATGAAAGAAGGCGGTCCTTAAAATTGATTTTATGTGGGCGTTAAAGGATAGATCAAATATAACACCAAGGTTCCTTACAGTCTCACTGGAGGCCAAATGAATGCCATCCATAGTTAGTATATCCTTAGATAATTTGTTTCGTAGATTCTTTGGGCTGAGTACAATAACTTCAGTTTTGGCCATGTTTAACATACAAAAATGTAAGGTCTTCCACGTTTTTAAGTCCTTGAGGCAGTCTTGAATTTTATTTAGATGATTGGTTTCATCAGGCTTGATGGATAAATATAGTTCAGTATCATCCACATAACAATTTTTAACAACCGTATCACCTGAATCTCCTCCTAGAGCACCATTGTGTTATTTTTAACCAAATATCTCTCAGAGGGGCGTTGGGAGTGGCACCTTATTTTCATCTAAAGCAGTGGTTCTCAAACTTTTTCTGTCAGGCCCCCCCTTTGGAGAAAAAAAAAGTCGGGCCCCCCCAACACAAATAGTCAGGCTCAGTGGCGGCGCCAGAAATTTCTTTTGGGGGTGCTGTGGGGTAGCTTGACGTTTCATAGAGGGTGCTCAAACATTTAGGGTTTCCCATTAATGTACCGGGCGCTACAGTGGAATTTTCTACTGCAACATTCCCCACGCATATACACAGTGAGACAGTTACAATGAAGGCTCGATAATCAGCTCACGGCATAGGGTAAAGTGCTATTTTTATAGGTGGTGTGCGGACCTCACATAGGGGGGTCCGGGGGCAAGCTCCCCCGGGAAGATTTATTTTTAAATATTGAAGTTAAATGCATCAATCTGGAGCACTTTGAGAGCAAAATGAAGAGATCTATGGATACCTCTCTCAACACCGATATGAAACAGAACTGTAAACAGATTTACTTTTTCTTTATGGATATTTTACAAATCACCCTTTTAAACGTTATTCTTGTTTTACTGCCATATAGTATTTCATACCTGTTTTTCATTTATTCTCTTATTTTTTTATAACTATAATGATCATATAAACGTGTGCCTCAGAAATAATTGTTTACATTAATCGTGACCAAACCGTTTGAGAACCACTGAGATAACTTAGACTAAAGTGAACTATCTAAACACTGAGTCCTTTAGCTCAGGGGTTCCCAACCCCCGGTCCGCGGACCGGTACCGGGCCGTGGAGGTGTTACTGCCGGGCCGCGAAATGGCTGTGAGTTTATCGTAATATTTGCAGAATTAGAAATATTTAAAAATATTTTATCATTGTTAATTTATGCACAGAGAAAGTTACCGGTGCGCCAATAGGAAGTGGAGCACACAGGGGACAACCGTTTAATCGCAGACTGTTATGTTTATGTGGGGAAGTGGCAGTGCATACATTATTTGAGATATATTTCGAACTCGGACTTCATTTTAAGGACATTGCGGCCAGGGGTGTAGAGCTATTTTTTTAATTTGTAAAACCTTCTTCACTTCATGAAATGGCTGCAGCATCAGGAGGCAGCCTCTGAGAAGTGCAGCACCAGCGTGTACACACAGCCTTCACTGTGTTCCCCACTGCAGGCTGCTACGTTTCACACACACACACACCGAACGGCCTGATTATTACCCCTATTACTCGTTGTATGAAGGAAATGTCTGGTCACAAAGGCACATGATGTGTGTGTGTATGTGCTCTGCTCAGCTCCGCTGTGTGTGTGTGTATGTTCGGTGTGTTTGTGTGTGTCCAACAACGGCATTTGTTTTCAAATTACCATGAACAGTAATTTACACACATCTGGCCAACTCCATAGGTATGTGGGTGTTCCCAAAAGAAGTTAGTTTAATCTTAATCTCGATGTATTTCTAAATGCTGTCGGAGTGCACCGGAACGAACGCCCCGGTATGACGTTATTATGGCTGGCAAACAAGCCTAGGGGTCTCCCTGACATTTCAGTTATATCAATATGTGTACAGTGGTCCTAATTTGTTTTGATTGTATCCTGGTTTTAAACGTTGTTAATATGTTTTGGATGCATATTGTTCTATTATTTGTTACATACAATGTAACAGCCTGATATTGCCATATTAGGCTATATTATATTATATATTATATTAATATTTGTAAAGCGGTCCTAATTTTTTGTTTTAATTGTATCCTGGTTTTAAACGTTATTAATATGTTTTGGATGCATATTAGTATTTCTTCAGGCTGTTAAAAACAATTAGCCTCTGTTGCCACCTGCTGGTGAGTAAATATTAAAATCAGCTAAAATTGACAACCGGTCCGCGATTTTTTTTTTATGTATCTGCCGGTCCTTGGCACAATAAAGGTTGGGAACCCCTGCTTTAGCTCACTGAGTCTCTCAGTCTGACAGGAGAGGACTCTCCTCCACTTTGTTGTTGAAAAAGCTCCTTATATCCGTTAGCGTAGCTCGCTAGCACCAGAAGCTAACAACAACGATCCCCGGTACCAGTGCGCTCTCTCTCTCTCGCTCGCGCACACAAAAGGGCTCGTTCCACACACACACAGAGCCGAGCTTTAATGAAACACAGAGACCCAGACGGAATAGTACTGCATCATATTATTTTCGAATAAATAATTTTTAAATGTATGATTTTTTATTTTTTTATCTTTTACATTTTTTATTTTTACCATTTTTCCTCCTGGTCTCTCGCGCCCCCCCTGGTATGCCTCTGGGCCCCCCAGGGGGGGCGCGCCCCCCACTTTGAGAACCACTGATCTAAAGTAACAGACACAGAATCAGCACTTTTGAAACAGGGCTGAAACAGAGGGGATTATGGGATGCTCCAATGATCTGTTTGGTATTTCAAGCCAAACACTTCAAAGACATGTTTTATATCTAAGACCTATAATATATTGATGGAAAACAATATAATAGGGGACCTTTAAACATGTTTAAAGGCACTTCAGTTTAGTTAACATATTTAGAAAATGTTGGAAGCTTTGCTTTCTCAAACTACCAAGATTTTCTAAATATATGGGGACTTCAGAGCATACTGTAGGGTCAGGGCTATTCAATTACACATTCAATTGGGCCAGATTTTATAACTACAAAATTCAGCTGGGCCAGATTTTATAACTACAAAATTCAGCTGGGCCAGACATTCAGCGGCCTGTAAAAAGCGGGTAGTGACACATTTTAAACCAACACATATTACTGCGATGAAAAACATGCAGTTTTTATTCATTGTTCATCTAACAAAGGTACGTCAAAAAGTGCATAAAAACACAACAAATTAGCATTCATTTAACAGAATCTGAAAAAAGTGCACAGTTGTAGCATTACATTTATTTACTTTAGAAGTCAAATATTCAGGTTATTTTTTTTGAACCAGGCACATCACAAAGTGCATTTACTGAATACAATAATAGCAGTCTTAATAAATGTCCTCACATACAAAGAAAACAGCTAAAGAGCTCCAATGCAACACAAAGAGGTAGTACTGTAGCAATACTATTTTTTCACTTTTCAAGTAATAACAAAAAAATCATACGTTTTGGTCACATTTGACCCAGACACATTACAAAGTGCATTTAAATGAATACAGAGAGAACTGTCAAACCCTTCACTGCACAAACCCATAACAAGGGATAACTAACATATGAATGAATACTACAATACACGTCTACTATAGTAAACTAGGTGCTTACTATCACCTCATTTGTGATTTGTCATCGCTGACTTTCTCAATGGGAGAAGGGACATTTTTTGTTTTGAACAAGAGCAGTGATTTTTGGCTCATAGGATGTCAATGCAATCCTAAGACATTGGTGAAGAGTGCTGTCAGTCAGGGAGCAGCGAGTGCTACTTTTGATTGAGTTCATGTGTGAAAAGCTTGATTCACATGTGTATGTTGATCCAAACATACTGAGCACACAGATCGCTACTTTCTGAACGTTAGGGAACTGCTGTTTTTTGACATCACTCCAAAACTTCGCTGGCCCGTTAGTGCGCTGCATGTCAATAAGTTCCAGTGTATATTTCCCCTTGTCGATGCAGGGGACCACTTCCTTTGCTCTGGTTGATACGTCCCCCTCTATTGCAACAGTGAAGGGGTCTCTGGCAAAGCCCATCACCTCTGTGGGCAGAGCAAGTCCATCCAATCGACCGGCAAAGTTCTCTTTCAACCTCGCAATGAAATCTGTCATCACATCCGTGATTTGTGCCGGAGATGTGATGTGTTTGGGGAGCGTCGGAAAATGCAGCATCCGACCCGTGCTCAAGTCGGTCGCGAAAAGGTCCAGCTTGACTTGGATCTGCTCCACAAGATCAATGACCGTTTTGTCTCTGTTTATGCTTCAGAGTTGAGAGAGACATGTTTTAGAGTTGCTATCATTGGACCACCGTTACTAGCACCACTAGATGCACTTTCAAAAAACGTGCTGCGTTGTGGTTTGGTGGTTTCTATGCAAGGCGGAGTGTTGCGTTCATGGTCTGTACTAGTGTAGGAATTTGGCTACGGGAGGCTGGGCCACTCGGGAGTTGGTTCTGGGCCGCATCCGGCCCGCGGGCCGCCAGTTGAATGGGCCTGCTGTAGGTAGAGATGTATTTTTAAGTGTCACATTATCAAAATTATCATTATATACACATTAAATAAAATGAAAGAAAAATATGGACATCATTTTATCAACATGAAGAAAGAAGAAAGAAAGAAGAGCAAAGGGGAAACTTGCAAAGATCAGCAACTTGGCCGCAGTAAGGACCTGCGAATGGGGGGAGGGTGGGGTTGAGCGAGAGAAGATTAGAGGGGAGAGGTAGTGAGGTTCACTTGTAGGGGACATCCACACCTGTCATGTCACACACCGCAGAGAGTCAACAGGTTACGAGACGGCGACGCGAGAAACGCAGTGACATCTACACCTGTCATGTCTGCACCTTAAGAGGTCACCGCTAAGAGTTTGAGACAGAGGGTGAGAGTGCACGGAGAAGAAGAGAGGGGAGCACAGGGGGGGCGGGGGTGGCGGAGGGTCATGTAGCGGTAAGATGACATCTAAACCTGTCATGTCAAGCTCCTCACAGTGTCAGGCGGTCACCAGACAAAGACAAAGACAGAGGTAGATTGGAGAAGCGGTGAGGTGACATCTCCAGCTGTCATGTCTGCACATGAACCGGGGTCAACGGAGCGCTGTTTGAACCAAAGAGAGGGGACGAGGGATGGAGGCAGACTGGAGAGGACAGCTGTAAGTCAAAGCGACAGAGAGACTCAAGTGAATAACAAGATTTAGCCGTGTGACAGACAGGCGGTAGTCTTTCATTGTTTTCAGGCAGGAGACAGATGGAAACATTTTACTGAGTCCTTTTCCAGGTGTTGGTGGCTCGATTACACTTGAATCCAAATGTTGTTCAAATGAAGAAGACAGTAGCCGCTTTTAAGGACATTTTCAAGCACTATATTATATGATGGAGGATTTCTACTCTAAATACAAGCATAAATCAATTGCAATAATTAGCAATTATTATGTGTTATTTATATGTTAATTTTAATAGATGGAGAATCTGAATGCAAGAACCCCTATCCATCAGTACTATAATAAATCATGTTAACTTTCAATACAGATGAATGCACTTTTTTTATTTGTACAATATTATTAATTGATACAAAAAAGTCCCTTGCTTACTGTGTGGGGCTCTACTTCATTCCATTTAAAATCCTATGGCAAACTGTGGTATTCTTATAAACATCCATCAACCCTAAACCCTTTTTAAAGAACTCCTTGTTTCCAAGCCAATATTTGTAGCGGCCAAACTTTAGAACTTCAACTTCTGTTAAAGTTCCTAGTATGGAAAAGTGGTTAAATGCGCTACGTTATTTTGCCTCATCCTATTTTCCTTCTTTCCTGGGTTTAAAGGCAACATCAGTTTGCTCGCTCAATGGACCAGATCCCCAGATGATGATCCGGGTAATTTATAATTTGCTCGTCAAGCCACTTTGGCTTTAATAGCCATTGAACAACTTTCCTAGAAATGGCCGGGAGCCTGCCCTAAAACTGTATCCATTTATCTTTGTACATCCATCCTCAGAACTGTTTAGAGAATTGTCAGCTCCTATTTACTCGTCCTGACATGTTTGTCACCTGTCAGCTCACATCAACACCAACACTATCAGCATTAACCACTTCCTGGAAACCAATTTCTTTCTTTGATTAAATACTTATCTAAGAATGGTGCTTATAGTTCACATTTTTGAAATATTTGAAAACAATAAAGAGATTTACTTGACAGATGTCAACATTTGAATTTACCTTCTGTACAACTGGTTTACAGTTTTGAATGGTATCTTGACTTACATTAATATAGTGCCAGTCTAGTCTTCCAACCTCTAGCCCCTTTTTCATTGAGATTGTTCCGGGGCCGGTGTCGATTGAAAATACATTACTGTGTTCCCCATGTACTGTCTGCTGGCTTTTGGCCATGAACATTGGTTCAACCCTGGTCCCAACTATATGGTCAGTCCATTACCACCTGGTGAGACAGTCCAACATGGGATTACTACTTTTAAGCGGCTTCTGCCATTTCTGAAACGGTATTATCCTTATCCAACAGGAATGCCGTACCACTCAAGCAGTCGCCAAATGTTGCTTAACCATAGTAGCATAATAATAGCCACACTGGAGAACAGTATAAAGTTGGAGAAGTTGTGCCTGGAATTCAATCTGGCTCTGTTCCTAAAAAAGCAACATGAACCCAACTCCGAATCAGTTTGCCATTGTGGTTATTGCTGTCAGAAAAGCAGTGACGCAATGACAGCGTGGAAGCAAACTAGCTCCACCACGAAACTAGAAAGGAACACATTTCAGTGGAAAAGGGTTTTCCAAGTGCACTACCTGTTCATCATCTTTTGCTCATTCACACACGATCTCACTGATGGCTGTGCCTCTGGGAGCAATTTTGGGGTATAGTATTTGGCAGGAGGACACTTACACATATCAAGGAGCAGAGCAGCCGTGGATTGAACCCCCAATCCTCTGATAGGTTGCTCTACCTCTTAAAACACAGACCCTTATTGTGAACATTTCCTCGCCCTGACGCTGTTTCAAAAGAAAAACCATCACATTAAAAGGAGATGCTCCCTCTTTCTCCCTTTTCCCCAGCCTCCATCTGAAGCCATACTCCACCTTCATCTGAGCATCACATACAGTAGAAACACGGCACATATTCTGTCCGCTCCCAGGGCGCCTCTGTAGGAATGATGTGTACAGTAGTTATTTTAGAGCATGACAGTGGGAATGCAGAAGTTGTTTAAATATTTAAAGGTGAGATTGATGATTCATACTTCCATTTGAACATCAGTAGTTTCTTTCTTGCTCAATAAAGAATGGACAGAATTTCGAGCCTTATTTCCTTGTTTGGTTGCATAAAGGGCTGAACTATCTCACCCCTGATTAAACACCTTAACATGTTCTCTTGATGTCCATAGTGCTAGGATACTTTACAGACACTGCTTACTGCCCTTCCTGATTTTAAACTATTTTATTTGTCCGTCTTTGTCCTCTCCTCGCCTCTCTTCCCCATCTCTCCCTGTTTCCTCCTCCTCCCCTTCGATCTCTTTATCTCTCTGAGGCTCCCACCAGCATCCTCTCTGAGGGAGTACTACTCCTTCATACTGGCCTTCTTCATTACACAAAACAGTTTGATCAATTATTCTATTAACTTTACTCTCTTTGTTTCTTACTTTCTCTGTGTAAATGTCTGTCATCACATTTCAGAATCCTTGGCAGCGTCTTATCCCTGGGATTGCTACGTCTTTGCACTGGCAGTTTTCGTGACACTGACCAATCAGATTCATAAGTGGAGCCATTCGTACTTCGGCCTCCCGTGCTGGGTTACGTTGCTCCAGGACTGGCATTTAGTTTTGCCACAGAAACATCACCGCATCCACCACGTCTCACCACACGAGACATACTACTGCATTACGACGTGTAAGAACTGCTGTTATCACAACTAGTAAATATTTTGTATGCCACTCAGATAAGAAAATGGTTTTACATACTAGAGATTTTAACTACATTACAAAAACAAATGTCCCCGGCTGAACTCTAAGCAGATAAACAATGCGCAAGTCAAAATAAATAATATAAAAACAAACATACATTATTTTTGGAAGAGCTGAACAGACTTTAACTTGATAATTTTACTCAATGGACATTTTCCAGACAACTTTCCGGGCTTAATCACAAGTTTGAAGTCTTCTTCAAAATAGCATGGTGTTCATTTTTTAACTTATGGTCCCTTTTAGAGTTAAATAAACAAGAAAGCACCACATGCTTTAGGGTGGGGCTATTTTGTGATTGACAGGTCATAGCAGTGGGGACCTGTGTTCAACTGGGTACTCTTAGTTTTTTTGTCTTAAAATAATAATCTTTTTTACATTGTTTACAAATCCTAAACATTTAAAAGTTACATTTTGCCTAAAAATGTCTTGGTTAGCATTCGATCATAGTTAACTCGTCCCTCCCGTCCTCTTGTTGTTCATTTCATTTCAAACCTTTATTTAACGAGATTGGTCCCATTGAGATCATAGATCTCTTTTTCAAGGGAGACCTGCAGTATATAGGTTCCACATGAAACATAAAACAATAAAGGACATCATACATTATATTTACAAGATACATTTACATAGTTATAGACATTTACAAGTGCCCATAGTATCAACGAGCATTTCATTTAGCCTAGCTTTAAAAACATGCAGAGGAAGGAGATTGCTCAGTTTCAATTCTTGCTGAAGATTGTTCCAAGCAAGTGGAGCTGTGCACATAAAAGCTGTCTTACCTAAGACAGTCCTTGCTCTTGGCACATCTAACAATACTACATCATGAGATCTCAGACAATAGCTGCTTGCAACTCTCTGTGTCATCAGAGAGCAGATATAATACGGGAGTTTACCCAACAAAGCTTTATAAATAAACGTGTACCAATGACTGAGCCTCTTTACAGTAAGTGATGGCAAACCTGCCTTGGTATACAGTGTACAGTGATGTGTAAGTGCTTTACAATTTGTGACAAATCTCAAATTATTGACATGAAGTTTAAAAGTTAGACAATCATCAAGCCAGATACCAAGGTATTTGTAACAGGTAACCACTTCAAGTACTTGTCCTTGCATAGTAACAATATCTAAAACAGGCTCTGGTGTCTTTTTAGCTTTTGAAAATAGCATTACCTTGGTTTTATCTACATTTAAAAGAAGCTTAAGCTCAGCGAGCTGAGTCTGAATAATGTTAAAAACAGTCTGTAATTTAACACCAGCCTCCTTAATGGAGGGACCTGCACAGTACATCACGGTATCGTCCGCATAAAAATGTAAAGTAGCTTCATCCACATTTTCACCTAAACTGTTGATATATATGGAGAATAAAAGTGGATCTAAAACAGAACCTTGAGGAACACCATTAGCAATGTTTAACCACTCAGAAGACAGCCCATCAAAGTGAACACATTGGGACCTTTCAGAGAGTTAGTTCACAAACCACCCCACTGCATGGCTGGATATGCCAATACTGAATAGCCTCTGCTTTAAGATGCGATGATCAACGGTGTCAAACGCTTTGGAAAGGTCAATAAATAGAGCTGCACAACTCTGCTTATTATCTAAAATACTCGTAATGTCATTCACCACTTTCATTGTGGCAATGATGGTGCTATGTTGCTTTCTGAAGCCTGATTGATGTTTAGACAGGATATCATTTTTACATAAAAACTCCTTTACTTGTTCACTCACTAGGCGTTCGAGCACCTTTGCCAGAACTGACAATTTAGAGATTGGCCTATAGTTATTTAAAATAGTTGCCTCTCCTCCTTTTAGCAAAGGCAAAACATAAGCTGACTTCCATACTTTAGGAATTGCATTTGTGCTGAGGGAGAGGTTAAAAAGAGTAGTGAGAGGAAGAGCGATAAAATCTGCAGCCATCTTTAAAAAGAAAGGTTCTACGTTGTCCGGGCCAGCCGGTTTCTTAGGATCTAACTTGGTTAATGCTTCATGAACAACATCAACAGTAAAAGGAGTAAAACTGAAAGGGTTTTCCAGACCACATTGTTCAGAGTCACAGATTGGGGTGTTCACAGAAGCAGAGTTAGAAACAGAATCAAACAGAGAGCCACAGGACACAAAATGCTTATTAAAGCAATTTAACATGGTGGCCCTGTCCGATATAGTGCCAGATGCTGTGGTAAGGCACGGAGGTAGCTCATTACGGATCTCACCGGTGGATATCGATTTTATGGCTTTCCAACATTTCCTAGGATTATTTAGGATTTCTGTGGTAACTGGCAAATAGTACTTCGACTTAGCAAAACATTTGAATTGCTTACTGATAGATTTAGAAACTAATGTGGATACACTGAACTTATTCTTAACATAAATGGCAACGCCACCACCTTTATTAGGCCGGTCGGAACGATACACATTATAACCCTTTAAGGCAATGTCAGAGGCCAAAATAGATTTATTTAGCCATGTTTCTGATAAAACAATGAAGTCAGCGTCAGTCGAGCTTGCCCAAACTCGGATACAATCTAGTTTACCTAACAGACTGCGCACATTCAAATGGATGAAACCCAACCCAGACCTAGCTTTAAAATCAGCAGGAGTAGCGATCTGACTACTACTAGAGGGCGGACCAGGGTTAGGTTGTACATTCCCTGACAGTAATAGCAACAAAAAAAACAGGCATCTTTTCCTCTTAATCGACACACATACATTGTCATCTACTTTAAAAACACCGGAAAAGTCTGCGAGAGTGTGATTTGAGCTTAAGAAGCAGCCCTGAAGAACCATCATCGCAGGAAAACAAAAAAGACAAACATATTTTGTTGAGCAGATTGTCTGTGACAAGGCAACCGGTAATTGTTTGTGCAACACATCCAAACCTTTGCAGGGGGTGCCTAGAACAGACCAGAACAGACCTGAATCCAGTAGACTTCTCAGAATGACTAGAGATCTTCTCATAGTCCAAAACAGTTAACAGGCACAGCAGAATCCCGATATGGGCCATTTTCCCAGACCAGCACACAGTTTCCGCGATGTTCCTGGGGCAAATCAGCACAGCAGCAAAGGACAGGCGAAAACAGCAGCGTGGAAGCACTCCGGTCCCTCCGTCGTATCCCCGGGGTGAAAGCAGGCCTCTGCAACAGCAGAACCAGGACAGGTGGAAAGCAGGCCCCAGCCGTGGTAAAATCCTCCTCTGCACAGCAGCACACGCCCGGTGGAAGCAGGCCAAGCCCGAATCGTGGATCCACTACATCTCTCCGCGACGACTCCGGGGTAAAAACCTCTCCAGTACAGCCGTACTCTACAGGTGGGAGCAGGCCTCCGTAGATCGCAGATCGCAGGCAGCAACAGGTGGAGCCGCTCCGTCTCTTCGCGACGAGCAGGCCTCTGTAGATCGCAGATCGCAGGCAGCAACAGGTGGAGCCGCTCCGTCTCTTCGCGACGTCTCCGGGGGAAAAACACCCCAGCACAGCGACACTCGACAGGTGGGAGTAGGCCTCCGCAGATCGCAGACAACTAAAACTACTACTAAGCAGGGATGGCTAAATGTTTGTAAGCAGGAGAGCTAGATGCTAACAGATGCCAGATGCTAACAGGTAGTGGGAGCCTGTAACAATTGCGACTGCCTCACGCGAGTGCCTCTGAAGGTTGTAATTTCTGGTTCAAAAATAACCAAGACTGTGAAAATAGATCAAAGTAAAGGAAAGTAATAGCACATTGATATTAAGAATAAATCATATAACAATCTATCATGTCATTAAAATTGTACTAGCTGGATAAGGATAATGTTACCTTGATACTATATGATAAACTTGATTGGTAAAGCCACCGATGAGCGACAATTCTTACATACTCGTAAACATTACAAAGACATTGTGAGTCTACCCCTATACTGGAGAACCTGTGAAAAACATTGGATTAAAATAAATCGAAAGTGTGTTATGCAACTTTTACTATCAGCTGTGTGTATTTTGTGGTCGGCCATTTTAGATCCCCATAATTGAAGCTGATGACTGCAGAATCATTTAATTTAACAATTCTCTGCAGATTTGGACAAAATGGCTGCCATGTCTGTCTGTCTCTGGGTTTCATATAAATAACTAAAAGAAAAATGTTCTGTTTGCGTGCGCGTGTGTCTTCGGAGACAGGAGGCCTCAGTAGTGGATCCACATTCAGTATTCGTTGTGCATCTGGGTGAGGGGGAGAGAAAAGAGGGAGGATACACAGGGGAGAGTCAGCTTGTACGTCACCCTGCGCCCCTGCGGACGACAGATGTGTGGGTGAGCGAGTCGAGGGGGGGTGTCAGGGAGAGTGTGTGTTTGTACATGCGCACACATCTGCATACTTTAGCATCTGTGTGTGTACTAGTCTCTTTGACCTCCTCTTCAGTTTCTAACCTGTGTGTGTGTGTGGTTGGAGCTGGGTTGGTATCAGTTGGGGGCCCACAGGGGACCACGGAGGCCCCCCGCTCTCCCAGCCTGGATGCCTGGGCCGGGCTTAGATTCCGCTGGGGCTCGCCTCGCTGCCTTTGTGTTCGCCACCGGCTGACAATCTCCATGTATATTTAATGCTAACCTGCTGTCTGTTCTAACAAATAGGACTTCACAGGCAGAGGGGGTATGGAGGGAGGGTAGAGAGCGGAGCGGGAGGACGACAAGAGGGTGGGTAGGAAGCAGGGAATTGGAGGGGAAAAAAAGTGTGTGGCGAAAGAAGGAGAAATTAAGAAGGAGGGAAAGAGAGAAATCAAATAAAACCTCTGGCTGCTTTACGGCTTTACCGTCTTCCAGCCGAGAGAGGGTCACTGGGGAGGGAGAGAGACACACACACACACACACACACACACACACACACACACACACACACACACACACACACACACACACACACACACACACACACACACACACACACACACACACACACACACACACACACACACACACACACAGACACACACACACACACACAGACACACACACACACCCTATGCAAACACATCATGGGTGGTAGTGTGTGAGCACCAGACAAGGGTAACCGTAAGTACACACAGCTAGCGTGGCTGTCTCTATTTGCATCTTGCCAGTGTGTGTCTGTTTTCTTGATTAATTCTATATGTGCTTATGTTAGTGAAGTGTGCGTGGGCTTACAAGACTAAAACATGAACATGTATTGTGTCTACATATGAATAGTAAGAAGGACTTTTATGTCTTAAATACCAGTGTTGGCTGCTTCTGAAGCAGGTGTATGTTTGTTTGTGTGGGTGTGTGTATCTGCCAGTTTATGTGTGTGTCTGTGTTTGGCAGTGTGTCTGTACGCAAGCAAGCTGTTGTACAGTCATGAATGCATGCATGTGTACATGTAAATGTACTTTGGCCTGCAGCCATACATACATTAATGTATTTACTTTAAACATACAGTACATATAAATATATATATATAAAGCTATTGCAATCCTGAAAACTTAACACAGAACAAAGAATCCTGAAATGTGTGTTTGTGTGTGTGAGCATGATTGTGTGTGTTAGGGGCTAAGGACGTCTCCTGGGACAACCCCCTCACCCCCCCCCCCTCCTCACTGCTTATGATGATAAAAGTGGGATACAGGGTTGGATGTAGATAGGAGGTTAGAGAATTGGGGAGGACAGAAAGATGATAATAGAGAGAGGAGGAAGTTAAAGGTAGATTAAGTGGTTTAGTATGAAACTTTCTGGTGCTAATATGTCTAAACTGCTAGACCTATGCTAAGCAATTTTGTTGAGTTCTGTCCCAACATAATTCGCCACATTTTCTCCACAATTTGAAACCTCAGAGGAATCTTTCATTTTAGAGGTAAATATCATTTAGTTGGCTGGAATGGTAAAGTATCCCATTTGGCCCCAGAGTCAGTGTTGTCTGTCAGAAGCTGCCATAAATGGCATATTTGTCAAGTTTTAAGACATATTTTTTCTTTAAACTTCTCAGATCTTAGTTTTTTAACTATATAGTTTACCTTGGTCAACGATTGCACCTATCAGAAGGTTGGATCTCAAGTTATCAGAGAAACAAGCTGAGTAAAAGTGAACTGTAGACGAACATCATTGGAAAAACAAAGACCTTTAAAAAAAAAAAAAGAAGACCTTTCACCAGTTTGAATAACCTCTGTGGATAATTTGGCTAGTATGGCGTAAAACAAGTCATGAGAAACAAACTGCAGTGACAGCGATGCTAACAATAACTTTCACACCTTTTTGTTGTTATTTAACTGATAAAACCCTTGCTGCAGAAACTACAAATTGTGCATTTAAGGACAGCAAGGTGAAATATGAGGCAAAGTAAAGAGAGAAAAAGAGTAAAAGAGACACCAGGACATTTAGTCCAGGATGTTTGTAGGGAAAATATTGAGGTTGGACTTAGGATGGATGGAAGGTTCGCGCTGTGAATCAAATATCTCAGTACATGAAGTCCCTTCAGGGCTCTGAGAATATTGACTGATCCGTCAGAGACAATCAGGTTATTCCATGAAATGTAGTTGAAGAGTGAATAATTGAGCCATTACATTTGTATTATGTTTGCTTAATTTATTGGCTAAGTGCTTTTCAACTTGCTCTTTTTGCAATTTGTGTCAGTCTATAAATCAGGGGTAGGGAACCTTTTTCCTCTCAAGGGCCATTACAATTTTTACAACATCCTCCGAGGGCCGTACAAATTATCGAACTCAACCTCTGCTTAAAAAAACTAAAAACACAGCCCATTCATTTCGCCTTTCTTTCATGCTGTGCAAAGAAAAAGTAACCTCTTAATCCAGATATCTAACCATGACCCTGGGGAGATTTTTAGTTAAAGTTAAAAGCATCAATCTGGTACAGTTTGAGAGCAAAGTTAAGAGATCTATGGATGGATCTCTCAACACCCATATGAAACAGAACTGTCAGCAGATTTGATTTTTCTTTGGATATTTTACTAATCGCTCTACTTTTAAACTGTATTCTTGTTTATTAATAACAACTTTTCATTACTGTCATATAGCATTTTATACCTGTTTTTCGTTTATTCTCTTATTTTTGTATAACTATAATGATCATATAAAGGTATGCCTTTACCTCACTGAGGTTATTTGAGCCCTCAGTCTGACAGGAGAGCTCTCTTCCACCTGGTTGTAAAAAAAACTCCTTATATTCATTAGCATAGCTAGCTAACCAGATGATAATAACAACAATCCTCGGTACCGCTCTCTCTCTCGCAAAAAAAAAAGCGCTCGTGACACACACACACACACACACACACACACACACACACACACACACACACACACACACACACACACACACACACACACACACACACACACACACACACACACAGGTGGTTTGTCAGGACTTTTTCCTCGTACCAGTTCAAACACTGACTTATGGGGACCCACCTTTCCCTTTGCCGTAGAGAGACAGCAGAGTGCTTGAACTGATCATAACAAATTCATCTACATTTCTGGCTATTTAGAATTCAGTTTTGGTAAAAGAGTGTAGAGATCTGTAGACCTGAAATTCTACAGGACTGTGAGGACGGGGGCGGGACTGGGCGGGAGTGGGCGTTTCCTGACACAATTATGACTTGTGAGAACCCCTCTGGATTAGCTGGACATTACCCATACACACCCATACACACAGCAAGTCCCTGAGTTATGAGGACCACAATGGTATATCTGTACAATATACACACACACAGAATTGTAGAAAACCTGTACTCATGAGGACAATAATGGTTTCACTGGACATTATCCTCAAACATGTGTTGCGCAATATTTTGTTACTGAAAAAGTAGCCCAATACTTCCGTTTATTTTAAATGTTGAACAGAAAAAAGTATTTAACTTAGGAGAGCAATGGTACAAAGAGCAGACCACTTTCTCATGTTCACAGACCTCAGTGTTCAGAGACCTGAACATCAAGATATGCAGCTTTTTTCTTGTTGCTTTGATGACAAACACCTGTTTTTAATAACCATATGCAGGGATTTTGCGATGGACAATACAAGTATTTCTGACAATCTCTTTACTAGTCGGCTGTCATTGAAAAGTGACAGAGGATTTAATTCTGACGGAGACCTTGACATATGATAGAACCTGCACAGCCTAAAATGATCATGGAAGGAAGTGAAATATTGAGAAATGTTGTCTTTTTAGTGGACAAGTGAATATTAAGTTGATTGAGTTGCAGAAGCAAAATGCTAACGTTATGCTATAAACCAGGGGTCGGCAACCTTTTTGATATGAAGTGCCATTTAAAAAACAAATTGTTATCAGCGTGCCAACTATCGAGAATTATCAACGGGGGGGGGGGGGGGTTGAGGAGCTTGACGCTCGTCAACTATCAGCAGGAGGGCGGGGGAGCCTTGCTGCGGGGAAGCAGTGTCGCAACATACACGATGCCGAATTTAACAAACAAATTTAAGTAATTGGTTTAAACGGCATAATAATAAGGACGATCGTCCGTTCTGTGATTCTCCAGAGCACACATGTTATGATATTAGGGTCGCGTTGGGTCATGCAGAGTGAGATGAGATCGCTGTCCCTTTAAGAGAGAGAGATAGAGAGAGAGGGGTGTGGCTTGTGCATGTGTTTGTGGATGGTAGAGCGACAGTGAGCGAGCGTGTTTCTGGAAGTGAAACGGGAAAGCAGAAAAACAGAGGTCTGTGATGTATTTTGTGAAACAGAAGAACAGCTAAATAAATGCAACGGCCTCCCAAAAAGAGCTCACCTCTCTCCAGTCATTTAAGCTAAAGTGGGTTATTGAACCTGAAGCTTGTTGCTTCTGCCCACCTCGACTACGGTCTGGGAGCCGACAGGAAAGTTCAACACACAGATGGCCAGTCCGCCCCCTTTGTAGCATATTATTTCGATGAGAGATGAGCAGATCGCCACTGGGCTTTCAACTAAAGACACAGCCACGCAAAAACTGCGGCATTTGTACAGCTCCTTATGGGTACTGCAATTAGTGAAGTGCTTTCCTCCGTGTTGAAACGATCAGCACTGCACCAGGGAGGAAAGCGGCAGAAAGTCACCTGGAGATAAAGAGAGCGGGGCTGCGTTGCGTGCATGGCTTCCTTCTGCAGGTAACGGGAGACGCGCTCTGTCTCGTTCAGGATCCGAAAATACAATTTAAATATTTTGCACACTTATTCCACTTATTCCTAGTGTGCCACTGGTTACGGTGCCGCGTGCCAATGCTGGCACGCGTGCCAGGGGTTGCCGACCCCTGCTATAAACTAACTACAGCAGGTCTTCCACGTCTCGCCAACTTAAGATCCATATTCAAACATACAGATTCTAAATGGAACGAGTTGAAGCGTTTGTTTGAACACTTTGCAGGAAGCAGGTACTTGCTTTCAAGCAGAACAGGGCAAACTAACGTCCTCCACGACTTTTGTAGTCCTATTCAGCCACTTGGTAATAACCATCGTTTTTCAGACACGTCAACTCTTCAGAAATCACCAGTGGGGTCACTGCTGATGGATTTAATGTCGTAGAACAAAACGTGATCCGTCTCTTAAATGTGTCTCACCCACAGACCTTATTTCAGATATTTTCCTAATTCCTATAGAGAAATCCCAATGGCTCTGAGACGAGGGAACAGGAAGTGGTGAAATGCCGACTCACTTCCTGGTTTTAGGACTCATTCCTGCACCACTATTTGGAGTTCACCTATGCACACACACAAACACAGAGGCCATTGTTATGATGAGCTCAAAAGGGATAATGGTTATAATTCTTAAACAAACCTAAATCATGAGGAAATCTAGTATAACTGGGCATTTTACACACACACAGACACACACACACACACACACACACACACACACACACACACACACACACACACACACACACACACACACACACACACACACACACACACACACACACACACACACACTAGCCTAACAATACCTTAGTTATAAGGACATCTGGTATAACTGGACATTTTATACACACACACACACTAGCCTAACAATACCTTAGTTATAAGGACATCTGGTATAACTGGACATTTTAAACACACACACTCACACTAGCCTAA
Organism: Notothenia rossii; assembly: GCF_949606895.1. NCBI lineage: Eukaryota > Metazoa > Chordata > Actinopteri > Perciformes > Nototheniidae > Notothenia > Notothenia rossii. The sequence goes on along the minus strand of NC_136903.1, from coordinate 29,892,290 downwards.
CAATACCTTAGTTATAAGGACATCTGGTATAACTGGACATTTTATACACACACACACTAGCCTAACAATACCTTAGTTATAAGGACATCCGGTATAACTGGACATTTTAAACACAGACAGACAGACAGACAGACAGACAGACAGACAGACAGACAGACAGACAGACAGACAGACAGACTGACTGACTGACTGACTGACTGACTGACTGACTGACTGACTGACTGACTGACTAACAATACCTTAGTTATAAGGACATCTGGTATAACTGGACATTTTAAACACACACACTCACACTAGCCTAACAATACCTTAGTTATAAGGACATCTGGTATAACTGGACATTTTATACACACACACACTAGCCTAACAATACCTTAGTTATAAGGACATCCGGTATAACTGGACATTTTAAACACACACACACACACACAGACAGACAGACAGACAGACAGACAGACAGACAGACAGACAGACAGACAGACAGACAGACAGACAGACAGACAGACAGACAGACAGACAGACAGACAGACAGTTCTTTGTAGAGACGGTTGGTGCAGTCTTACCATGGGGTGGAAGGAGCTCCACAATGGATCAGTGGATCAGTTGAAATCGATCACTGGAAATGGCCATGTCATGGGACCGTTAACAGTTATGGAGGTGTGCACATGCTGGATGAAGGCAATGATCTAATGTCTAGTCATGTCAACAGGTTGTAAAATCATCTGTCCTTACAAGGACTGCTGTCCCTACAAGACACCCTGTGACTAGACGGCCTTTATCTTTCTGTGTAGTATGACATGATACAGAAACATTTCAATGTTGTCAGTTTTAACTCCTGTTGACATCATCTGTCCTTACAAGGACTGCTGTCCCTACAAGACACCCTGTGACCAGACGGCCTTTATCTTTCTGTGTAGTATGACATTTAACCCGTTTCAATTTGACCCAAAGTATGGGGAAACGGAGCCCCCTTACCAAGACGATAGTCCTGGTAAAATAGCTTCAATCTATACCAGTCAGCGACACGCAACAATGTATGGAAAAACAATACATTGAAACTTACCATCTTGTCCCCTGATGTGTTTGGAGTTGTACGAAGTTCGGTCCCAGCCTCTCGTGTCCCACCACATACTTCCTGTAAATAAGTGAAAGACAGGCACGACTTTAAAACATTATTGGCTCATTTCCATCAATGTGACACAAATCTGAACATTAACACGACTTTATTCAATTCATTAGCCAGCAATGAAAATAAAAAGACATTATTGTTACGACTGATTAAACGGGTATGAACTCAAATGCACAACTCACAGAATTTAACAAAAAAAAGGTTTTCTTCAAACCAAAGCTCAACGATAGTGGTACAAAAACAAAATCACTCTTAAAGAGGAAAAACACTAGGAGCATGAACAACAAAAATACTTAAACAAGACGTGGCTCAAAGCTCTGCTTGGGGTTAATCCTGGATTGCTAATGCTGGTGGTAGTCACAAGGAACGAAACGAACTGGCACAGGACAAAGGGAGACGAGGACAATAAATACACCAGGTAATGGACAACAGGTGGAAACAATCAGGGGCGGGGTCGACAATCACAGGAGTGGGAGACACACAAGGAAGGGAGGTCAGAGTATCTGAAACGAGAGGGAAGGTTACTATTCAAAAATAAAGGGGAAAATCACTAGACCAAGACAAAAACTAACTAACATAATTTGCGAGACATGGCAGTACTCCCCCCTCTAGGGACGACTCCTGACGGCCCAGGAACCTGAGGGTGCTGGCGAAAAAAGTCATTCATGAGAGTTTGATCCTCAACAAATCTTGATGGGATCCAGGAGCGTTCCTCTGGTCCATAACCCTCCCAGTCAACCAGGAACTGTCTCCCTTTGCCTCTGTTCCGGACCGCCAACAGGCGCTTGACCGTATAGACCAGGCCGCCGTCGAGCATTCGGGGGGGTGGAGGGGGTTTGGCCGCGGGAACCATGGGGCTTTCCTTTACCGGCTTCAGTCGTCCCACATGGAAGGTGGGATGAACCCTCAGAGACCTGGGGAGACGAAGGCGAACAGAGACAGGGTTAATTACTTTGGCCACTGGGAATGGGCCTACGAACCTAGGTGCGAATTTTCGTGACACCACATGAAGGGGAAGGTCCCTGGTAGAGAGCCAGACCCTCTGGCCGGGCCTGTACTCCGGAGCTGGCCCACGCTTCCGATCTGCCGCCACCTTCATGCGTTCCCCACTCCTTAGAAGAGCCCTGCGGGTGGCGGACCAGATCCGGTGACAACGCCGAACCAGGGCATGGGCGGACGGGACTGTGACTTCCTTCTCGAGGTCCGGGAAGGTAGGAGGTTGATACCCATAGGCAGCCTGGAAGGGAGTCAACCCAGTAGGGGCCGTGGGGAGCGTGTTGTGGGCGTACTCTACCCATGTGAGATGCCTGCTCCAGGAGGAAGGGTTCTGGAAGCTGAGGCAGCGGAGCCCAGTTTCTAATTCCCGATTAAGGCGTTCGGTCTGGCCAATGGACTCCGGATGGTACCCGGATGACAGGCTCACCGACGCCCCGATGAGGTTGCAGAACTCCCTCCAGAAGCGTGAGATGAACTGCGGACCCCGGTCTGAGACAATATCTTTGGGGAAACCATGGATACGGAACACATGAGTCATCATGATCTCTGCCGTCTCTTTGGCAGATGGCAGCTTGGGTAAGGCAATATAATGAACCATCTTAGAAAAACGGTCCACCACCGTGAGTACGGTGGTGTTACCTTCTGACATTGGGAGCCCAGTGACGAAATCCACGGAAATCTCAGACCAGGGCCGGCTGGGAACCGGAAGCGGCTGGAGCAGCCCCATCTGTGCTCTGGAGGATGTCTTGTTGCGGGCGCAGACAGGACAGGCCTCCACATACTCCCGGACCTCACGCTCCATGGATCTCCACCAAAAACGTTGCTTGATAAAGAATATGGTCCTCTTGACGCCAGGATGGCAGGTGAGCAGCGATGAGTGAGCCCAATGGACGACCTGTGGACGTACAGTAACAGGCACAAACAGACGGTTTGGCGGACAACCACTAGGTGCTGGGCTCTCACCGTTAGCTTGCTTCACCACAGATTCTATTTGCCAAGTGACCGCCCCTACCACACGGTTCAGTGGCAGGATGGATTCAGGCTTCTTGGCAACCGGCTCGGGGTCAAACAAACGGGACAGGGCATCCGGCTTGGCGTTCTGGGACCCCGGCCTGTAAGACAGAGTGAAGTTAAAACGGTTAAAAAACAGAGACCATCTTGATTGGCGAGAATTTAGTCTTTTAGCCTTCCTAATGTACTCGAGATTCTTGTGGTCGGTCCACACTATAAAAGGGAGCTGAGCCCCCTCCAACCAATGTCTCCATTCCTCCAGAGCAATCTTTACCGCCAACAACTCACGGTTCCCCACGTCGTAGTTCCGCTCTGCAGAGGAGAGTTTCTTGGAGAGAAAGGCACAGGGATGAAGTTTGTTGTCTTCCTTGGACCGCTGCGACAGGACAGCCCCCACCCCTTCATTTGAGGCGTCAACCTCTACAACGAAATGACGAGTTGGGTCGGGGATGATGAGGATGGGGGCTGAGGTGAACCTCTCCTTGAGACGGCGGAAAGCCTCCTCGGCCTGAGGAGACCATACAAAAGGCACCTGAGGGGACGTGAGAACATGAAGGGGAGAAGCAATGGCGCTGAAACTTCTGATGAAGCGCCTGTAAAAGTTAGCAAAGCCTAGAAAACGTTGCACCCCCTTGCGGTTGTCTGGCGTAGGCCACTTAGCCACCGCACTGATTTTGGCCGGGTCCATCTGGATCAGACCAGGAGCTATGATAAAGCCTAGGAAGGATACAGTCTTAGCATGAAACTCACATTTCTCTGCCTTCACATACAGTTTGTTCTCCAGGAGTTTTTGGAGGACCTGACGTACATGGTGAACATGAGAGTCTTTGTCAGGTGAGTATATTAAAATATCGTCAAGATATACAAACACAAAACGGTTTAAAAACTCCCTTAAAACATCGTTAATGAGTGCTTGAAAAACTCCTGGAGCATTGGTGAGACCAAATGGCATGACGAGATACTCATAGTGCCCTGTGGGTGTGTTAAAACCAGTCTTCCACTCATCCCCCTCACGAATTCTCACCAGATGGTAGGCATTACGCAAGTCTAACTTGGTAAAAATGTTAGAGTCTTGAAGTTGTTCAAAAGCAGTAGCCATGAGGGGGAGAGGATACCTGTTCTTTACCGTAATGTCATTTAAAGGAGAATAATCAATGCATGGCCTAAGGGACCCGTCCTTTTTTCCTACAAAGAAAAAACCCGCCCCAGCCGGGGAGGAAGACGGGCGGATCAGACCTGCACGAAGAGAGGTGTCAATGTACTCCTTCATAGCCTCCTTCTCCGGACCCGAGGTGGAGTATAACCTACCCTTCGGAATTGGAGCCCCAGGTAACAGATTGATGGCACAATCATACGGCCTATGAGGAGGAAGGGAGGTGGCGCTCACTTTACAAAATACCTTGGCCAGGTCATCGTAACAGGGGGGAACAGAAGTTAAATCTGGGGTTTGATTCTTGCGGTCCAGGCTATGTTGAGTATTAGTAACCCGATCGGTACTACATTCCCCAGAAACCCCTCCTACTGCCATGTTTCCCACACACTTAAAACAATCCTGTGAACACTCCTGCCCCCACCCCTTAATTTTACCTGACCGCCAATCAACATAGGGGTTATGCTTGGTTAGCCAGGGAAAACCTAGGATGAGAGGATGTTGAGCAGAATTAAACAGGTGAAACGACATGAGTTCACAATGATCATCAATCATGATAGTGATGGGTTCGGTCTTGTGTGTGACATGAAATAGAAGTTTGCCATCCAGAGCACTGGCTTTCAAAGGGGACGACAAAAGTTCAGTATTAAGTCTCAGTTCATGAGCTAATCCCCAATCCATCAGGCTTTCGTCAGCCCCAGAGTCAATTAACACTTTTTGAGAGTTACTTCTTTCATGGCAGATTACCTTTATGTTGGTCAACTTGCGGGGAGGAAAGTCTGCCGTGGAAAGACGGCTCACCAGTGCCCTCCCTTTCACTGGTGAGCCCCGTCTTTTACCGGGCATCCAGAGAGAAGATGACCTTGTTGACCGCAGTAAAAACATCTTCCCTCCAGCAGGCGGCGCCGCCGCTCCTCCGTGGACAGCTTGGCACGTCCCAGCTGCATTGGCTCCTCGGCCTTGTTGGGGGACGCTGATCTCTGGGATGGAAGGAAAGAGGAACGTGGCATGGCAGTCTCCTGAGAGTGAGAAGAGTAGGAGTGCCCTCTAGGGTGGAAATAGGGTAGTGCAGCCCTGTCCTTCTCCCGTTTCCTCTCAGCAAGTCTGTTATCAATCCTTATGGACATGGCAATGACAGAGTCTAGTTCCACTGGCAGATCCAAGGGTGCCAGCTGATCCTTAATAGGGTCAGAAAGCCCATTAATAAAGGCATCGAACAAAGCAGAAGAATTCCAGCCACTATCGGCCGCAATGGTGCGAAATTCCACTGCGTAGTCTGACACACTGCGTCTTCCTTGACTTAACTTGTAAAGAGCCCGAGCTGCTTCCCTGCCTGGGGACGTGTGGTCAAAAATGTTCGTCAGGGAGTCCGTAAACTGTCCCAAAGACTTGCATATCGGCGAGTCACGTGACCATTCAGCCGTAGCCCACGCCGCCGCTCGTCCGGTGAGATGGGAAATCATAAAAGCCACCTTGGATCTCTCCGTGGGAAAGGCTGTCGGTAGTTGGCTATAATGTAAGCTGCAATTCACCAGGAATGGACGGCAGTCATGGGATTCCCCGGAAAACTTCTCAGGCGGAGCCAGGCGGATTGACACGGTGTGGGAAGCGGGCGCCGGGTCCGCATTCGCTTCGGGTCCGGCCGGAGGTGGGTGTGAGGGCTCAGTCTTGAGGTGAGCGAGCAGGTGGTGGATCTGCCCCGCCAGGTGGTTAATCTGGTTTGTAACAGATGACTCGAACTCCCTCTGGCTGTCTGACGTGTGATACTCCCTGCTGGATGGCCGTTAACTGATCCTCCTGTTGAGCGAGGCGGCCTCCCTGAGAGCGAAGCGCTGCTCTCAGCTGTTCAGAGTCGGCTGGGTTCATGTTTAGGCCAGTTCGTACTGTTACGACTGATTAAACGGGTATGAACTCAAATGCACAACTCACAGAATTTAACAAAAAAAAGTTTTTATTCAAACCAAAGCTCAACGATAGTGGTACAAAAACAAAATCACTCTTAAAGAGGAAAAACACTAGGAGCATGAACAACAAAAATACTTTGACAAGACGTGGCTCAAAGCTCTGCTTGGGGTTAATCCTGGATTGCTAATGCTGGTGGTAGTCACAAGGAACGAAACGAACTGGCACAGGACAAAGGGAGACGAGGACAATAAATACACCAGGTAATGGAGAACAGGTGGAAACAATCAGGGGCGGGGTCGACAATCACAGGAGTGGGAGACACACAAGGAAGGGAGGTCAGAGTATCTGAAACGAGAGGGAAGGTTACTATTCAAAAATAAAGGGGAAAATCACTAGACCAAGACAAAAACTAACTAACATAATTTGCGAGACATGACAATTATTAGCCCCTATATAACATGTTAAGGCCCAAAAGCAATTTATCACAGAGCAATAATTGATAAAAATCTACTAACACATTGACTGTGGCATGCTATGTGTGCAGCAGCCATCTGCATATCTCATCCAAGGAAGAAAGCTGATGAGCACAGTAGGACTGTAATGTTAACCATATTACAAGTTGGCATCCTCATTTTGTTTCATGAATGCCATTGTAGCGCTGCTCCTCTGTTCCAAATACGACTTCTACTAACTCTTACTCTGAGCATTTATCTGTTCATGGTGCAGCAAATAACAGTCTACAAACTATGGCTTAAATCATATAGAGACTAGGCTTGGGCGGTATAATTTTTTTCATACCGTCATACCTTGCTGACATCATACCGTGGTATACGGTATATGACGGTATGACTTGGGTCGACTTGAGCGAGGTGGCGTTCGGCGGCAAATAGATGTTTAAAACGGTATATTATATGTTCGGTATAAAATGCAGCCCGAGCCGGTAGACGCTCGCGACGTGCCGCGACGTGCGCGCAAGTGCAAAACAAGGGCTGCATACATGACACATTGTGCAAATGGCACATTTTGAGATCGGATACAGGACGCGTTTGTAGATGTCCGACGTTGTTTCCATTGTGAGCTAAGTTAACAATATATCATCATACATAAACATTTTCTGGGAGTAAATACTTGACTTATTGAATAAAGTTTGCTATGTTCACTAACTAGTTTGGCAATATTATTCCGTGCATGTGTTAAAAACCTTATTTCCATTTGATTAATTGGATTACTCGCGTGAATGTTTAGCACGTAAATGCTTTCGTTTTTAAAACCGTCCGACCTCGACTACAAAACCATCAATCAGTTGCATAGGATTAAAAAATGTCAACACTCACTCACCCCGTCCTAAACATTCCCAAAGAAGTGCCTCTGTCTCTCGTTGTGCTGGATGAAGTCACTGGCGACGAATAAACCCAAAATAGTCCCAAACAGGCGCAGAGGCATTTTTCTTTTTGACTAGTTGTCCGAGTTCGGGGCCGGCAAATGCTGCCGCCATCTTGCTCAGCTCAGCTCTGTGCTGAGCTCTGAGAGAGGGAAAGACGGACTGCCCTCCCCTGCCCTCTGCTGGCGTGTGCTGTGTATTACAACCAATGTCGTCCCTGTCAAAACTCCGTGTCAGTGTAATAGAATGAAACGCATTGGCGCACAGTCTGTGACGTCACGGTATTGAAAATCATACCGACGGGATTTCGAAATACCCTGGTATACCGTAATACCGTCATACCGCCCAAGCCTAATAGAGACACATATGTTTCAGTTTCTGGAATGTGACTAATCTTTCACAGCATTAGGCGCATTCACACCGCAGTACTTTTCCCACAAAGGTTCATGAGAACTTAGTTGATCAGAACTCTTTAGTTCTGATGAACAGATACAGATCGCGTTCACACCGGAATAAGTCCCTGGGGGTGGATTAGGCAAATGAAGCCGCTGACGTCACTTCTTCTTCTTCTGCTTTGGGTTTACTGGCAGGCCGCAAAGAACTTCACGGTGTATACTGCCGCCCAAAATCCCCGGCCGGAAGTCCCCGGTTGTTGGGGACTGGCTTCAGTAGAAGCTGCTGGGACTCCCAGCAGCTTCTACTGAAGCCTTTCGATTAAATCGCCAGAACGCCGACACCTCCTCATCTCCACCGCTCTCATGTTTTATTTTGTGTTGCCATAAGTTAGTCTCTCTGCGTTTCTGCGCTGGGCTAATGCTAATGCTAATAATGCTAATAAAATGGTGGCTTCACAACACTTTTTTTGAGTTTTACGGGGCGTGGTTTGCAATCCGCCCAGCCAATCAGAAATATAGCTCTTTTCTCACAAGAGAGCCGCATGAGAGTCCTTGCTCTCTAGCAGGGACGGAAAAAGGGGGTAAAAAGGTTCTCATGAACTAATTTTAGTTCCGGCTCTTTTTGGTGTGAACGCGACATTTCGGAACTATATCGGAACTAAAGTGGGAAAAGTACTCCGGTGTGAACGCGGCTATTAAGAAAAGTGCAATACTGTCACAGGCCCTTATTGTTTCCCTCTACAGCTCAACACAGAAAGTGATTGTGATATGAAGTACAACTTGCCATTTTGGTTGGTGGGGAGGAAGGAGGATCTCTGTCGGGCTCAGGGCTAGAAGCTACTTCACAGGGAGCCTGAAATTGTAACACAAAAAAAAGACACTATTGTCACCTTGGTAGTGGTGTGATCTGACTTGTGTGCTGCAAAGGTTTAACAGTTATGGATGTGTGCACATGCTGGATGAAGGCAATGATCTATTGTCTAGTCATGTCAACAGGTTGTAAAATCATCTGTCCTTACAAGGACTGCTGTCCCTACAGGACACCCTGTGAGCAGACGGCCTTTATCTTTCTGTGTAGTATGACATTTAACCCGTTTCAATTTGACCCAAAGTATGGGGAAACGGAGCCCCCTTACCAAGACGATAGTCCTGGTAAAATAGCTTCAATCTATACCGGTCAGCGACACGCAACAATGTGTGGAAAAACAATACATTGAAACTTACCATCTTGTCCCGATGTGTTTGGAGTTGTACGAAGTTCGGTCCTACCACATACTTCCTATAAATAAGTGAAAGACAGGCACGACTTTAAAACATTATTGACTCATTTTGTATTAAATCAGGTGAAATTCTGAAAATAATGTTAACAGTACAATTTATTTTGCTGAAATAAATCAAATCTGCTTAACTGAGCTGAGTGGTAGTACCATGAAGAGCAATGCAACATTTTTTCCCTGTCAGTTAAGCAATGTCCTAAATAGAACAGAACCTCACTATTGAGCACCAGGGCCAAGCAGGATCCCCATAGTTGTATGTTATCTCCTCGTCTGGGAATATTTCCTTTACAGCAAATAGGTACAAGTGTGGGGAATTTATTTTAATTGTGTAGCAGTCAGTTTATATTTTTGGCAGCACTGTTGAGCATTTTAAAAATGTATTTTCATGCCCCTATGCAAGGCTTAATCTTTCTATCTTTATAGCCACTGGTGTAAAGTAACTAAGTTCATAAACTCAAGTACTATACTTGGGTACAATTTTGAGCTACTTGTATTTTACTTAATTATTTCAATGTTTTGCTACTGTGTACTTCTACTCCTCTACAGTTCAGAGGTACATGGTGTACTTCTACTCCACTACATGTATTTAATACCTTTAGTTACTTTACAGATGTGGATGAATGATGTGAAATATAATCCAGTGTTAAATCAGACTTTAGTTCCACCTGGAGTAAATCCACAAGCTACCCTGCAGTATACAAAGTCATTCAAACTAGCTGCACCTTTACCAGCTTTGAGAACACTTTCATGATCAATCATTAGAAAACATATCATATCTATTATTCTGAAATGGACCAATCCGCACAATGACTACTTTTACTGTCGCTACTTTCACTATATTTTGATGAGAATACTTTTCTACTTTTACTTGAGGAACATTTTGAATGCAGGACTTTTACTGTAACAGAGTATTCCTACACTCTGGTACTTCTACTTTTACTCAAGTACAAGATCTGAGTACTTTTACTTTTACTCAAGAACAAGATCTGAGTACTTTTACTTTTACTCAAGTACAAGATCTGAGTACTTCTACTTTTACTTGAGGAACATTTTGAATGCAGGACTTTTACTGTAACAAAGTATTCCTTAATTGTTGTATTGGTGCATACATGAGGATATGGTAAACGTTCTTCAGCAAAGCTAAGACATCTGTTTGAGCGGCCACTTTAGTATGATGATTAATGATCTATCGATCATAAATCTATCGATTAGATGAGAGGGGCACACATTTACATATTACATATCCTGAAAACGTACATTGTTGAAAATACGTGAGGCTGATGAACTAAGAGCGATGGCTAAAAGGTCAGGGTCATATTGATGAAACAATGCTATACGGTCTTTGATACTACATACTGTATGAGATGAATGGCTTACCTTTAAATGTGTTAATGAACCTGGCCTCTAGGAAGGGTTTGTCTCTGCCCAGAATGATATGCTCTATTGCATCCTGTTCAGCAGTCTTTCTCCTGCTCCTTCGCATCATCCTTGCTAAAAAATAAAACAGAGAACAGGCTAAGTTTAATGTACATGGTTAACAATAACATCTCTTGGGGGAAAAAAGATGCATTAGAAAAAAGAGGGGTTCAATATGAGGCATGATACACTGTTCTATTAAAGATGGTAGTTCATTAATAAGAATGCACAACATTTTTAAAGTCCCGGAACGTCGTCCTGGTGTGCTCCGACGGCAGTGCACCTACAGTCAACAGCTACGTCTGCATGTAGGTGCATGAAACCTACAGGTGCATGAAACGCTGCACGTTTCATTTGAAAAACAGGGTAGTCTGCTCCTCCATGCATGCACAGATCATGCACTGAGGAGCCGCTCCGTTGTAACCGCATGACGGCTGCCCGCTGCACGGATGTGAGAGCTCCACAGTAACACACAGCACACATCTGTCTTAGCAGCATTTTAAAGACGATTATTTATTCAAAAAGTAACAGGCCAGTAGTATAACTAGTAATCAACACACATGAGTGGGTATAAATAGTCAGCCTTTTAATATCACATTGCATTTAATTCAGTTGTAAAGCGAAAGTCATTACCATGTGGTTGATGCTAAGCTAAACTGTGCTAACTGACAGCAGAGTTAAAGGTTAATGTAACGTTTCCAGTCAAATGCAGTGTCTTGGTAGGATTAACTTACTAAATAACTAACTAACTAACTTCATCCCATTACTTTTTAAAACACACGAAAAGCGATGGGGAGCATGCCCCGTGGCGTACACTGAGCCGGACAAACGAAGTAATAAACGAACAGCTGCAGTTTTGATGCTAGGTTGTAGCTGGCCACCAAACAAACATTTAAATCCTTATTTTTTGTTTCAAATACATGATAACAAATATCATTTACCAGTTTTGGTTACAAGTCCGAATTGCCGTCAACGATCTCCTCAGCCATGTACTACTGTCTGCTACTGTTTCTTGGTGAGACATTGACCGAAAACTGAAAGGCCAATCCCTGATGAGAACCTGCTCGCCTGATGACTGCTGGCCAATCCCGGACAACCTGCCTGATTGAATCTTTAGCCGCCCAATCAGTGAGCAGGTGTGTCCAGCCAATGAAAAGCGCATATTTTGTGTAAAATGAGAGGGAAATGTGTATGAAACTGCAATACCATGAATCGGCTGTACGAGCGTTTTATACACAATGAGCACACACAAATATACACTAGAAATCAGGTATAGCCGGTTTATTAGGACATACCTAGAAAAAGCGGGTGGGTTTTATTTACATAAAGTGCTTCTACACTGCGCGACTTGTGAGGACACCAGTTTTGTCTTCACAAGTCGAAATGTCCTTATAATGCTGGTGTGTATCCATGATAATTGTCCTCATAATCCAGCCACACACACACACACACACACACACACACACACACACACACACACACACACACACACACACACACACACACACACCTAGCTTGTTAACTTCACATATGGACAGATTTTTAATGAAGTTACCTAAAGTGAGAGAGGAGACAGCGTCTGTCAGAAAACGGAGGAAGTATGACAATGATTATTTGAAGCTAGGATTTTCATGGACCGGTCCTGATGACACTCCACTGCCACAGTGTGTTTTCTGCAACGAGGTGCTAGCTAATGACAGTATGAGAGCATGTAAACTCCGGCGTCATATTGAGACGAAACACCCATGTTTGGTGACCAAGCCACAGGACTTTTTGGACCGGAAGCTCAAGGAATTGCAGTCACAGAAAAATGTCATTGACACATTTAACACTGTGAATACAAAGGCAACCGAAGCATCATACCGAGTGGCTTTACGGATAAGGCAGGTAAACCTCACAACATTGCTGAAAAGTTACTCCTCCCTGATGCTAAAGACATCTCCGTCTCAACTATTTCCCTCCGAGTGCAACGTATGAGGAAGCTGCCATCCTTAACCTCAACATGTTTAAAACATAAAGATAAAGAGGTTTAAAAAAGCTATTGTTTAATGTTTTAAGGAGGTGACGCTCAGCAAAAAGAGAAAGGTAGCGAAAACAGAGCATTTTATGACATTTTCTCTTACTGGACCTCTTTGAAATGCAATTGAATACCCCTGCATTATAGCAATAATAATAATAATAATAATAATAGCAATAATAATTGGGAGGGGAGGGCGCAGCTGTGATTATGTTCTCTGAGGGGAGGCTCGCCTTCCCACACTTTGGGAACCCCTGGTGTAATGTATCCTATTATATTCTATGGCGTTATTATATGATCAGTATGACAGATGAACAGATCGCCACTGGGCTTACAACTAAAGACACAGCACGCAAAAACTGTGGCTTGTGTAGGCTACAACTCCTTATGCATACTGCAAGTTTTGAAGTGCCAGAGCGGCAGGGGCGGCGCCAGGGGGGAGCTAGGGGGTGCTGAAGCACCTCCCAGGATTGCCAAAGCACCCCCAAAGCACCCCCAAGAAATGTGTTTTATTTTTTTTCCCGAAGATTATTATTATTATTTTTATTAAATTAAATCAGAAAAATTATTGATTACATCAATGCAAATGTGAAACAAACAAATGTTTGACCAAAAACATAAAGCCAACACAGGTGATATGATTAGGCCAATGGCCAGCACCCATTAGATTTTTGACCTACCCATAGGCTAAATTATTTTGTGACACTTGAGTGACTTCCTGTTAGCTGGAGCCCCAAATTATAGATCGTTTTGGTTAGCATCTGATGCTAGCTAGCCAAGCTAACGGATATAAGGAGCTTTTTTAACAATAAGGTGGAGGGAGGACTCTCTCCTGTCAGACTGAGAGTCTCAGATAACCTCAGCTCAGTTGAAGTAAAGGACTCTCAGTGTTTAGATAGTTAACTTTAGTCTAGTTATCTCAGTGGGTCTCAAACGGTTTGTTTTAAAAGGGGAGTGATTTTTAAAACATCCATAAAGAAATAGAAAATCTGTTTACAGTTCTGTTTCATATGGATGTTGAGAGATGTATCCATAGATCTCTTTATTTTGCTCTCAAAGTGCACCAGATTGATGCTTTTAACGTCAATATTTAAAAAAAGATCTTCCCCACTAGAGGAGGTGAGGACCCTCCTAGAGGAGGTAAGGTCCACTCCCCACTTATAAAAATAGCACTTTACCCCTGCTTACACCTATATGCCGTGAGCTGATTACCGAGCCTTCATTGTAGCAGTCGCCATTGACTTAATACTTAAGTCAATATAATGAAATAACTAAGTCAATATAATGAGATAACTAAGTCAATATAATGAGATAGTAAGTCAATATAATGAGATAACTAAGTCAATATAATGAGATAACTAAGTCAATATAATGAGATAGCTAAGTCATTATAATGACTTACAGGACTTTTTTTTTTCTGTGGCGCAAACAGGCTTCCATAACCTCGAGGGCCGTATCAAATGGTTTCGCGGACCGTATACGGCCCGGAGGCCGGAGGTTCCCCACCCCTGCCATAAATGAACCACTTTATTCCAGACTCAGTGTTCCTTCCTTAGCTTTTTTTTGTACTTCTCTCCCCATCTCAACTTCCTCCCTCTATTTTCCTACATCCATTTTCTGTCTCTTTCTTCATGTTTCTTCACATCCCAGGTTGGTGCAACTTTCCACTGGAACAGCTGAGCTTTTGGAGACGGATGGAGCAACTGATCAAAGGATTCACAGGCCACAGACCGAGATCAGATGACCTGGCGTGGGCCAAGAAGACCGACAGATAAAGACGGGGATGTATGTGGGAAAAAACACACACATACATTTAGCTCATGCTTCCTTTGCTTAAGAGCAAACATTCAAAGAAAGTTTTGCAGGAAAAAGAAACATCAAAGATGGATTGGAAAATTACTGTATGTGCTGGAGTGTGAAACAAGCTTTCAACATACGAGGTCATTATAGCTGTCAGAGCCTATCAGCTTGTAGTCCTGTTTATCCAATGAGGTGTAGGGGAATTCTGGAGGTTGGGCTCTCCAGGAGTGACAACCACACAAGTTTGATTCCTTGTCTGGTTTTTGTCAGTTTTAGAAGCATCTCTCCTGGCGGTTTCTTTTCACACGGGAAGGTGAAACTGATGATTGTGTGCGTCAGATAAAACATTTTGTGCCTGTACTTGATGATCTCCACAGGCAAGATATGACTTTGGGAGGATTAACATGAAAAACAATACATAAAATACATACCGTAGCTTCCTTCAAAATGTACAGCCATATTATAAACGTCTCACTCACACAAAAAAATCAGGTTGTCCAGTTTTGGTGAGTTTTTTACATTACTGTCTTTTCAAATTGTAATACTTTTCTTATGCCAACATCTGTCATTGGTCTTTCGCTACAGCACGCAGGGCTAGGGCTACACAATTTGGAGAAAATGACTAATTTTGACTGAAATTGTATTTACGATATTATTCACAATATTGAAGGGATTGATCATGTTTTAATGACAAGTCTTTAATCAGTGATCTGTACCAAACAATTATCCTTTGTTAAGTCTATATAATAACATTTTAATGCATTTTAGCACCACACAGCTTCAATCAAAATGGGATTTTAAAACATATATAGTCTTTAAAATATCTTGTAACTCTTGCTTTAGGAGGTTAACGCCTGCCAGGCTCTATCTAAAGGTAGAACATCCACTTACAGCATATTTAAAGCCTCCGTTTCGGTGAACACTCATGAGAATAGTATCAGTCATTTCATGTTACCCTCAGCCAGAAAGTGAATGTGCTTTAATGTTTTATTCTAACATTTAACGAAATACAAACAATCTGGCATGAAAGATTGGATGACAGGTTGATTTTCTTATTTATCCCAAGTCTCTTGTCTCCATTTTAACATAAAGTGGCACAGACACAAGCAACACCTTGTTGGCATCAGTGGCTTCTTTTTCTGTATTCATGCAGCGCCTGCAGACAGAAATCTATCCCGCAGAAGTTCCCTTTCTTGGAGGATGCTTTTGGCTGCCCCAAAGGCAATCACACAAATCCTACATGTGTAGTTAAAGTTAGCGTTTCACCTCCAAACGGGCTGGCTCAGGGCAGGAGAGTTACCATGTTATAACTCAATATCTAGAAAAGCTCAACCAAGACTTAGGCACTTCCTAATCACTCAAAATCTTAGGAAAAGCTTGAAAACCCTTTTGGTATTTATTTTCTCGACAAACCACATTTGCAGTCTTTCATAAGCATATTATTATTTAAACATTTTTGAAAAGTTGATTCATTGCTGCTTTCATATTTTCAATTCTCTTGTCGAACAGACAAATAAATCTCATCAGCAGTTCAGCAACATGCTTATTGATGCTCCGCTGTGCTGCGTATTTGACTGCAACTGTAAATACTAAACACGACAACAACAAGAAATGTGTCACAAAAACTGAAATCAGAGAGATTTATTCAAGAAATGCATGGCAACGTTTTTACATCAAGCTGTGGCAGCAAATGGGAAAGGAAGAGGAGAAATTGCACTGGAGAAAAAAATATTATTTAACAAAACTGATTAGCTTATAAAATTCCAACAGCATTTTTCTGGCTTTTTCATTTCTATTTTTTTATTAACGGATCAAGCCTTGTTCAGGTACATTTTGACATTCCATTTCGTAGCAAAACACTCGCTGCTCGTCTTGCCTTAATGTTTATATCTGCACTTTGATTTAAATAAAGGATTATGAACTCCTTTGTTTGGTCATATTTGATACAAAACATAATGTTAAGAGATAATTTACTAAGAACATGTAGTTTGCAGGGGGGTTGAATGGTTACATTATTTTTAATGCTGTTTGAAAGACTTCTTTAGTGCACAAGAGGCCTGCTAATCCAATATGTACCAACGAAATGGGGACACGAGCAAACGATTTTTTCTTAATCCTAAAATCTTTTGATTTTAAGGTTAATGCAGTGCCTGGCTCAAAGGTTTAAATCTAGAGAGATGGATCACCCTGTAGATAAAAGCCACTGCTGAACCACCAGCGCCCTCTAGTGTAGGTTTGCTGCTCCTACACTTGTATTCTTCTTCTCCCTGTCAGAAATACATTTGGATAGATGCAGAGGTCAAAAGGTCGCCACGTTCTGCTCTACATCCTGCCACGTGACCTCCAGATTGGTTCAGTGAGTCTCACCATCACGCCCCCCCCCCCCACCACCCCCCAGGAAGCAGAGCCCCTGTTGGGATACAGCTGCTGCAGCGGCCCCTCTGGAGCCTGCTGAGAGCCGGGGGCCAGAGAGGGAGGAGAGCAGGGGAAGTAATTAGAAGAGAGAGGAGGCAAGGACAGGTGAGGGGGAAAGGGGGGAGACATGTGATTTAAACACGACAGATATCAATTTGATATTCGTTTTTTAGAAGGATGGTCAATGTTTGAGTTTAGCAACAAAAGCAGTCCAATAAATCCATAACCAGTACTGAGTGATACAGAGGGAGAAAGCAGGATTGTCAGTTGATTTTCATAGCTACTGTCAATAGTAAGCTGGATCAACTTAAAAATAAAAATAACTTCAGTTCCTTTTGCTGCCTTACACTAAGATAACTCAACATTTTTTGTATTTTAGGTTTAAAGTTGTTTTGTATTGTATTATTCAACACATTTTAATTTTGTTCAGTGTATGTCCAAATGAAGAAATACATCTAAAAATAACTTAAATGTTTACAGATTAATTATTTATGTTTCTATCTGCTAATTGATTAATCAACTGAGCTGTATACAACACAAATATTGTTATTTAAAACCCTTGTGTATTTTTTACAATTCCCTGGTAAACCTTCAAATAAATGTAGTAAAGTAATAGTTACCTTTCAATTTTGTCAAGCGTCACCCAGGGAAATACTCAGGTTAAATACAAATACCTACATTTTAGTACTTGTACTTAACTTGAGTTATGTTATTTGTAACATTCCAACCCATTTGCTGTTTATTTTTGCAATTTAGCAGTTTTGTAATTTGTTTTTGTGACATTTTTCAAAGTCTCTTTAATACATTTAACCACACAGTTTGACATTAATTTGTTAGGTGCATAACAAGTAACTGATCATCACACATACGAACAGAGAGACAGTGTCCGTTACCTGAGTGTGAACATGTGCACACACACACACACACACACACACACACACACACACACACACACACACACACACACACACACACACACACACACACACACACACACACACACACACACACACCAGGGGATGTGACATGTTGCAGATCGCTGCCTGATCTCTCACGTCTTCATATAGCTCGCAGTAGGAGCTCCTCTGTCATCCACACATTACTGCCACCACTTCCACTGTTACACCCAGCGCTAACAAGACACACATGCAGCTAGCCTCCTCCACACACACACACACACACACACACACACACACACACACACACACACACACACACACACACACACACACACACACGCGCACACACACACACACACACACACACACACGCACACGCACACGCACACGCACACGCACACACACTCTCTCTCTCTCTCTCACACTCTCACTCTCTCGCTCTCTCTCTCTCTCTGCGTGGTGGTGACATATTGGATCTCACTATGCTGATGTGCTTGGCTGATCAGTGTCTCACGCTGGCAGCTATTAAAGTTTCTATCAGAGACACAGGGCTTGATGGCAACACAGCAGCCAGACGCAGAGACATGAATGTGCAGCTTTTAACTCAATTCTTCATTATCATATAAAAGTTTTTTACGAATTGTGCACAAAAGTGATCACAAATCAAAAGTATATACTTTTTGTTCTGATATATATCATTAAGCCAAATCCCAAATCTTAGAAAACTGTGCTCTCATAGAAACACTTCATAAGAATAGTATTTGGAATCATCTGCTCCGTATGCACCATTAGCAGAATATTTTCTCTCTTTAGATATTTGAGGAACATCGAGTTTGACTAGTTTCACACATTACTTTAAAGTTATTAAGGAGACTGGCTGAAACCCCTTTTATCTCCTTCGTGGTGGTGGTGAAGTCCATAGGGACTTGGCATGGCAACTGGAAGGTCACCAGTTCAAGTCCCGGAAGGACCAAGTGCTACCGAGGTAAGCAAGGCACCGTTCCCTACACTGCTCCCCGGGCGCCGTACATAATGACAGCCCACTGTTCCTATCACTAGGATGGGTCAAATGCAGAGAAACAGTTTTGTTACCAGTACCTGTATGTAATGATAATAAAGTTCAGTCTTTATTAAGCTGACATGGTGAATGTGCTAGCAATCAAGTGCCAATGTTACCATCTTAAAGACGCCGAGCATACCAACATTAATTCAGAATTGTGTTTCTGGATACCTAGTAAACATCGACATTGATCAAAAACGTTGAAGTTGTAAAACCCCAAAACTGAGCCACAACGTCATTTGGTTTATTAGTTATGTTTTTCGTTGTTCTTAGTGTCACCAGTGATTTAATTTGGACCTTTCCTCCCCTTTTGGTTAATTGCTGCCGTGGTAAGCCCCAGCATTTTATTGAAAGTATTGCCTGCTCCTGTGCATTTTGTATTTATAAATATAGTAACCTTCTCATGTTATCTCTAACTATCTCTGCCCACAGTGTAAACGAACCTGATTGTACCATAACATATGTTTCTTTCAAAACTGTACATGAATGTATAAAAATCCCATTTTGGTCACCATATGGTACACATACATTTTATTTATTTTAATCGTTTATTTAGCAGGGACAATGCACAGTAATTAACACTTAAAACATTAAAATGTTTCAAGCGTAACAGTGCCAGATTTAGCTTCTATTTCCATCCGCAGTCCTACATGGTTCATACATCTTTTGGGACATACTTTACATTCTGCTTTTCTCAATCTAAAACACTTTAAACCTTTCAATTCAATCTGTATCAGATGTTTTTTGTGTCCAGTGTAGAGAAGTGTTTTGCTAAACACTGAGTCGTTTTCTGCAAAAAGTGTAAGGCTCAGAACTTCAGAATTTGTGTTTTGTGTATCATGTTTAAAACCTGTAAGATATCTATCAGTGAAGATGTTTAGGGTAAGGGCTGTGGAAGCAGTTAGAGACAGGCCAATCCTAGCAGAATCAGACATAACTGGCCTGCGAGACGAAACTCAGGGTTACATATTGGTAAGAGAAAATAAGACAAAAAAGTGGATTAAGTACAACACGGATGTAATGTTTTGCTATTACGTGAAATTTCCTACCCAAATTTCAGAAATGGGTTCTTAAGGCCCTCAAATTAGAACATTGCCAGTAAACCAACCAACTCTGGGGACTAATAGCTCAAAATTACCAGTTGGCTGAATTTAAAGAATCCAAATTGATAAATAGACAGGAACTGTTGAGTTTATTAACCTTTTTTCATAGACAAGATATCCTCCTCTAGATTTGTGAGCTGTTTACTTTATACATTAAAAACGGAAAAACAATATAAATCCACAGTTCAAATTGAGCTATAAAGTGAGTTAGTCAGACCAATTAGTCCAGGTTCAGTGTAATTGGGTTCCTCGGAATTTAACAAAAATAAGTGAAGTCAACACATTGAAGTACAGAGCGCTGCGACTCCTCTTTAATGACATCTGTAAGCGTGGCTGCAGGCAACTTCTGACAGGAAGGGTGTGAGAATCCCACGGTGATTGTCGTCAGAAATCGAGGTGTGTTCACACCCCTCACAGCAGCTTGCTGTGTGTGTGTGTGTGTGTGGGGAAGACACACACCTGAACGCGGTTTGTCTGTTGCAATTTTTACATTGTGTGGATTAATTAAATTAAAGTAACGTGTGTGTATCGCAGGTGTGTGTTTGGGTGTTTCTTGCACGTGCAAGTTAGAAAGCCAATTAAGAAACTTGATCAAAGAAAAGTGTTCACCACTTGTCTTGAATCACAATGACAAAAAGTTATTTTATTTTAATCTTTTGAATGCTCATCTAGATATTTCTACCTATACCTTCACTAATAGGTTAGTCTGGTTGAATTAAAATTGTTTTCTTACCGTAAACAATGTGTTATAAAATCGGTCATGTCTGTGGTTTTAATTTTCAAATAGGCTAAATCCTTTTTTACAACAGCTGAGCACTGTTCATCAAAACAAAATTTCAACATCAATCAACAGAATTGTATAGGACATTTGTTAGGGACTATTTGATTAGTGGATTAATACACATGTGTTGCTCTCGTGATAAAGTTTTAAGACTGGCCTTTAGAAAAATATATAATATTATATATCAGATGTTTCCTTTTTACTGGTCCTGAGTAATTCCAGACGGCAACACTCCAAAAGTTCTTTAGACTTCTTTTAGATTTTAATCTTCGAGCACTTCACACAATGTCAATCGCACATTTAAATGAACAAAAACAAATAATAGTCAATAGTTGTTGTTGTTTTTCCCTTTCTTTTTTGGGCTCTACCGCAGAAAACTGAACGTGTAATATAATTTTAATTTAAAGTACAAGACGTTTTGTCATAGGTTATATTTGCCTTTAACATAAACATTAAAATACTTTTAGAGACAATAAACATATCCTATAAGCAGCAGTTCAGTGTTTGGAGAGAGATCTGACCTGCTCATCTGTGCTGAGGCTCATCAGAACAGTTTCTGTGTTCAAGAAATCTGGTTTTCTGTGGTTTGCTGTTTTGCTCCTGTTGCTTTTGATGCTGGGCATTTAAGCCAGGGGTGTCCGAACTACGGCCCCGGCGCCAACTGCAGGCCGGTGTCCATTTTGAACTGGGCCTCAGCAGATTCTGAAAGTATAATGGAATATGGCCCACATATGAAACTTGTGCTTTTCTTATATTGCACTTCTGAAATATATATGGAAACATACAGCTCTGACAAAAAATAAAGAGACCACTGCAGCATTATCAGTTTATCTGGTTTGACTATTTATAGGTATGTGTTTGAGTAAAATTAAAACATATATATTTTATTCTATAAACTACTGACAACATGTATCTGTGTTGGAATTCAACAGACACTGGAATGGAATGGCTGCCATATATGTAGAGATTGAGATTTAAGAATCATTTGGAGTGGTCTCTTAATAAGAGCTGTATGTTACATAGTACTAATGAGTGAATAAGGCCACTTTTCAAATAATTCAGTCAAGTTGAAAACATTTTTCCAACAAATCTTAGTTGAAAAAAATAATCCCAATAGCATATTTGCATAACAAGCTTGAGATGTTCCCTTCATATTTCTCCTTATAGTCCGCCCTTTAAAAAGGGCTGTGAAGGGAGAATGAGAAGCAATCTGAGGCTTCTGTTTTAAGGAATGAGCTGCCAACACTTGAAACAAAATAAATGAAACCTATATGGAAGGCTGTGATGTAGGCTGTTCTTTTTCTTAAAGCATATTAAAGTATCAAGCATAATTTACCTACATTTGATTGATTTAGCTATCTTATAACTTAATTTATGAGGCAACATACCTCACCTCTAGTGAGGGGCCTCCGTATGATTTTTCTGTATGTGGCCCTCAGTGAGAAAAGTTTGGACACCCCTGATTTAAGCGGACTGAATAACAAACTAACAAAAAAAAAAGTTTTCACTCACCTGGCATCTTATACACCTTGTAAACGTGTTTGTACATATGATGCATGCAGAGGAGGAATGTCACACATTTTCTGTCAGTGCAAAATAAGAGCTCACAGGGGGACGTTGTTGCGATGCCACCTGCTGGTTGTATTCCACACTACAGTATGTGACAAGTTAAAGGAACATTTATATTTGTTTTTAATAGTTATTTTGTCACAATAAGGTTGAGATACGTCTGTTTATGTGGACTTGTATTTGTTCTCACTGACTCCGATGTCTACATAAACTAGGTTCTTTAAATAATGATTCATGAGTACACGGCCTCCCCTCTCTTATGTCGAAACCCCTCATTTTAATGTGATTATAATGTAGACCAGAGGTGTCGAACTCTTTTTCATCTCGGGCCACATTCGCATTATGGTTGCACTCAAAGGGCCGGTTGTAACTTTAAGACTATATAAATGTACATATTTAAGATATATAAAATAATGTATTATATTACATTATTGCCTCTGCATTGGATTATTATCGGATAGGGTAATAACTTCATAATTAGCTCGGTCTGAAAGCAGAAGTTTAGAGCAAATAATTGCAAGTCTCTTCAGAGAGAACGTCACAAAATGATTTTTAAAAGAAAAGCTAAATAAAAAGTGACATTTTGAAAAAAAAATCTAATCTGAGAAAAGGGCAAATTCTGAGAAAGAATGTCAAATTCTGAGAATTGTTTTTAATTTGAGATGCATTGTGGGACATGTAGTTTATGGGCAACGTGCTTCTGTAAATCGCCATGTAACCGTATAAAAAACATATTATATTCTTTGCAAGATCTTGTGGGGCCACATAAAATGAAGTCGCGGGCCGGATCTGGCCCCCGGGCCTTGAGTTTGACCCCCCCGATGTAGACGTTTAAATGCTTACAAAGGTCATCTTGTAGCTTAAAGGTCATAAAGACATGTTTGAAGGAGCTGCTTCAAATCCAAATTAAACATGACAAATAATTTGTTTGTTACTTTGAGTAATGATTTAGTTTCCTTTAGTGTAGTTAAACAAACATATCATACAATATTAAAAAACAGTTTACAGAAGTACATACTAGCCACACTAAAAGACGTTTGACCACAAATTATTTAACTGCTTTCAGAACTAATATAATTCCTATCAAATGTTAATAGACAAGAACCTGATTTTTATGGTAAAAATAACCATTGATCAGCAATATTTGAAATACCCCTCCTCTTTCTATAACATGTTGTTGTTGGTATGCCGGCCATTGTGGATGAAAAAAAAGAGGGACTTCCCAGCATGCAAATTAACCACTGACCTATCACTGGAAAGCCCAGTATGTCCTCTGTACAGTGCAGATTGATAGAGTAACTCATAAGAGTAGAAGGATATGCATGCGAACAAAATGTCCACTACAGAGTCCACAATGGTCTGGGTCTCACCAATGTGTGGATTTATCAAGTAACGCTCGAGTTGCAGCACAGGTTGTGCGTTTATAAATCATTAAACCCTTATCCTGGAAGTATTTTATGGTACCAACTTTAAAAGGAGATAGATGCTAAGTGCGGTTTTATTAGAGATGAAAATTTGATGTAATTTGTCCTCCAAGTGAAAGGGTAGTTTGTAGCATGTATCGTAACACAGCTTTAGCTTCCTGTCTTTGATTATTATTAGATTAATGAGGTGCTGTTAGGCTTACTTTAAGAAAAAGCCAGGCTAGCTGTTTCCCTGTTCTAGTCGTCATGCAATGCTAAGCAAACGGGAAGCTTGTGTTTGCTACATATTTAGTGTACTAAATGTGACTTGAATGGTGTAAACCAGGGGTGGGGAACCTTTTTCCTCTCAAGGGCCATTTCAATTTTTACAACATCCTCTGAGGGCCGTACAAATTATTGAACTCAACCTCTGCTTAAAAAAAACTAAAATCACAGCCCATTCATTTCGCCTTTCTTTCATGCTATGCAAAGAAAAAGCAACCTCTTAATCCAGATATCTTACCATGACCCCGGGGAGATTTTAGTTTTTTATGTTGAAGTTAAAAGCATCAATCTGGTGCAGTTTGAGAGCAAAATTAAGAGATCTATGGATGAATCTCTCAACATCCATATGAAAAAGAACTGTAAGCAGATTTTATTTTTCTTTATGGATATTTTACTAATCACTCCCCTTTTAAACTGTATTCTTGTTTATTAATAACAACTTTTTTTTTACTGTCATAGCATTTTATACCTGTTTTTTAATTTATTTTCTTATTTTTGTATAACTATAATGATCATATAAAGGTGTGCCTTTACCTCACTGAGCTGAGGTTATTTGAGCCCTCAGTCTGATAGGAGAGCTCTCTTCCACCTGGTTCTAGAAAATGCTCCTTATATTCGTTAGCATAGCTAGCTATATTCGTTAGCATAGCTAGCTAACCAGATGCTAATAACAACAATCCTCAGTACCGCTCTCTCTCTCTCGCTCAAACAAAATGCGCTCGTGGCACACACACACACACACACACACACACACACACACACACACACACACACACACACACACACACACACACACACACACACACACACACACACACACACACACACACACACACACACACACACACACACAGGCCGTAACCATGGAGTCAACATTGGGGGGGACCAAAAAGTAAAACAACATTTGACTACTAACTTCCTGCTATTCTAAAGGAAAATGTATAACAATTCACGAGCACATGGGATACTTTAAAACCTGTCAAATCCCATGCCCCTGCCCGTGGTGGCAAGAAACAACAATATTCATGAAACTGTGTCTCAGGCATGGGCGTAGGAAGCATCCTCAATGTGGGTAGGACAATTTGACGGGGGGTGTGGGCAGCTGTTGGACCTAACCTCCTCTGGGGGGGTAGGCTTGGGCGGTATGACGGTATTACGGTATACCAGGGTATTTCGAAATCCCGTCGGTATGATTTTCAATACCGTGACGTCACAGACTGTGCGCCAAATCACAGATGTGTTTCATTCTATTACACTGACACAGAGTTTTGACAGGGACGACATTGGTTGTAATGCACAGCACGTGCCAGCAGAGTGCAGGGGAGGGCAGTCCGTCTTTCCCGCTCTCAGAGCTCAGCACAGAGCTGAGCTGAGCAAGATGGCGGCAGCATTTGCCGGCCCCGAACTCGGACAACTAGTAAAAAAGAAAAATGCCTCTGCGCCTGTTTGGGACTATTTTGGGTTTACTCGTCGCCAGTGACTTCATCCAGCACAACGAGAGACAGAGGCACTTCTTTGGGAATGTTTAAGACGGGGTGAGTGAGTGTTGACATTTTTTAATCCTATGCAACTGGTTGATGGTTTTGTAGTGGAGGTCGGAGGGTTTTAAAAACGAAAGCATTTACGTGCTAAACATTCACGCGAGTAATCCAATGAATCAAATGGAAATAAGGTTTTTAACACATGCACGGAATAATATTGCCAAACTAGTTAGTCAATATAGCAAACTTTATTCAATAAGTCAAGTATTTACTCCCGGAAAATGTTTATGTATGATGATATATTGTTAACTTAGCTCACAATGGAAACAACGTCGGACATCTACAAACGCGTCCTGTATCCGATCTCAAAATGTGCCATTTGCATAATGTGTCATGTATGCAGCCCTTGTTTTGCACTTGCGCGCATGTCGCGGCACTTTGCGAGCGTCTACCGGCTCGGGCTGCATTTTACACCGAACATATAATATACCGTTCGAAACATCTATTTGCCGCCGAACGCCACCTCGCTCAAGTCGACCCAAGTCATACCGTCATATACCGTATACCACGGTAGGATGTCAGCAAGGTATGATGGTATGAAAAAAATGATACCGCCCAAGCCTACTAGGGGGGCCCGGGGGCATAGGCCTACTCTCCCGGGAAGATTTTTTTTTTAAATGTTGAAGTTAAATGCATCAATCTCGACACTTTAAGAGCAAAATTAGGAACTAAATCTACAACCCAGTCTCATGTTATTTCGTGTTCACCAAAAAGATTTTGTATCTATTGATTCGTGTTTACCAACACGATTTCCCCCTTTTTTTCGTGTTGCACAGCACGATTTTAAAAGCAATGTATTTCTATTGGTAGTCTCACGGCATTACGTGTTATAGGAAGACCGGAAGCTTTGTGGTTCATAAAAACATGTTCTTACTCAATATCAAGCCACAATTATTGCTTTTATTTTAAATCGTATAATTTCAGACTTTTCTTGCCGTTTGTGAGGAAAATAAATGGGGCTGAGAGCCTCAGGATACTGAATCTGTATTTTTTAAATATTGTTTTCCTTCTAATTTGTTATTCTTTTCAAAATAACACACTGTTATTTACTCAACAATAACACACAATTATCCTTGTTTTTATTTATTGGTTTATTTCCATAATCTCTGGCTTTCTTGGCGTCCGTCAGGAACTGAATTTCAAAATAAAAATAACCGGAAACAGAGGTAGGCATTTCGAGCGATTACCCAAGATCCTCAGCTATGGTTTAAGCTCGCTGATTGGATGTTTTAGCCGCAATGCGTGTTGGGATTTGGTGTTTATATGATATGAAATCGGAAAAACATTTTAAAAGAATAAAAGAATACTTAATTCCGAGTGTTCTTGCTTTTTCTCTTTGAAAGTCATCACATAACTGCATTGTAATACATGGTTCGGCTGCATTACATATTATAGATCTGCCGTAGTTCTTTATTTATAGAGCCCTGATGAGAAGACCTTTGGAAAAACTGGAAGAAATGCCGCCGAAACTGAATACTTGACGTGGATCATAAATATATCAACAATTAAACAACATCTTCAATTTCTCTTCACACAATACGTCTCCTTGCAGTATCAACACTATTTGGCTGACTTTTACATTTGATCTAATTCATAGATAGGTTATATTTACACCATAATGGTGCACAGCTGATATAAAAGGACTTGTAGTTTTTAAAGATATTACTGATTTTCTTTGAATATAAGAATATAAATACTGAGTCTGAAATAGTATAGCAATATGCTGTAAAAACTCTTTTTATTGGGTTCTTTTATTTGGGGTTAAGTACATTGTCAGAATAAGTGAGAAATTAATTTAACTTCTGTTAGACAGCTATCATACTGAATAAATATGTACTGTGAATGTATGCAAAAATGTATGGCATATGGCTGTCTAACAGAAGTTAAATTCATTTCTCACTTATTCTGACAATGTACTTAACCCCAAATAAAAGAACCCAATAAAAAGAGTTGTTAAATAATAGTGAAGTCACGTTGTAATAACAATAACTCATTCTCTCTCGTTTTATTGTTGAGCTTTGCTAAAAGCCACTGTGTCAAGTGTCCATCTTGGGTTGCCGTCCGGAGTTGTCCAATATGGCAGACCATCTCGCACATGCGCAGTACCGATCTCAGGCACCGTAGTGTCGTGTCAGGTGGGCGTGTCGTGTAGTGTCGTGTACTGTCCGCGGCCGCAGCTAGACCATATTGCTCCGCTTCGCTTGACAAACCCCATGATAGTCCTCAAGCTCTGTGATTGGAGAGTGTGCTCCGAGGGTTACGCCGAGTGTCGAACAGCACTTGAAATGGGATGGAACCACGGCAGACTGTCCAAAACTGGATTTGAACGGGTCCACTCCGTCCCCAGAACTACACATGCTGGCTATTGTGTTTCGCAACATGTTCTCTATCTATGGCACGTCTCTAATGGGAGTTGTAGTTTTAAAAGACGTTTTCATATTTCCCATTATAAGAAGTTGCCAGTATTAAACTGTGTACATCTCTGGAAGTTTAGGGGATAGGAAACACTAACATGTAAAACATATAATTAATAAATGGGTGAAAATTGCTTGTGCCCATAATGGGCAGCATTAATATACCCACATGACAGCTAAGGTCAGAAGAGCTTTATTTAACAGCTGGTCTTATGTTCGTGACCCCTCCTGTTGTTAATTGATAAGCCTGTAACATGCACTTGTCAAGGTTCAGAGGCACATTTTGCAAATATGGCAGTAGTCATCGATCATCTTAAGATAAGATATACTTTATTGATCCCAAGTTGGAAACATTTGCGTTACATCAGCATGTGTAACAGTTGTAAGTATGCAGTGGTGTTTATTTGTAAATCCTTTAGTATAATCAAATTCTGTGTTTCATATTTAATAATTCTGTGTTATTTATTTATTGATTGTTCAATATCTGACAAAGCCGGAGATGAAAAACTTGGGTCGCAGGTTCCTCGACAGTGCATCACAAGACATCTATCAATATTTGTGTATACCTCCACCATTAAACTGTCATATTCTGCACATTTCTTATACTATCTACATACATCTTATATAAGAGTATAATACATATGTATAATATCAGTTAAAATAAGTGCTTCAACATAGTTAGCATTGCTGGAGGTAAACACAAAGTTTTTCATTCATTGCATAACTACACCGTTTGTGTATGTCAATAAACCTTAGAAAATCTTGAAATCTTGAAAGGGATGTGCAAAATAGTCATTATATACTTTAATTAACTATTAGTAGAGAATAACGAGTAATGAATATACTTTATAGGGATCCTATTAATATCTAATAATAAAAATAATGAAATTCAATAACATGCTTTAACCACTAGGTGTCCCTTTATATCAGGAGTGCACGTTTATGGTGTAAATACAGCCTATCTACCAATTGGATCAAATATAAAAGTCAGCCAAATTAGTGTTGATACTGTAAGGAGATGTATTGTGTGAAAATAAATGTAAAATGTTGTTTAATTGCTGATATATTTATGATCCACGTCAAGTTTTCAGTGTTGGCGGCAGTTCCTCATGTTTGTCTAGAAGTCTTCTCATCAAGGCTCTATAAATAGACAATTACAGCAGATATGTAACATTTAATGCAGCCGAACCGTGTATTACAATGCCGTTATGTGATGACCTCCAAAGAGAAAAGCAAGCACACTCGGAATAAAGTGTTTTCGGTCTGTTTCCGGTATTTGTTTATGACGATGTGATGTGAGATGTGACATGTGAGACTGGAATTAAACAGGGGAAAATAACGTATATGCCACCATTTTAGATGCAGATTTTGTTAAACTAATACGTTTTGTTGGAGATTTGGAGGATGTTCAAAACCAACCTCGTCTCCGCGTGTCGTTTGATAAGCTGGGTAAATTCGTAAAAAGGAAGGGATTAAGAAACACCAGAATGCAAGTGAAACAATAATCTTGTTTTAATGATACAAGGTAACAATACAAATACAAAGGAATCACGAAGCACTCTGCAGAGTACTCCGGGCTCAGGTTCTACCACCGTGTGAGACAGGTCTCAGGAACGGCCGGTGAAAAACAAGAGCGCGAACCAAAGGAAAACACAGGCTTTCATACTAAAACACAGGAGGAGGAGGTGTACGTGCTTTCCCCCAGAGGTCATCTTATTGGCAGAGACCAACACATGGCCTGTCGCACCCAATCAGTGCGACACAGCAGAAGAAACCCGGAAACAAAAAGTCTCTTTCAGTTTGACGAAGACCAGACACCTTTTGGTGTCTGGTACGAACCTGCTCTCAACAACAAGTTTCCTTATCTTATTTCACATCTTGTAGCCAGCACACACACATCCCCTTTATGGCCCTTTGTCCCTGAGTCCATCTTCCCGCCTCAGGCTGCCACACACAAGTTAAAAGTATGTTTTAAGATAGAGTTGTTATAGTTGGCTAAATATACGTAATACATGTTAATTACTTTCATATCAATAACAACGAGGAACACATTACCTATGCTCTTAAGCAGTATTAGAGATGCTTTTCAAATAGTCAAACTTCACACAGGCCTAATATAGAGAACACACTCATTTGTCCTACAGCCCTTCCATTTGTTTGAGCTATTGTTCACATCTTTACTTCAAATAAAAGGTTTCACATTGTATATTTCCAGCTTCCTTTACACATACTGTTATTATTAATACAAAGTAACTAACCACACACATCTATTGAAAACAAGTCGATTTCCCTGATAATTGACATGCTGAAACTCTTCGGAATGTGTCCCCTCCCCCAACTCTCTCGTCCCTGTCATAAAAAACTGCTTCCATTTCATATAGAGTAATAAAAGATGTTTAAGCTAATTTCTCCACAATGTTTGTAGCCATTTAGTACCCACACATGAAAGAATAAGAACAGAGGTATAGTTGACCAGTAATCATGTAGCACATATATTTACTGCAATGAAAACACACACACATTTGCCCTAAGCATGTGTAACGCACACTCTTCTCTTATGAGGGAAACATTCCAGAGTTTTGGAGCTATCCCCAAATTAGGATGTCCCCTGCTTGCATCCCTCTCTAAACACAAAGACTTCACCTCAATATATTGGGGAGGGAAAATATACTTTGTCCCTTCAAATTTAACACACATTCTATATAAGGTGACATTAAAATGAATATACCAGATTTAACTTTCCTGCCATAACACGTTACTTTAATACTTCAAATAATTCAAATAATCCTTCAGTTTGTGCTGTGGACCAACACTATACATTGACGGGGAAGGGGGTAGCAATAAAGATAACACCATTAAACAGTTACACAACATAACAGAAATAATATCGATAGCAGCGTCCCTAGCAACCACCTTGGTAACAATGAAAACGTTGTATAGACACAATTTCCTGAAGTGATCTTCTTAATATCTAGCAAACGAAAGATCATGTACATCCACTGCACACGTAATCTGAAATAACAACTCATATTTCGAGCATTAAAACTGACGGCATGTTTAAACTACATTTCCCCATTAAAACATTGATTTTAATTTCTAACAATAACAACTCATATTTCTTGCATCAAATGACATCAAAACGCATTTTAATGGCCAAACTAACTTTAAAATAGGCATTTTACACCGAGAATAAAACGAAGTTCGGCCATGTTTTTTTTTCTGCAGGGAGAAATGTGAAGATCACGTGACATAGACGCCAGCCATTGGAATGAATGGTGAAAAAAAACGTAGGGATCTTTTCAGAGGCTTTTTTGTAGAAATACTACGTCCTACGTTGTGGACCAACGTAGTTATTACACGTTTTTTTGTGAGACTGGGTTGCCTACACCTATATTAATTTGGCCTTTCATTGAATGTTTTATTAACCAGTTAAACTTACAGATGTCATTGTGAATTGGAAAACTGCATTTAAATGTTGTTAAAGTTCAACGTTTCAATGTATGGTTCAGCAATTGTTGGTCATTTACTAGGAATTGACATATTTTAAGCTCAAATACGTTGTTCTATGTTTAAACCTTCAGACACATTTTGACGTGTTTCAGTTCAGCACATCATTTATTTTGTGATGATTTAAAAGTACAATCCAGAATAATATATATATTGCATGATGTCACTGTAGGACAATGTTTTAGCCTCTTAAGCCCGAGGGTCCCCCCAGTGGACCCCCCCCCAGCGTTTTTTTACGAGATTATGTCTCAGGGCTTCTTAACATTTATGAAACTATTAATGTTCCATACCCTTTTAACGATAAGAGACTCAGCTAACTAACAATATGAACCATTTTTAGCTAAAAGAAACACAAGAGTAATACCAAGCCTTTGAATTAGCATGGAGCGAAAAAATGCTAACTAATGCTAACTGAATCTTTG
Organism: Notothenia rossii; assembly: GCF_949606895.1. NCBI lineage: Eukaryota > Metazoa > Chordata > Actinopteri > Perciformes > Nototheniidae > Notothenia > Notothenia rossii. The sequence continues at coordinate 29,860,414 of NC_136903.1, read as the reverse complement.
CACAGCACTCACGGTAGCAATGCCCTTATTATTTTGGAGCCTGAAACCTGAAAAAAAGGCTCAGGGCTTAAGAGGTTAAGGATCTCTTGTTGAGCTAGGTTGTCAGTTTGAAATGCTGGATGAAGATGTAACTGATTTACAAATGTTAAAAAAAATGCCTCTTTTCATCCTCTGTCTGAGGGAAAACCCCAAAAAGCATGATAGGGCGAGCCAGGCCCCTTTAAGTTATTTTATTTATTTGTTTCTGCTTCTGAGAAGCTAATGTATAAGTTATACAGTTATTTCTGCAAGAAAATTACAATATAATTACTGTTTAATCTTCACATCTTGTATTCATGTCTATAATTTTGAGCGCCAAATTATTGAAAAGTATCAATAAGAGTATCGAAAAATACCGATACCAATAAGCATACCGGTACCGGTACCGGTATCGATAAAATCCTAACGATACACATGCCTAGTGAAGAGAGACTGGTGTAGATCTTATTAAGTCTTAAAAAACCGCAAAATAAGTCGGTTTTGCTCAGGAATGGATAATGTGTGGTATATTCATAGATCATCAAGATCATAGGAGTCAAAAGATGCTGATCTATATGCTTCCATGCGTTACAAACGGGATGCTGCTTTAACACAAATACATGTAAATTCAGATTCTCCATCCACACTTCCTACCTTTCTCAGGATGTAAACAGTTAAATCATTGTACCCAGCAGTGCAGAAGGTGGGGGTGATGTGAGCGTAGAGGGTGGGGAGTCAGTGAGGGGATCAGGGTGGGAGAGGGGGCGTAGCATGGTACCATGGGACCTGTGATGAATAGCTGACACAGGACTACAGGGACATGGGCACTGTCAAACTGTCATAGCCCTCCCACTAACACACACTGGGAATGCCAATTAGACATGTGCATTGTGTGTGTCTGTGTGTGTGAGACCATTGTACTCAGGGGTTAGAACTATTCTGCTAGTGCCAACAGGACTGAGGATAATCAAAAATGAAATATTTAACAGCCATATGTCCATTATGCGTTGATATATATATATATATATCATACAATCTGCCGATAGGAGAGGACGCTGGCGTGGTCTGTTCGCCGCTTCTCCACCGCTATCCTACTTTCAGTTCGTGTTTGAACATATTTTATCAGATTTTTCTTTATACATCGGTTAGTTATGTATAGCATCTGTCAATATTGGCTCCAACTGAATCGCTACTTTGTTCAAGTAGTTTTCCGTTAGCTATTTGCTTTTTCGCGCGTACCGGACCCTAGCCTGCTAGCCCGTTTGCTACCAGCCTCCAGCCGTTGGCTGTCAACAATCTCGTCAACTCCCTGCCGTCAGCTGGCCACTAACATTGGACACCCTCGTCTCTGCACAACACAGCTACGGTGGGAAAAATATTTTTAGCTGTCCCGGTGCGGAAAGTCCTAGTAGCCGTGACCGCTATCTCTACAGCTAGCCAACCTCCAGTCACCGGATGGCTACATGCTAACGCTAGCATTGGACCGCTCTCCTTCTTTTCGTCTCTTAGCCTTCATTCCACTGACTCCCGCAAAATCATTCATTGTCAACAGAAACTTCGCTACTCATCCCGATCCCCTGCCATGATGTGTGCTTTCATGCTGTCTGACATTATTCCTCTCAAGAGGTTCATTGTGAGCTGCATCCTTCCCGGCCGACATGACTCTGTCATACTCCATCGTGGAACTACTCCAGCTAAAGCACACATCCACTCCACCATGCCCGACGATTATCTCCGCCATCAGTGAACATGGACTGCTACAACGACCCAAATACATTCACCGAAGTTCCGGACGAAAGTTTGTTTACTCCCGGTCCGGTCATTCCATCTCATCCATCTGGTCTGCTGCGCGCCCTGACACACCCCCTCCATTTGATCATCACAACAACCAACACGTGCACTCTTCCTGCCTACGCCCCCTTCCCAAAGCACCCCAGCCTGTTCAAACTCAACCTCATCTTAAACTTGCTCTGTTTAACACCCGGTCCCTAAACAACAAGGGTCTCATTCTCAATGAATTAATCACTGACAATAATCTGGACTTTCTCTGTATCACAGAAACTTGGCAAAAACCACAGGAATACTTCTCCCTCAACCAGACAACACCCCAGGATACACATATATTGAAAAACCACGCCACCATGGGCGTGGAGGTGCAATTGCCACAATTCAAAGAAATAATATAAAAACAATTGCAATAAACATCCCTTGCCCCTCCTCATTTGAACACCTTGCATTTAAACTGTCTGGTCCAAAAACCCTGGTTACAGCAGTCATTTACCGTCCCCCCAAACCAAACCCTGCTTTCCCCTCAGATCTTGCTGAATTCCTCACACAACTTTGCTCTATCTCTCCATCTGTATTATTACTTGGTGAATTCAATATTCATGTTGACTCAAATGACTCCAATACCGCTTCAGAACTCCTGGACATACTCAACTGTTTCAATATCACACAACTTGTTGATTTTCCCACCCATAAAAAAGGTCACACACTGGACCTGATCTGCAACACTGGCATCGCCATCAGCAACCTGACCACCTATGACCTCACCATTTCCGATCACCTGGCCCTCATCATGGACTCCACTCAAATCCGTAACCTTGGCATCATCCTCGACCCCACCCTCACTTTCCTCCCTCTCGTCAACCAGGTCACAAAAAACGTATTCTTCCATTTAAAGAACATCACCCGCATTAGACCCTCCCTCTCATCGACCGCTGCTGAAACTCTGATCCATGCCTTTATAACACCCCGACTGGATTACTGCAAAAGCATACTTTTTGGATCACCTGCATTCACACTAAAAAAACTTCAATATGTCCAAAACTCAGCTGCCAGCTTGCTCACCTCCACCCGACGCTCCGACCACATCATCCCTATCCTCCATGACCTCCACTGGCTCCCCATCAAACACCGCATTGACTTTAAAATATTACTTTTCACTTTCAAAGCCCTCAACAACCTTGCCCCCCCCTACCTCTGTGACCTCATCCAACGACACACACCCCCACCCGTCGCCTCAGGTCTGCTGAAGCTAACCTACTGCAGCCCATCAGGACAAAGCTCCGGACCTGGGGTGACAGGGCCTTCGCAGCAGCCTCCCCCTCACTCTGGAACTCCCTCCCCAGCCACGTCAGATCTGCCAACACTCTCACATCATTCAAACAATCCCTCAAAACTCACCTTTTCACTCTTGCCTTCAACTCCTAATCAACTATCCCCTTGCCCTAATTCCTCCTAGCTTAGCACTTTCTACTTTTGTCGTTATTTTGTTTTACTTGCTTGTAAGCGCTTTGAGCACCAGGAAAAGCGCTTTATAAATGTAATGTATTATTATTATTATTATTATTATTATTATTATTATATATATATATATATATATATATATATATATATATATATATATATATATATATTGTGTCTCTAAAAAAAAGTGAACCCTTCATTATAAACAAGTTGGAGTTATGTCATTTGGGTGAAATTCCAGCCCCTTCTCTTACCTGTCTCTAGTCTTCATGCTATGTTAAGCTAACAGGATGCTTGCTTTAGCTATTTATATATTTTCACAGTCGAAGTAATGTGTAATGATACACATATATGCTTTCCCTATCCTTACGTTTGTTTTATTTATTTTTTATTTCACCAATCTAAGGCCTTGAAATCCACCACCCTCACTCTGTGCTCACCCTCAAATCCCTTTCTGTTAAAAGTGAACCAAGAAAGAAACCCTTGAGTAGTGATGCATCCAGGACTAAATTGTTGCAGGGTTTTTCACTCTACTATCAAGTTAGTTTGTTAACAGTTTAGCCCTGAGCCTGTTTTTCAGGTCTCAGGCTCGAAAATGACATTCCCAGAACAAATGACCTATCTTCCCTTCTAAAAGGGTTAAATTAATAATCTTTTTTCTCAAAGTAATGATAAACCTGTGAGTTGGATGTAGAAGAGTCTAGATGTAGATGTTTTTTATTTTAAAGAAAATTCAGATTGAACATAGTAAAAAGCTGTAAATTATAGTGTCCGTCCAAAAATTCTTCTTTACTTATAGTGAAAACTACCCTTGGATGATGGTAAAGTAGACTAAAAGCTTTAGGAATCCAAAGTACAACATATAATAAGTACCCTGTATCAAGATTGATGCGAAACAAGTGACATTTGACCTTTTTAGAGAGGTTTAGCAAAAAGAACTCCACCTCTGAGGTGATTTGGGTGGAAATGGGGTTTTTACCATTTCTCTGGAACCCATTGGTCGATTTTGGTGATTGACATCTCTTTCTGGCCGTTAGAGCCAATAGAATCGAAGGGGAATCTCTCCGCTCACAAACATGGTAAAACAAAAAGGTGGCGGCTTCGCGGATGCAGTTTTGTATGAGAGTGAAGCTATAGAGCTATAGCTAGCTCTGACATCTGGAAACCGAAAAGCAGGTTTATTTCTCATGGATTATCAGAAATAATTTCAAAGGGACACAGACGGATTGGATTAACATATTGATTAACTTCAGCAGCGTTTTTATCGTTTTAATGGCATTGAAGACCACTTTTGACCAGACTACGACACAGGTGAGCCCTGTTCGCGTTTTTAGCTACCTAGCGCCATATGTTTTGATGTCTGTTCTTGTTATTACCCCCGCAAGTTCGTATAATTGAGTGATAATGAGGGTACTGTGGGTCCTTATCGATTCTGTGTCCCCTCACGATGTGAAACGATGGGTTAGATGTGCACCAAATATAAATAATAAGGTTTTGTGAGTGAATTTCGGTGCAGTCATCTGTTAGCATCTTTCGCTCGTTGCTAATTCAGAGGCTCAGCGTTAGCATTGTGTTTGTTTTTTTGGAAAACATTTTTAAATGATCAGTTAGTTGAGTTTTTTCCCGTTACATGGATATAAAACATTCATAGTTTATTAAATGAACATGCCCTCAGACACTGTTTCCTGCAAGATGTTGTGGCAGTACCCCGGTACCGGGGTCTCTCGGGCTTAACAGGTTAAAGCCAAGAACAGTTATTACAGGACATTTTAGCAATACTATTTAATTAAATGTTTAGCTACAGATGTAGCGATTCATTTCAGACAGTTTGAAACGCGAGGGCCGTGATTGGTACGTGATCTGCCCTCGCTCAAGGGAAAACCTCCAGTTTGACTTGAGACCGCCCCCGTGATAGATAAATGTAATTATAATGAAGCCAGCTGCAATGGATCATTGATCCACCAGGGGGTGCAGTGGGGTTCCACACTGGAGCTCATGTGAAATAAAGTCAGATACAGTACGCTGGATGTACAGCGGAACTTTGTTAAGATCCATATGTCACGGATATCATACTCTGTGTTAAATAAGAGACATGTAATCATTTACAAAACATCACCATGTTGTTATTTAACAAAATAATGTTGTTTAGTCGAAAAAAACGAACAGGAGGAAATGCAGCCCAGTGCTCAGTGCTCCATCTGTAACTTGCTTGCATTTCCTCCAATTCCTAATGTAAAGCTAAGCTTAAATGTTCTAAGATATTTTCATAAAGGCACATGTTACAGTCTAAGGCAGTGGTTCCCAACCTGGAGGGCACCAAAGATCGCAGGGGGGGCGCCAGGCCTCAGATGATTTGAGGCCAAATATCATATTTAGACTTTTTTTTTCATATAATTGTAAAGCAATACATGATTGTCACTAAAAGCCTTGTCTCTACATTACAATAAAATATAAAAAAATAATTGATTAATTAATTTGAATAACAATTCAAGTTAGTAGCTATTAAAGGCATAAAAAGACAGAAATGTATCATTCTTTCTATAGAAATGTTTCTTCTGCCCGTAAAGTGTCCAAACCGGGCTTTTCTGGATAACCGCATTTTTAAAACATAGTCATTGTCCATGCCGGTTTCAGTTGGATTATTTGTCATTGTTGCTCCGATCATATCGGTCTCCTCCATTTTGTAGATTATTTACGACTTTTGAATCCACATAAACACATCGGCAAAATCCGGCTTACTTTGAGCATGTGTTTGAAACAGTTTCATCCCTTTGTGAATTGTTTCCACTTCCGCGCCGTCCTTTAATTTCTTCATTCAGCGGGAATCCAAATGAATTAATCCTTAGTCCAATAACCATCAAAGTCACTTCAATAGTGCTCCTTAATTACGCTTTCATCCTCCTTTAACAAAATACTTCACATTCATCTAGTTTGTGACAGTAGTTTTAGCATTTTTTAGACTTTGAAACTTTAATTACCGCTGTTGCTACCAGAAACAATGCCCGACTGTTTTGGAGGTATTATGGCCTTTGTTTGCATTAGCAAGCATCGCTAACACTCAGAGCTAACCTGTACTGTATGCGTAAAACACAGGCAGTAATAAAAGGAACTCACCTTGTTGTAAACCCGCAAGAGAAAACACATTTGAGCTCCATACTGTTTCAGAAATAATCCTTGATGTGGTTTGGAACATGATATGGTGTTTAATCACGGCAGCATTTAGCTGCATCTCGTAGAATTCTGAGCTGGCACAAGCTCCCCCTTCTCTTTTTTTTGTTTCAAGCTAAGGACCCAGATCAGCAATTCTCTAACAGGGCTTAAATAGAGGGATATGAGGGATGTCTAAAATGCATGATCTGTTTGGTATTTTGAGCAAAACACATCATAGATATGTTTTTTATATATTTTTATATATCTGAGACCCATAATATATGCCTACAAATTGCATAATAGTAGACCTTTAAGTTAAGTCATCCTCACTGACAAACAAGACATGTTGTATTTGTATATTTTCACAGGAATGTTTTTCTTTCCTGCATTTATTTTAAGGTTTAGTAATGATAGGTCTATTACTAATAGATCATTGACGCTGAACCAACTTCTACTAAGCGACATGCACAATGACTCACATTTTCACCTTTGTGCGTTCACATCTGTTAGATATCAATTAAAAGAGAAAATAAATCAGCTGTTGCTAACCATTTGTTATATTCCATCACATGTGCTAATGCTTTTTTAGGTGCAAATTGATAACGTTTTAAGGATTTTATTTAGGGAAGTGAGGATGACCTGGCTCAACTGCTTAGTAGTGATCACTGGTGAGTGTGAATATTTACTGAAGGTCCAGCAGAGGGCAGCATTGAATCTCTAACTGCAGGATGTGGACCTCAAACACTCAAATACTGGAGTATTGAAATGAATTTGACTCATTTTCTGTCCTCTCAGATGCCCACTGTCCACTTTAAAGACGAACTGGCTTTGGGTGACTTCATCCAAACCCAGTTTTACTTTATTTAACTGAATCAGCCTGGCACCGGTATTGGCAGCTGCATGTCTGTCATCCATCTATCCCTTCTTTCCTTTTCCCATCTGCTGTTGCCTGTCTTCATCCATTCATCATTCAACTGGCCACATATTCAGCTTCCTCTCCCTCCATCATCCATCCAGCGCTCGCCATAATAGTCTGTAATCTTTATCTCGTTTTTACTGTGTGTTCTCTTTCAAGCAACTGCTTAGAAAACATTTTAGAAAAAAAAGAAAATTATTGAAAAAAACACACATTTTAGTAAGAAGATGCATTAATTTTAGAAAATACTTTAAAGATTAGGAATTTTACATGAGATGCAGCTAATTAAGGCTTAAATACATAATTTTACTTTGGCAATGAAAAGGACTGTGTGTGGGTGTGTTTGTGTGTGTGTTTTCTTTTTGACTCATTACACTCAAATAGTAGGTAGTTCTACTTGTAAATGGTATTGAGGCGTGTTAATTTTGTTTTTTATTAAATATACATATTTAATTATTTTATTTCCTTCCTTATGAAGGTATTTATGTCTCTATTGTGAATTTTTTATCAAATGTGGGAAGCTGAAAAAGTCAGTGGAGATAGAAAAAAAC
>NC_136903.1:29607530-29850030 GCF_949606895.1 Notothenia rossii | reverse complement strand
AAATCTCTTTTAGTTTTAAACCTGATGTTTATAAGCTTCTTAGTTTTTGCAACGGTCTGTAAATATACACAACTTTATAATAAAATGCACACATTTACCTTTTTCTAGACTAAACACAAGTATGATCCTAAGTTAAAAACATATGAGGTTATCATGAGGTTGTTAACATCGCAGTTTATCAGTGGATGTTTGCTGGAACTACTTGTTAACAGCTTGTTTCCTGACGGACACATACAGCGGGACTCCGGTCAGGTAGAGACCGGTCTCAAGTCAGCACCGCTGCAGACTCGCTGTTTGAGGTCTTGATAGCCCACTCACGCTCCACACCGCTCCACACTCGTGGCTTTGGAACAGCCCTCAATATGGCGGACCCTCCGCGTGAACGTGCAAACGGAGGGGTAGGGTGTAGGGGTAGGGGTAGGGGGCGGTTTGGGAATGGGCCTAAGAGTGAGAGGTGACAAGGGGAGCACGTCTGTAACCCGACACTGTTGCAATTAATCGACATCTGACCAATCACAGCTTTGATACGGCCACTAGTGCAGGTGAAGAGATGTCGGTGAAAAGACAGTAGGCTTGTTTGAGATGAGCTGCGGCTCGCCTCGAAAGTAGAGGAGAATAGCCGATCGCAGCCGGGGGAGGTCTCAAAAAGCTTGCCTGAAGTTGGACAGCTCGGAGTTGGCTTCTTCTTCTTCTTCTTCTTCGGTTTTTTGGCGGATGCAAACAACTTTAAGGTGCATACCGCCACCTCCGGAGTCAGCTTGACTCGGTTTGCATTTATAAAGAATGCAAACATGTGTTTAATCGTTAATGTCAGATACTGTATGTAAGTAAATACATTTGTTCCGGCTCAAGATTAGATTATACTTTATTGTTATTGCATATTACAGGTACTGAGACAACAAAATGCAGTTTAGCTTCTAACAAGGAGTGCAAAAAGCAGTAAAGTGAAAAGTAATGTACACAATCTACAGAATAAAATATAGAATGAATTGAATGATGAATAAACAGTGAGGGGTATGAATACACTATATATACACAGCAGCCTGTGAGCAGTATGAACAGTGTGTATGAATACACTAGATATATAAAGTATGAAAACGGTAAGCAATGCAAGTATAGTATAACATATATAGATATTAATTTCTTGATGATAAACATTGTGGAACAATGATGAAAAATGGGAATGGAAGTGGAGAGGTAAAACTGACACAAAACAACAACAAACTGTTGCCGAGCCAATTGGAGAGTTTCATCAGCAGCACGTGGTAAAAACCACCAATGAGCGCTCAGCTCGAGATACCAGCGAGTCGTTTTCCATCAAGCATTTCACTTCTGCAGCCCGTGTAGAGAAACTGCGCCGCCTCGCCGCGCCTCGCTCTCAAGTCTGCGGGCGTCTTTGTCCCACGAGATTTCAACATCTCATGAAGGCGAGCCTCCAGAGCAAGTCGGACAAAATGACTAACCATCATGCAACGCACTAGCAAGACGGCGAATGTAATTGCGCAGGTCTGCGTCGGTCTCGCTCAACTCAAACAAGCCTAGTTTCAGTCTGGCGCAAGCAAGAAGGAAAAAAAACAAAACATGAAGAAACTAGAGCATCACTCGAAGGTGGGTTATTATATGAGTCAACTTGCGAATGTTGTATAAGTCAAATTGCCAATTGCCAAATTAAAACATCAGCTGCAATTCACGACATGAAGAAGGCAGGCTCTGCATAGCATATAGGCTAATGGAGATGCAGTTATTTCCATTATTCTTTATTTACCATTCATTCAAGTATTTTATGCCTTTTATCTGCTAATGTACAGGAGGAAGAGTGATACACTGTCTGTCTAGTTGGCTTACATAACAGTTAAAGTTTACAGCCTAAAAAACATGGAGCATTTCCCCCCTTGTATTCATTTTTATGTAAATTTGCACATTTCATGGTGATGCTCAGCCTCTCCCCTTAACTCCTAACAGTCATCATCATGTCAACCACAACACAGAGAAATACTGATAGAAATGTGTGCGTAGTTGTTGATACATTGCTCACAGTGGGAACTACCTTTGAATACAGATTTAAGAAATATCCGTTTTTGAGCATGTAATAAGCATGTTTTGTCTTGACTATATTACAACTATATTATAATAAAATAATATAGTATTTATATTATTGAATTGATTATGATTATTATTAATAGAAGTAGTTTATTTGCATTAATTATATTTTAATCTTTTTGAGGCAAGTATTTGGCAGGAAATGCAGACGTATTCACCTGTAAACGCATACTGAACGACATACATGCACATTTACCTCACTGTATAAAAAAGAAACTGTGTTGATAATAATAATAAACAGGAATTATATTTGTAGCCTACTTTGTTTACAAAAAAACGTTTTTCACTCCTGTCTTTTATTTGGGGGGGGGGGGGCCTCATCTCACAATGTCGATTGGGGCCCCAAGTTGGCCAGGGGCGGCCCTGGCACAACATGACATCGTTTACAATTTAACCAGTACGTCATTTGGCCAAAAAGTCTCTTGCCATGTTGTGTCTTGTAAGTTGTCCGACGATTTTACTGTTCGCTTTTACCCGACAGAAGTTCTCGAATGAAGTTCTCTTTAGCGTTACACGTGTTCTTTCTTTGCCTAGGGAAGCTTGTTTTCAATCGTTTTCGCACCGACCAACAATGACAATAACATAATTTCCATCATTGACTGAATGTGACATTACAATGACTTTGTACCCGGGAGTTGGAAGGGTAACATCTGTTAATGTATTCCCATCATCATTGGGACATTTGTGCACAAGACGCTCCTGTGGGTCTAGAGCAGTGACCGCCAACTGGTGGCCCGCGGGCCACATCCGGCTCGCCAGACATTCTCATCCGGCCCGCACGACGGGGGTTACTGTGGCGTTGGCGGATTGGTTACTGCGTTCGCCTCCCACCCATTTCTTTTTTTTTACAACGTCTCGTGAGTAAGGTGCAGTACCGGAGTCCAACAGAGAGGCAGCAGCTGCGGGACAGTAGACTGCGTACTGCGAGACCTTCCCTGCCTTGAAGAAGAATTGATCCTTTGTTGTGAAGAGTCTGGTTAATGTGCTCCGCACTACAGCAGTTGCCCCGCTGCGACAGAGTGCAGCAGAGAGGCAGGCGCTGCGTGACAGTAGCCTAGAAGCAGGGTTGGGTTGTAATGGAATACATGTAACGGCGTTACGTAATCAGAATACAAAAATCAAGTAGTCTAACTGTATTCAGCTGGCGTTACATTTGAAAAACAAGTAATCTAATTACAGTCACTTTTGTAAACCTGAAGTGAATACATTTTGGAATACTTATTGGAATTATTGGTGGATGTTGCGTGAGACATAATTCAGCAGACGTCTCCACGTTTGCAGTCAGCCAAGGTAGTAACTCTCTACAGTGGTACACAGTATCCAAATAAACAAAAGCTTCTCTAGCAGTGTTCAATTTGTATACCTGCAATTTACATTACTCTCCAAACAAATACCCTTTGGACTTGTCAAATTGTGCCTTTGTCAACGGCTTGGTTAGGACATCAGCTACCATGTCTGCAGTAGGACAATATGTAATAGATATCTTCCCCTCAGCATGTGCAGATCGTACAAAATGGTATTTGATGTCTTCATGCTTGCTTCTCTGTCTGGATACAGGTTTTTTGGATAGAGCTATTGCTCCCTGGTTGTCCTCGTATATCTTCACTGGTACATGTGGGCTATTATAGTCTAGCCCTTTTAATAACTGTACAAGGTACATGGTCTCTTGAGTAGTAGCCGCTAATGCCATGTACTCGTCCTCACAGGTCGATAGCGCCACTGTTGGCTGCTTCCTGCTTTTCCAGGATATAACTGGACCATTTTCAATTAAGCTGAAACAATATCCAGTTGTGCTTCTCCTATCATTTTGATCGGCTGCCCAATCAGCATCACTTTATCCCTTAAGCTTTAGGCTTTCCTCACTTTTCTTGTAATGTAGCTCTTGGTCAATAGTACCCTTTAGGTACCTCAACAGTTGTTTTGCTGCAGCCCAATGTTGTTGTTTTGGTTCTGCTAAGTGTTCTGATAGTTTACTCACAATCCAGCTCAGATCAGGTCTAGTACATGTCATAATGTATATCAAGCTACCTACTATCTCTCTGTATCCTGTTGAATCGATAACTTCACCCTCAGTGTCAAAATGTAACTTTTGCTCACATGGAGTTGACCTTGGTTTGCACTCTGACATGCCGAACCTCTCTAGCATCTTTGCTATGTGTCTCTTTTGGCTCATTTTGATCTCCCCCTCACTCTGTGTAAAGTCGATACCTAGGAAGTTTTTAAGTTCCCCCAAATCTTTCATTTTAAACTTCCTCTTCAACATCTCTTTGACATCACTTAGTGAGCCGTTGTTATTGGCCGCTATAAGTAGGTCATCTACCCATATCAACAGAATAACTCTTTCTTTCTCAGACTCTTTTCTGTAGACACAATGATCAGCATCATTTTGCACAAACCCGTTCTCTGTAAGATGATCATGCAGTAACTTGTTCCAGTTTCGCCCGGATTGCTTTAAACCATACAATGACTTGTTGAGTTTGCACACTACAGTAAGTGTTCCCCTGTTTTAGATTTTGCCTCAAAACCTTTGGGCTGTTCCATATATGTCACAGTCTATTGGTGCATGGAGATAAGATGTCTTCACATGCATTTGGTGTAGGATAAGATCATCCTGTATAGCCACCTGCATAAATGTACGTACAGAAGTCATATTTGCTGTCGGTGAAAAAGTTTCCTTGTAATCAATTCCCTCTACTTGACTATAGCCTTTAGCTACATATCTGGCTTTAAAAATCTCAGATCCATCTGGGCTTTCTTTTACTGCATAGACCCAACGACCTCCCACTGCTTGCTTGCCCTTTGGCAGTGTGGTCAGACTGAAGGTCTCATTCTCTGTAAAAGAGTTCATCTCCTCTTTCATTGCATCAGTCCACATTTTAGATTTATTTGAGCTTACAGCCTGCATGTATGTTTTGAGGTCACAAGCAACACTGTAGAAATAATCTACATTTTCACCTTCATCATTACAATCAGCCTTACATACTCCGTTAAATATTCTGGAGGGTTTCTTTGTCTAGTGGGATAGCGTTGTGCACTCTCTCCCTGTTCTCTTTGAGTACCATCTGTCTGGATCTGACTAGCCTCAATATTCTCCTCACTATAGGACTGTACACCCACATTAGGCTCTCTCTGATTCTGGTTCCCTATTTTGGTCCCTGCTGGTGTTGTGGGAATAGTTTCTCCATAAGAATCAAAATCCATATTATGATTTGTCTGAATCTGACTATCTGCACTACTCTTTGTGATACATTTTACCAGCCTATGTTTCAGGACTTTCCCTGTCTCAGGATAAAATACTTGGAATGCTGGGCTATATTTGTCGTATAGTACAAAAAAAACCTTTGCACATCTAGAATCTAGCTTCTTCTTATCCTGCTTATACCCGTAGCATTCAGAGCCAAATATTTTCATGTTGGACAAGTTGGGTGTTTTGCCAGTAAAAACACGGTATGGTGTCTGCTCTAGACGCTTACAGTAACACCTGTTACGTATCTGTGCTGCTGTTTGTACAGCATATGTCCATAACTGCTTTGGGAGGTTACTCTCTAATAGCATGCATCGTGACATCTTAAATAAGGTCCTCCAACCTCTCTCGGCAGTACCTTTCTGGTGAGGTGAGTATGGGGCACTTGTCTCGTGCCTTATCCCTTTCGTCCTAAGTAAAGTTTGAAACTCATGCCCGGTAAATTCAGTACCGTTGTCAGATCTTATGCACTTAATGTGTCCATATGTAGCAGTATCCGCTATGAATTTTTCAGTAGCTTTTGCTGTATCACTCTTTGCTTTGATAAAGTAGGGAAAAATCATCCCACTATAATCATCAGTAAATGCTATTGCATATCTGTATCCGTCTTTATCTGCTGGTTGTATTGGACCGCATAGGTCTGTATGTACTAGCTCTAGTACTGTCTTAGCTTTAGCATCTGCTTTGAGTAAATTTTCCCTGCGTACATATTTCATAGTTATGGTTAGACATGTCATGTTTCCCTTTGATCGACATACCTTTAACCACTTTCTCAAGTTTAGACACATCCTCAAAATTACAATGACCAAGTATTCTATGCCATGTCTGGATGTCATGACAACCATTACAAACATCATCAGTATTTTCATTTTTTTTTTCGACCATAAGACCTCTCTTATTTGCTACTTGATTTTGACAGTCACTTATTTTGGAAAAGAATGATGCACCGGTATCATCCTCCGTGTCTCCGTCTGCCTTCTTCACCTGATCACGGCCCAGCCCTCTGCCTCGGCCTCTTCCTCGGTGTGGCGTGTCCCATCGTCGCTCGTCTCGCCTCGCTTGGATCTCGCTAGGGCATGTCCTAGCCATATGCCCCATCTTTCCGCATGTGCAGCATTCATTGTCAGCTTAGTCCATCTTCTTCCCTCTTCCACGTCCTCGTGTCCTCGCTCCGCTAGTCCTCATAACGCCGTCCTCGTCCGCATTCATGTCACTCGTCCTATATTTGTCAGTGCTCTCATAGCTCCGTAGTTTAGCTTTGAACTCACTGAACGTTAGACGGTCGTTGGTTTGAGTGACGTGCACGACAAACGGGTTGAATGAGTCCGGTAACCCCTTCACTACCATGGCAATCTGCAACCCGTCACTGATATTTTCTTCGGCCCTTCTCAAAGACGTGAATATAGTCTCCGCTCGAATAATATAATCAGTAGCGGTCTCGTTGCTTGCTTTGTGGAGAGAAGAGAGTTCACAGTACAGGCTCACGACTCGTGGTTTGTCCTTTCCCGCGTAGTGCTCTCGGAGTAGTGCCAACGTTTTTCTTCCATCTCGTTTCGTGTCTCTCATTATGAGTGATAAACTCTTATTATCTAGACACTGCACCAATTCAGCATATGCCTCTGCATTCTTTGTTGCGTCTTCTTCAAGTGCTTGTTCGTCGTTGTAGTCTATCGTTGGCTCTTCCAGGATAACTTCACTGAGGCCACGCAGTTCCATGTGCGCCAAAAACCTCGTCTCCCATAAGTTTTTCTCGTCACCGTTAAATAACAACTTAAACCACCTTTGGCCTCCTTGACTGGGCCCATAACCTGTTGCGTGAGACATAATTCAGCAGACGTCTCCACGTTTGCAGTCAGCCAAAGTAGTGTAAGTATGCTAACGGACAGAAAAAAGCACACGAACACTATCGCTCAGAGTTTGGCCTGGAGTAAGAGCCGTTTATTGTTTCTGCGCATGCTCATTAGCATCACCACGTTTCAGGCACATTATGATGATGTCATACACATGAACATAAACATGACTTTGATATTATACAAATATGCTCAACAGTGGAAAAGTTTCCTCACAAAATGTAATATTCATTACCGGCAGAACTGTGTGCAAACTGCACAGCGCTGCAGCATGTCTGTGAGAGCGAGAGAGAGATGCAGCGTGTCTGAGGCCCCGCCCCCGCACGCAAATGAGAGAGAGATCTCTTTTAAAATATATTGAAAGTTAGAAACGGAGATGGTTAGATAAAATGTGCAAGATAACGTTTATGTAGCATTTATTTATTGTCAAAATGACATTTTCATAATGGGATCAAATACATGGCCTGCTGCTGAATGCATGGGGCAAGTGACTGGAACAAGTTTTACAAGTTATTACATCGTTTCAGATAATAATAATAATAATAATAATAATAATGATAATTCATTCTATTTAGGGGCGCCTTTCAAAGCACCCAAGGACACGTTACAATTCATAACATATTCCAAGGAAAGGTTTTAAGACAGTACAAAGAATGCAGTCCGGGTGATGTTTTTTATGTGGGGTGCAGATGAGAGGGAGCTGTCCAGAATGACACCAAGATGTTGTGTTTGTGTTCTTGATGAGCCATTAAAACAGTAAAATAAGTGTCTCCTGTTCACCAAAACATACCCATCTGTTATGGAAAAAGAAAGTATTCCAAAAGTAATCTTTTTTAAGACACGTAACTGTAACTGTATTCTGATTACTTTCAGAGCATGTATTCAGTGACTGAATGATTTGGGCATTTGCACTCTCACAAACCGCTCCTCTGGGTCTAGAAAACTACCAGCCGAGGCAGTGAAGCTGTTATAGGCTAGTTGCACAAGATGGCGTCTATCAACTTCCGGCGGCTGGGTGTGAGCCTGAGTACTTCCGGTCTTCGGTGTGGAGTTGTTTGGGGAGTTAGCGATATACATACGATGGATAGAGAGAGAGAGAGATGGATAGATAAATAGATAGATAGATAGATAGAGAGAGAGAGAGAGAGAGAAAGAGAGAGAGATAAAGAGAGAGATATATAGAGAGAGAGATATAGATAGATAGATAGATAGATAGATAGATAGATAGATAGATAGCAAGATACATAGCATACAGTTAGCATGCAGATAGCGATAGATAGCATAGATGATGAGCGGTTAAGAAAAGTGATTTGCCTTCCAACGGGTAAGAAAGTCGGCACTACATTGCTGTGTGCCCCTTTGTACAAATAATTCCCGTTATAATCTGGAGATAAGTTTCCATTCATTTCCTATTGATGCTGAGGTAAAGGCTCAGTGGCTGATCAAGGTCCCTAGGGACAATTTCAGCCCCACAACAAATACCCGTGTGTGTAGTAGGCATTTTCGACCAGGAGACTTATTGGTCACAGCTGGAGGACTGGACAGAGTAAAGAAAGGAGCTACACCTGTTCTCTTTGCTTGGAATAACTACGAGCTACCTACACCAAGACGTAATGTTTGGGAGGGTCGGCCGAGGGCAGAGAGTCCCACCCCGGACTTGACAGCTGAGTACGTGTTTCAAATGAGTAAGTGGAAACACTTGCGCCGCCGGATCATGACTACTCTGTAAATCCAGCGACGGCAGTGATGGCAAATCAGGTGGCCGACGAGAACGAAGCCTTGAAAATCCAGGTTAGGGAGCTCCAACACCAGCTGGAAGTGTTACAACTGAGATCTCGTTTCGGGATACAACGCCTGGCAGGGTCGGACGAGGACATTCGTTTCTACACCAGGTTTGTTTATAAGGTTTGTTTATAAGGCTATCAGGATGTTGTTATGGCCACTAGTTTGATAAACACTTTTCATTTGGGGAAGCT
This sequence comes from Notothenia rossii, assembly GCF_949606895.1. NCBI lineage: Eukaryota > Metazoa > Chordata > Actinopteri > Perciformes > Nototheniidae > Notothenia > Notothenia rossii. The sequence continues at coordinate 29,840,860 of NC_136903.1, read as the reverse complement.
AATATAAGAAACAAAACTATGTCTAACATCAACAATATTACATTCTTAGATTTGCCACATACAAGCATTTCCTCGCCTTTTGGAAATTGGTGGAGCTTGCAGCCACCACCAAGATGGTGCGGATCACCAACGCCAAGGCATCCTCTGCCAGCGGCTCGGATTCCTCTCAACCATCAACAACGGTAAGCAGCATACAAGCATGGATGTATATTAATAATTATGCACGCTGCGCACTATACCACCGTTTAACAAGTGCATCACATCACTCACAAAACACACACATACACACACACACACACACACACACACACACACACACACACACACACACACACACACACACACACACACACACACACACACACACACACACAGAACAACAAACCCCAGGAAAATGGGTTACAACTGTACCCGGTCTCCCCTATAACAGTATCTACAGTATGCCTAATAGGCTTGGGCGGTATGACGGTATTACGGTATACCAGGGTATTTCGAAATCCCGTCGGTATGATTTTCAATACCAGACTGTGCGCCAAATCACAGATGTGTTTCATTCTATTACACTGACACGGAGTTTTGACAGGGACGACATTGGTTGTAATGCACAGCACACGCCAGCAGAGGGCAGGGGAAGGCAGTCCGTCTTTCCCGCTCTCAGAGCTCAGCACAGGGCTGAGCTGAGCAAGATGGCGGCAGCATTTGCCGGCCCCGAACTCGGACAACTAGTAAAAAAGAAAAATGCCTCTGCGCCTGTTTGGGACTATTTTGGGTTTACTCGTCGCCAGTGACTTCATCCAGCACAACGAGAGACAGAGGCACTTCTTTGGGAAGGTTTCAAACGGGGTGAGTGAGTGTTGACATTTTTTAATCCTATGCAACTGGTTGATGGTTTTGTAGTCGAGGTCGGACGGTTTTAAAAACGAAAGCATTTACGTGCTAAACATTCACGCGAGTAATCCAATGAATCAAATGGAAATAAGGTTTTTAACACATGCACGGAATAATATTGCCAAACTAGTTAGTGAATATAGCAAACTTTATTCAATAAGTCAAGTATTTACTCCCGGAAAATGTTTATGTATGATGATATATTGTTAACTTAGCTCACAATGGAAACAACGTCGGACATCGACAAACGCGTCCTGTATCCGATCTCAAAATGTGCCATTTGCACAATGTGTCATGTATGCAGCCCTTGTTTTGCACTTGCGCGCACGTTGCGGCACTTTGCGAGCGTCTACCGGCTCGGGCTGCATTTTACACCGAACATATAATATACCGTTCGAAACATCTATTTGCCGCCGAATGCCACCTCGCTCAAGTCGACCCAAGTCATACCGTCATATACCGTATACCACGTTATGATGTCAGGAAGGTAGACGGTATGAAAAAAATGATACCGCCCAAGCCTAATGCCTAACACTTATTTGTTTTCACAGAAACTTCCATCCATAGATGAGCTGCTGCTGTTCCTCATGCCCCTTTCAGTGGGCCTACATTTGAGGGATCTAGCAGAACGGTTTGGCATTCACCGCACCACAGTCAGCAGAATTATTTCCACCTGGACACACTTCCTCTACCAACTGCTTGGAAGCAAACGTCTGTGGATCCCACGCGAAGTTGTCAAAGCTCACCTTCCACCAGAGTTTTCAGCTTTCCCTGACACACAAGTGGTGCTTGACTGCACTGAAGTATTCTGCCAGACTCCATCATCTCTCCTGCTGCAGAGTGAGGTGTTTTCTACATACAAGTCGCATGGTACATTCAAGGCCATGATCGGCATGGCACCACATGGTGCCATTACATTTGTGTCTGGCCTGTATGCAGGATCTATGAGTGACCGGGAGATCTTCAAGCTGTCTGGCATCGTGAGCCTGCTCACACCAGACATGGCGATAATGGTCGACAAAGGGTTCCTTGTGGACAATCTGGTTGAGTGTAAAGTGTACCGGCCTGCCTTTCTGCACAAAAAAACCCAAATGAGCAGGGAGGATGTCAGGCAGACTCAATCCATTGCACGTCTGAGGGTCCATGTGGAGAGGTGCATCAGAAGAGTCAAAGAGAACAAACTATTTGACAAAGCCATACCATTGTCTGTGTGTGGAAGTATTGAGGAGCTCTTCAATGTGGCTTGCTTCCTGGTCAACTACCAGAACGGACCGCTGGTAAAAGCATGGGCAAGCCTGGGCAGCAATTACTGATGGGAATTATGGCTCTTTGAAGGGAAAATAAGCGAAATAATCACCAGGATAATGATTGACTGTATTGCCAGACATAATGTCAATAATCTTCTTTGTAAACATGATACAAGGTGGCGCCATATCCATGTCAGTGAATGTACTACTTTGAATTTAACCTCTGTATGTGTTAAGTAAATAAAGTTGTCTTGCCTTGAATGAAATTCACGCAACTCTTTATATTAGATACTGTGTTGTTAAGTGGCGATGGAGATTATTTGTTGACCCTGCTTTAAAGGATAGTTTGCCTTTACAAATGGTGCGCTTTATCGCTGCCTGGGTTTTGGTTGAAGTGCATCCCAATGCTGCTGCGTTTGGCTCATTTTCCATTTTCAAAAGAATCGGCTAGTGAACATAACTAATATATATATATTATATATAACTAATGAATTATAACCTCAAAACAAATGCACACAAAAATAACATAGGACAATACATAATATAATAAATCCACAATATGATAACATGATGTAGTGTGGTACACTAATGTTTCATTTCATTTCAAACCTTTATTTATTCAGATTGGTCCCTTGAGATCATAGATCTCTTTTACAAGGGAGACCTAGAGCAATTTAAGTTCCACATGAAACGTAAAACAACATAAAAACAAACAATAGAGGATATCATACAACATATTTACATACTTATCAACATTTACAAATACCCATAGTTTCAGAAAGCATTTCACTTAGACGTGCTTTAAAAACATTCAGAGAAATAAAATTGCTCAATTTCAATTTTAGCTGTAGACTGTTCCAATCTATGTTATCTATCAGTAACTATATCGCTATCTGTATGCTCTCTCTCTCTCTCTCTCTCTCTCTCTCTCTCTCTCTCTCTCTCTCTCTCTCTCTCTCTCTCTCTCTCTCTCTCTATCTATCGTATGTATATCGCTAACTCCCCAAACAACTCCACACCGAAGACCGGAAGTACTCAGGCTCACACCCAGCCGCCGGAAGTTGATAGACGCCATCTTGTGCAACTAGCCTATTGTTTTTTCCTTGTGAGCAGGGGCGCCATAGGGCGGTGAAAAGTTAGGACGATTCTAAGGGCCCGTGACTGACAGGGGCCCCAAACATTTTTAGAACATTAAGAAAAAAAAATTAAGTAACCTTTCATCAATCATCAATAATTAAAATTAATATAACGTTATATTGATAATGTACTCACTAAACTTACGATTCATTTAACTTATTTTCTTCCAAAAGCTAATTATCCAAAGCCTCGAACACCCCCCTCTATTTACATGTAATGGTTTGGCCCTGTCTCCAAACGCTGTGCGGCACCGGCCCTTTCTAGCAGAGAGTGAGAGCATGTGAGGAGGGATGCTAGTACTTACGTGTGAACCATGTCTCAACGACTAACAAAGTCAGGCTTTCAAGAACGAAAAGAAAGGAGAGAAAGACAAGAGAGAGGGACTAAAGGGCGACAGTATGTCACCCAGTTTTTCAAGAGAAAAGGTCCATGAGTGGTGGAAATTAGTCTGTTACCTAAGCGTAGTCCATTGTAAATAATCATTTTAATGTTTTGCTGACATTAAAGGTGGGTTAGGTAAGTTTGAGAAACCAGCTCGAGAAAAACTTTTTGTTATGTTCCATGGAATGCTCTTAACATCCCGATAGCAATGAATATCTGAAGTGCTTTAACAAAAAATCCATAAAATAATGTCATCTGTGGAAGCCGTAGTACTGTAAAAAGCACGACCAATCATCTGAGCTGGCCCGGCTAAAATAACTGGATGGCCTACCTGCCTTTCAGCCTTCCATCTGTGCACAAACTTATCTCGTGCCCTCATTGGTCAGTGCGCGTTCGTGTGTGTTGGAGGAGGGGCTCTGTCAGGAAGTGCCATATTTTTTCCGGCTGTGTATTTTCAAATTCTAGCACACTCAAGCTGGTTTCTCCAAAATTACCTACCCCACCTTTAAGTACTGTTCATATCTTCACAGACAATTCAGAGGTTTTTCAATTCACTCCTCTTTTAGCTGACATTTAATAAATGCATGTACACTTTTAGCAGCTATTCATACTAAATCAGTTGTCCCTCCCCTGGTGCCAGGACAAACAGATCCATCTTTAGGCTTCGCAGCCCTGTCCCCCCATAAGGCTTTGCAGTCTTGCCATGCTGTTCATTGAAAGCCAGTTGGCTAGAAAGCTGGACTTCAAGGACTTGATCAGTGACTTTGCCTGTGAGAAGGCTAGGCGCTGGGCTCTTGGTGAGTAAGGCTGAGCAAGGGCTCGTAATAACTGTTGAAGGGCAAGGCTATGGTAACGATATTGGATCACTACACAGAAGATTCATGATGAGAAAAAGACTGAGAACAGGTAATAGGCTCTGATTTAGCACCACCATCAGGCCTTTTCATTTCCATTTCAGTTTTGTTGTCCGTTTACACTTTAATACCCGCTTATTTTGTAGTTGGTATGTATATTTAATTAAAAAATCTGCTAATTATGTTTTTTGTTTTGTTATAGCATTTTATAAATGATATTATTGGTGTTAATGTTCACTTGAGGTCATGTATATTTAAGTTATATTTATTTTGATTTTTGAATGTTCCATTCAAAAATGTTATTAAAAAGGCATGTACACCATAAAAGATGACTATTGAGGTCTATTGTCAGGAATGTTAGTGTTATATAAAATAGTGAATTATACTGCAGCAGAATGTTCCACATCTGCACAGTGTTATATTTTCACCACTCAGTGTCAGTAAATATTGTGCAGTTAGTATTGGACTACAAGATAGATGCAAGCCTGTACAGGTAGAGTTATTTAAAGCATAAATGAGTCGGTTGGGTTCTGGAGGCGTGGTTACAGCGGTGGTGGGGCCCAATGTGATATATTTTCATGGGGCCCAAAATCCCTGGCGGCGCCCCTGCTTGTGAGTATGTGTGCGTGCGTCATCATGGTATAACTTGCAGTTTGAGACTATAGCCCGAGCTACCCTAGAGGACAACCTGATCTCACCAGAATGCGTGACTCCACAACGACTCCTTAACACCGCATTGCGTGGTGGAGTCACAAACTTTGCTATATTTACGTGTCTGCACCACGCAAACAACCCCAATGTAAAGTGAATGAGGCTCCTTTGTCGTGGTGCACACACGCAATTTCTACAACGTCCTGCAGTGAGCTTTTTATTCTATAAAACGTTTTTAAAAATCTACTTTATAGCTTGTAGTAACTCACGGGAGGCTTCTTTTATTTTATTTGTGTTCATAATAATTTGTATTTTTCGTCAGAATGTATTATGGGAACCCTGTCTCCTAAAAATTACGTTCCCAAGGAACTAAACTGCATTCTCAATTACGTTTAGCAAGAAACGTATTTTCTCCCACGTTACGTTCGTTATAAACGTATCTCAAATACGTTTATTTTCTACATATCTTCTAGAAACATATTTTCTCCCACATGACGTTTCTTATGAACGTATCTTAAATACCTTTATTTTCTACATATCTTTGCCATTTATTGTCTTGCTTATAATAAGGATAATAGTCATTTATAAATATCATTTTAGAGCACACATTTGAAATCAGTAGGCGAGGCTGTAATTTCGCCAGCTGTTACTCTCATGAGCGAGACAGAAAATAATAGTTTTAACATGCCAAAATGCTGCTGTGTCGTTTATTGCACCACAAACATTAAAACAAATCCAGAGTTACGTGCTTCTGTATACCTCTAAGAAGAAAGGACAGTAAAAGAAGAGGCTTGTTTGAGACAAGCGAGACCTGCGCAGACCTGCGCAATTTCGATCAACGTCTTGCTCGTGCGTTGCATGATGGTTAGTCATTTTGTCCGACTTGCTCTGGAGGCTCGCTCACATGAGACGTTGAAATCTCGCGGGACAAAGATGCCCGCAGACTTGAGAGTGAGGCGCGGCGAGGCGGCGCAGTTCCTCTCCACGGGCTGCGGAGGCGAAATGCTTGATGGGAAACGACTCGCTGGTATCTCGAGCTGAGCGCTCATTGGTGATTTTTACCCCGTGCTGCTGATGAAACTCTCCAATTGGCTCTGCAAAAGTTTGTTGTTGTTTTGTGTCAGTTTTACGTTGCCAACTCAGTTCACATTTTTCATCATTGTTCCACAATGTTTATCATCATGAAATTAATATCTGTATATGTTATACTTGCACTGCTTACTGTTTTTATACTTATATATATCTTAGCATATTCATACACACTGTTCATACTGCTCACAGGCTGCTGTGTATATTCATACCCCTCACTGTTTATTCATCATTAACTTCATTATATCTTTTATTCTGTAGATTGTGTACATTACTTTTCACTTTACTGCTTGTTGCACTCCTGGTTAGAAGCTAAACTGCATTTCGTTGTCTCAGTACCTGTAATCTGTGCAATAACAATAGAGTTGAATCTAATCTTGAGCAGGAACAAATGTATTTACTTAGTACATATCTGACATTAACAATTAAACACATGTGTGCATTCTTTATAAATGCAAACCGAGTCAAGCCGACTCCGGAGGTGGCGGTATGCACCTTAAAAAACCGAGAGAAGAAGAAGAAGAAGGCGAAGCAGCAGAAGAAGAAGAAGAAGAAGAAGAAGAAGAAGAAGAAGAAGAAGAAGCCGACTTGGAGCTGGGTTATGGCTAGAAAGGATCCGTCTAATGTAAATATGACGTCACGTTCTCGTTCTAACTCTCGTTGTAATCGGAGCGGCTCGGCTGTAATCGGAAAGGGTCGGGGTGGGCGGGACGCGGGAAGAGACGTCGTTCTAACTCTCGTTGTAATCAGAGCAGTGGTAACCACTCAAAGTCCTCAAGAGATAGGAAACGACAGCAGTGTGGGACCTTATTGCGGGAAATTACTGAGCACACATACCACCTACAGGATGAGACGTTCATGTGTACAGTGATATCAAGACTAAATGATCTTTTGGAGGACGTAAAGCAACACACCCCACATGACAGTAGTCTTCCTCTCACCTTCACGCCCCCCCAAACACAAAAGGCAGAAGAGGACCATAACACCTCTCAGTACCAGCCATCGTAGACACCCTTTTTCAGGCCGGGTGGGTCATAAAGCTGAGGTCATGAGATCCAACTACAGAGTGGACAGCTTGAACAAGATTTTAAGAGCTAAGTCCCCAGAGTCTAATGCGGGAGGAGCAGGCAGGGGTACGAAGAGGAGGATAGATGCTTTAGGTAAGAACAAAGTATATTTACTTTTGCCATCTCCTCTATATTCACAAAACACAGCCAATCATCCATTCCAATCCTATGTGACATGGCACAGTTCATTTCACTCCAATAGAAACTGATATAAAAGAGACCATTAGTCTTCTCATTGTGCTTATTGCTGTGGATAGGTGTTAACTATTGTTGTTGTATTGTATCATATCAAAAGTTGTTTTCATCCAAGGCACCACCGCCAGGTGAATGTTGGAAGCTTGGAGCTGTAAAGAGGTGCTAAGTAAAACAACCTTTTGAATCCATTGCATGTGATTGATGTAGAAATAAAAAGTATATCATAAGCTGTCATTACAGTCTAAATATCTAACAGCAAAAGGAGGAGAGGAGATGAGGAGAACAGAGGAGAGGAGACAGCAAAAGGAGGAGAGTATGAGGAGAGGAGAACAGGAGAGGAGAGGATACAGCAAAACGAGGATAGTCTGAGGAGAAGATGAGGAGAGGAGAACAGAGGAAACAGGGAAAGCAGAGTAAAGAGCAGAGTTGAAAGAGAAGTTGAAAGCAGAGCAAACAGTAGCAGGAGAAGTAGAGCAAATGTAAAAGTAACTTTGAAAAGTATCAGCAAGAAGATCAGAGTTGCATAATGTTATTTTGTTTTATTCGTTACTGTTATATTAATGTTGTATGTTCATTTTTGTACATAGGATAATAAAGATGATCTTAACCTTGAACTCGATTCATGACCTCATTTCATTATTAAAACCTTAATATCAAATTACAGACTGGATTCAAATTAGGATCTCCAAATGTGTTGATGTAATGTTTGTGATAAACTGAAGGATAAAGTGTTCCTTTATGTGTTGAGAAAATTCCCCTCCCTCTTAAGCCAAGTAAGGTGTTTAAAAAGCCTCTTGGATCAGCTGGAAAATGCCTCATCACAAAGCTGAAAACAGCTGTTTCACTTTACTTTTGAAAGATACGACAGAGACAAAGCTACACATATACAGGACTGTCTCAGAAAATTAGAATATTGTGATAAAGTTCTTTATTTTCTGTAATGCAATTAAAAAAACAAAAATGTCATACATTCTGGATTCATTACAAATCAACTGAAATATTGCAAGCCTTTTATTATTTTAATATTGCTGATTATGGCATACAGCTTAAGAAAACTCAAATATCCTATCTCTAAATATTAGAATATCATGAAAAAGTATACTAGTAGGGTGTTCAACGAATCACTTGAATCGTCTAATTAACTCAAAACACCTGCAAGGGTTTCCTGAGCCTTGAAAAACACTCAGCTTGGTTCAGTAAACTAAATCACAAGTATGGGGAAGACTGCTGATCTGACTGCTGTCCAGAGGACCGTCATTGACACCCTCCATCAGGAGGGTAAGACACAAAAAGACATTTCTCAAAGAGCAAGCTGTTCACAGAGTGCAGTTTCAAAGCACATCCACAAAAAGTCTGTTGGAAGGGGGAAATGTGGCAGGAAACGCTGCACAACCAAGAGAGATCACCGCAGCCTTAACAGCATTGTGAAGAAGAGTCGCTTCCAGAATTTGGGGGAGCTTCAAAGACAGTGGACTGAAGCTGGAGTCCAGGTATCAAAAGTCACTGTTCACAGACGTGTCCGGGAAATGGGCTACAATAGCCGTATTCCCATGGTCAAGCCACTTCTGAACTCAAGACAACGGAAGAGGCGTCTGACTTGGGCTAAGGAAAAGAAGCACTGGACAGTTGTACAGTGGTCCAAAGTCCTCTTTTCAGACGAAAGCAAGTTTTGTATTTCATTTGGAAGTCAAGGCGCCAGAGTCTGGAGAAAGGCTGGAGAGGAGCAAAATCCAAGTTGCTTGAAATCCAGTGTGAAGTTCCCACAGTCAGCGATGGTTTGGGGAGCCATGTCAGCTGCTGGTGTTGGTCCACTGTGTTTCATCAAGCCCAGAGTAAATGCAGCTGTGTACCAAGAGATTTTAGAGCACTACATGCTTCCGTCTGCTGAAAAGCTCTATGGAGATGAGGAATTCATTTTCCAGCATGATCTGGCACCTGCCCACAGTGCCAAAACCACCAGTAACTGGTGTACTGACCATGGCATTACTGTCCTCGATTGGCCTGCAAATTCCCCTGACCTGAACCCCATAGAGAATATGTGGGGTATTGTGAAGAAGAAGCTGAAAGACACCAGACCCAACAATGCTAATGAGATAAAGGCCGCTATTGAAGCATCCTGGGCATCCATAACACCTCAGCAATGCCACAGGCTGATTGCCTCCATGCCACGCCGCATTGATGCAGTAATCCGTGCAAAAGGATTCCCAACCAAGTACTGAGTGCATTAATGGACATTTTCAAATGTTTGATTGTGTTTTGCTGTTATAAATCTTTTTTTTTTACTTGGTCTGAGGAACTATTCTAATTTTTTGAGATAGGATTTTTGAGTTTTCTTAAGCTGTATGCCATAATCAGCAATATTAAAATAATAAAAGGCTTGCAATATTTCAGTTGATTTGTAATGAATCCAGAATGTATGACATTTTTGTTTTTTTAATTGCATTACAGAAAATAAAGAACTTTATCACAATATTCTAATTTTCTGAGACAGTCCTGTATGATGATATTATAGAATATGATGCATTGCTGCAGATTAAACTACCCAACGGGATATAAAAGAGGTAAACACATCTACAGCAGTAACATGCAACATACATTTTATTGCACCAGGAGCTATCTTGGGACTTTTACTGCAACAACGTTGACTTGCCTGTGAATACAAAATAAACCATAGTGTTGCTGATCTACAGTGTTGTCATTCTTCTTTCAACAGCAAGACCGCTAACAAGTATTTACATATTTAATATAGTTTAGTTTCTCGCCATCCCAAACGTAAACATTCAGCCACGTGACTGCGCTTCCGAGCCGCTCCGATTACAACCGAGCCGCTCCGATTACAACGAGAGTTAGAACGAGAACGTGACGTCATATTTACATTAGACGGATCCTTTCTAGCCATAACCTTGGAGCTGTCCGACTTTAGGCGAGCTTTTTGAGACCTCCCCCGGCTGCGATCGGCTATTCTCGTCTACTTTCGAGGCGAGCCGCAACGCGTCTCAAACAAGCCTAAGATCTCTGTGGCTTCAGGCTTGATCGCCGTTCAAATGACAGCGTTGGTTTCCCCAAAAGTGGGCGGGGCTGTAAAGTGACGTAGATTTTACTCTCATCTATTATTCAAAACCATTCTATTTATTCTAACGTAAATTACATGCCAGTGTTTTATCTTTTTATTACTTATATTTGTTATACTTTATTTGCTATGAGTTATCTCTGAAGCAAATTATGTTTCTGAAGATGTGTAGTCAATTCCACCCTTCAATGTAGCATAAATGTGAACTCTCATTACAGGAACAATACCGGAAACAGACGTAGCAAAGATCCTCAGCTCGCTGATCGGATGTTTTAGCCGCAATGCACGTTTTTAAAGATATTATTGATTTTCTTTTAATATAGTCTTGTAAATACTGAGTTGAGAGAATAGTCAGGGGATTTGGGTGATGGGAGACACATCTATGGAATCAGAATTTCCATAGCTTACCATTAAATGACGGATATACCCAGGGCTTAATTTGAGCCGGAACACGCCGGAACATGTTCCGGCACCTCTGAAATTGGATCCGGAACCTTTTTTATTGGATCCGCCACCTCCCGTGTCACTATGAAAAAAAAAAACGCCAAAAAAAACCCCGACTGTTTGTTCGGTGTTCAATGTTGTTATATGTCTTGTTAGTGTTTATTCCCCATTGAAGTTCCTCAAAAATCTTGTGTTTGCCTTTTTGATGCGTTTACATTTTTAAGGTTTTTAGCGGGAGAGGGGGGGAGGGGGGGAGACTAGAGGTGTGACACATAGCCTACGCTTGCGCTGGTTGAATACATAACAGTTAGCTTTGTGTCTACAATGTCAAAAAGACAACAAACTTTACTTAACTTTTTCAAAGTCAGTGACCAGCAGTGAGATCCAAAACGATCAAAAATAGTTTCCGAAAATCATGAGTGTGAAGACCACGGTGGACAGAGCAGTAGTATGCAGCCTACCATCGATGCTGCTAATGCACCTGTCGTTAGAGGGGATATTAGCGACCCCCACGGGGAAGGAGATGAAGGGGACGAGACGGATGATGTGAACTTGGAATCTGCGAGAGATAGTGATGGCGATGAAGCAGGTATTGTCAGGGACACTCACGATGGGCAAATCTGGACAGATGCCCAGTTTACAAAGAAAAAAAAAAGTTATCCATGGCTGACAATGGAAACCACTGGACTGGGCTGTGCCATTTGCAAACAAGTGGGATCACTTGGTCCGGAAAAAACTGCAGGTGTGAAACTTGCAAAAGAATGGATCTCGGGCTCGGTGACATCATCTGCGCCCGATTTAAAAAAAAAGCAAAGAGCCTTAAGGAAAAAGGTTTTTGAGCATGGGAATACCAAAGCACACGCAATGGCATCAACTATTTTGGATAAGGCAAAGGCAAATGTATTGGTTAACACAGTAGTCAATGCCCAAAATGACCAGGTGCAAACGACTGCCAGAATCTTTCGCACAGCTTACAAGGAGGCCAAGCGTCATAGGCCATCTTATGGATTTGAACATGAGATAGACTGTCAGGAAATGAATGGTGTGGAAATGGGGAGGATTCTCCACTCAAACGTCGCATGTTCTCATATACAACAGCACATTGCAACTGACATGAAAAAAAAACTGCTTGAAAGGATTGTCACTTGCGCTCCAAAAATCGGACTCATGCTGGACGAGGCCACAGGGTTGAATAAAAAGAGCGCATTAATCGTGTATTTACGAGTGCAGTTGCCAGAGATGGATTCACCCGAGAACATTTTCTTTGAGCTCGTGGAGTTGTGTGATTTTGGTGCAGAAGGCATTGCCCGCAAACTGCTGGATGCCTTACAGCACGCCAAGTTAGACGAGGCCTTCCTCTCAAAAACTCTCGTCGGTCTCACATGTGACGGTGCGTCAGTGATGCTCGGGCGCCACAGTGGGGTGGCAGCTCGACTCAAAAATCTCTTCCCAAACATCATGGTGTGGCACTGCTCTGCGCATCGACTTGAGCTTGCAGTTGGTGATGTGATGAAAGAGATGGGGGCTATGAATCATTTCAAGATCTTCATGGATAAGCTTTACACACTTTACAGCACATCAAACAAAAACCGGCTGGAGCTCAAAGAGTGTGCTGACGGTCTGAACATTCAATTGTGCAAAATTGGCCGGGTGTTAGACAACAGGTGGGTTGCATCCAGTCTCAGAACAGTCGAAGCTGTGTGGAAAAGTTTTGCTGCCCTCAACACACATTTTACACACGCAGCGGAGGATTCTGCTCGCGGGAGCACATCTCGGGAAAGCTACCATGGCTTGGCAAAGCGCCTTTCATCCCATGCCTTTGTTTCCAATCTAGGACTTATGTTTGACGCACTGCAAGAATTGTCAGAGCTATCTCTCGAGCTCCAAAATCGAGAATGCAATATCATAACGGCTCATAAAGCCATTTGCCGACAGATCAGGGTGTTCGAGGCTATGTCTGAGCGGCCCGGACGACACAGCCTATTAAGCCAGCGCAGGGTCGAGGAAAACACCTTTCAGGGAGTACCCCTTCATGCAGGTCGGCTCACTGACAGAACCCTGGACCAGAGGACGTTTTTTGGGAGTCTGGGAAGAAACTTGGAGAAACGCATGCTATCACTTGGGGGAGACCAATCAGGATACAACAAGCTAATTGAGGATTTAAAAGTGATTTATCCACAATATTGGCCACAGGATCGTGACGCAGACGCGCTGTTTGGAGAGAGTGAAGTTGAGACGCTCTGCCAGCAGTTTTGCATCGAAAGCCCGCGGAGGGTCATCAGGGCATTCAGGGAATACCGTGACAATGATGGGACATTCATCCCAGATGAACTGAAAGACCTCTTGGCTGCGGTCAACACGATCCCCATCTCAAGTGCTGAGTGTGAGAGGGGCTTTTCCCAGATGAACCTAATCTGTTCAGAAAACAGGGCGTCTCTTCTCCCCTCAACGATCTCCTCCCTACTCTTCCTTTGCCTTGTCGGCCCGCCACTTACCCGGTTCAAACCCGTTCCATATGTGAGGTCATGGATTGCAAAAGGACATCGAACTGCACTGGACACAAGGTGCAGAGACAGAAGCAGGAAAATGGAGGCCGGGGGCTCTATGGCTGCTGTATGGGCCGTTTTGGACAAATGATGGTAGGAATATATTTGTCCATGCTGTGTTTGATTATTGGGTGGTCTATGGTTTAATATGTCTGCAAATCTATATTGAAATCGTAACTTCGTAGAAATCGTAATTTTCCCACCTGTTGTTTTGTTTCTCCCGTTAATTTAACGGACAGATATAATTGCTGCTTGTTAAAATGTTGCAGTATATATATTTTTTACATTCCGCACTCATTTGGTGCAGTGATACGTTGTTTTGTTTCTCCCGTTAATTTAACGGACAGATATAATTGCTGCTTGTTAAAATGTTGCAGTATATATATTTTTTATATTCCGCACTCATTTGGTGCAGTGTTACATCGTTCTGTAATCTGAAGGCTAACAGGCTACAAAAATAAAAATTGACCTGATGTAGAAACATCGTCTGTAAGTGTATTTTTTTGTTTGTTCCCTTACCTCTAACCCCCGTACTGAGCCGCCGGATCCACCCCCCCTCTGCGTTCCGGCACCTCCCACTTTACAAATTAAGCACTGGATATACCTTTCTTTCTGTGATGTTTTACAAATCAGATATTAATGTGTAGAAGTAAAACATGAGAAATAGTATAGCAATATCCTGTAAAATTATGTAAAAACATGAATAAAACTAAATATCTTCAGATGTTATACATACATAAGTGTCCTACACTAATAATAAAAAGTTATTATTAGTATGCTGTGTGTACCTTGTGGTTAACCTAGTGGTTAAAGCACGTTATTGAATTATTTTTGTTGAATAATGTTATTTTTGTTGAATATTGTTATTTGATGAAAAAAATACTAAGAGTACATACTTTCATAGGGGGAAAATAGAAGGTCAATGATAGAAATATAGAATATAAAAAATCAAGAAGATACTGTAAGTGATCTTTACAATAAAACTGTTTAGTGCTGGATGTACAAAGATATTAATAGGAGGATGTGAAAAACAGACAAACTAATTAACCTTTATTAACACATTAAAGAATACTTTAGGTTAAGGTCTTCTTTCAAATAACAAAAAAGCTTTGAGAGTATCTATCTACAGATAAATATTAAGCCTGACAAAGTACTTAACGTCTAATATATTGCTTTCCTGCAATGTTAACTATGTTGAAGCACTTATTTTAACTGATATTATACACATTAATTATACTCTTATGTATGTAGATAGTATAAGAAATGTGCAGAATTTGACTGTTTAATGGTGGAGGTATACACGCATATTGATAGATGTCTTGTAATGCCAGTGCATGACATTAAGGATTTTGGGAGATGGCCCTGTGGGCCATCTAAGCTAATTTACAGATGGCCCTGAGCCCAATAGAGATTGCCCTGAAAAATGCGTGCGGACGAAATGCCACGAAGGGTTTGGGGGGCCTCCCCCTAGAGCATTTAGATTTTTGCAGGTCTTAGATATATGCTGTCTGGTGCATTCTCTAGACTGAATTATAAGATGAACCAGCACAATATTATATTGTACAATTTCAATTTTATTCTTCATTTCACTTGTTTGTTTGTTCTTGTTTATGTTTGCTCGCATGCATGCCCTGCATAGCTATAAGAAATACTTAAGTTGTTGGTCAAGACACTTCATCAAGGCAAATGCCTTCATCAGATGGAAAAAAGTAGAAAACATTACATTCAGTTATAACTGCTAAAACAAACATTATTTACACTATTATGGCCCCTGTTAAAAATGTTTGTAATGTTATCTACTGTAAGTTGGTCGAACGAATGCCTCCTCATCCGGAATCTGACCGAGCAGACCGGAGCAGCAGTCGAGAGGAGCCGAGCGCATCCGCGAAGCATACAAAATGGCGACGTCAGAGTTCCCGGGTTATGGCTAGAAAGGATCCGTCTAGTGTAAATATGACGTCACATTCTCGTTGTAACTCTCGTAATCGGAGCGGCTCGGAAACACATCTACAGCAGTAACATGATACAACATACACATTAATGCAGCAGCAATATTAATAGAGAAACATCAGACTTAATAGTAAAACACTGCAAGGGAACATTTTATTGCACCAGGAGCTATCTTGGGACTTTTACTGCGACATCGTTGACTTGCCTGTGAATAAAAAATAAACCATAGTGTTGGTGATCTACAGTGTTGTCATTCTTCTTTGAACACCAACAAGACTGCTAACACCCTATTTCAATAATCACACTCCCTGTCATTGACATAATTAATAGATAGTTTAGCTTCTCACCATCATTTGCTTTGGCCAACTGATGTTAACGATCGTAACTGAAAGGCTGCCTGCCAAACGTAAACATTCAGCCACGTGACATTCAGCCAAAATCTCGTGAGAGTTTTACACAAGACAGATCCTTTCTAGCCATAACCGACTTCCCGTTGGCCGGCAAAATCTAAATCTCTTCGGTCACAATAATTTCCCTTTAGCACAATACCGCTTCAGTTGCGCCACTTATGTGACAGACAAGAAGAGTATGTGACAGACAAGAATAGTCAATTCTAATGTCTAACACTTAATGTGGAGAAAGAGATGTCCTGTATGTTTTGATTGTGCGTTGATCTGTTGGTAATGCCTCGGGGTTCCGGTGGGCATGTAAACAAATGCATAATGCTGCGCTATACTTTGTGGCCTCACCCAGTTGCATAGCGACACTTATTGTTTAGGTGTCTTTTAATAAGCAGGTAGTCCTATCATTAGCTAGAACGAGCTAGATCTGATCAATATGGACATAAACGCGAGTGAAGTCTAATCTGACGGGAGAGAGAGATCAGCTGCTGCTGAGTCGACACGCAGTTCTGCATGATCACATGCAGCGGTGAGCGGACAAAACACACACCTCAGGTTAGAATATCACACGTAGCTATTTTAATTACCTCTCAAACTACCTAAACTAGTTATAGATATGTTTAGTTTTACTGTCGGGTCACTCATTACTGGATCCGCGAGCTGCATGATACTGGCATAATAGATTGCCCGATCGGGCAACCAGCAGGTGAGGCTTCATTGCCCGGGGTAAATACTAGATGGCCCCGGGCCATCGGGCAGCCCTTAATGTCGAGCCCTGAATGCACTATTGAGGAACCTGTGACCCAAGTTTTTCATTCATTGCATAACGTATATGATATGTCAATAAACCTTAGAATATCTTGAAATCTTGAAAGGGATGTGCAAAATAGCAATTATATACCGTTTTTAATTAACTATTAGTAGAGAATAACGATTAATAAATATAAATTATAAAGATCTGCAGATAAATGTTTAGTCTTCTCAAGCACCAACAATCAAATATCTCTCCTGATTGTTGGCACTTTCCCTGAATTTTACTCAGGTGTAACTAAAGTCTGCTTTAAGGGTTGTTTATATTTCACATCATTAATCAGAATCTGCAAAGTAACTAAAATGAATGTAGTGGAGTAAAAATACCAGGTTAATCTCTGAATTGTAGTGGAATAGAATTACAAAGTAACAATGAGCTCTCATGTGGGTTAATGCTGCCCATTATGGATACAAGCGATTTTCCCCCATTTAGTAATTACATGTTTTAAATTTGTAGACACCAATTTGTTTCCTATCGCCTAAACCTCCAGGGCTGTACTGTACACAGTTTAATACTGTCAACTTCTAATTTTGGGGAAAACAAAAACGTCTTTTAAAACTACAACTCCCAGTAGAGACGTGCCATAGAGAACATGTTGCGAAACACAATAGCCAGCATGTGTAGTTCTGGGGGGTCGTTCGAGTCCAGTTTTGAATAGTCTGCCGTGGTTTCGTTCCATTTCAAAGAGCTTGGCGCTCGGCGTAACCTTGGCGCACTGCCACTCCACCATCCAATCCCAGAGCTTGAAGATTAATCACGGTGTTTGTCAACGGGACTGTAGTCCCAAACGATAGCTGGGGATTATGGGTAGTATAGTGTCTTCGGCCATCCTAAACTGAATTTTTTTCCGGATATCATATTGCATTAACAACACCACATCTGGCGTCACAGAGATCTTGAGTTACTGTCCTTTCTTCTTAGAGGAAGTACAGAAACAAGTAACTGGATTTTTTTTTATGTTTGTGGTGCAATAAACGACACAGCAGCTTTTGGGCATGTTAAAACTATTATTTTCTGCCTCGCTCATAAGAGTAACAGCTGGCGAAATTACAGCCTCGCCTACTGATTTCAAATGTGTGATCTAAAATGATATTTATAAATGACTATTATCATTATTATAAGCAAGACAATAAATAAACGTATTTAAGATACGTTCATAAGAAACGTCACGTGGGAGAAAATATGTTTCTCGAAGATATGTAGAAAATAAAAGTATTTGAGATACGTTCATAACGAACGTAACGTGGGAGAAAATAAGTTTCTTGCTAAACGTAATTGAGAATGCAGTTTAGTTCTGTGGGAACGTAATTTTTAGGAAACAGGGTTGCCATAATACATTCTGACGAAAAATACAAATGATTATGAATGCAAATAAAATAAAAGAAGCCTCCCGTGAGTTACTACAAGCTATAAAGTAGATTTTAAAAACGTTTTATAGGATAAAAGCTCACTGCTGGACGTTGTAGAAATGTGTGTGTGCACCACGACAAAGGAGCCTCATTCACTTTACATTGGTTTTGTTTGCGTGTTGCAGACACGTAAATGTAGCAAAGTTCGTGACTCCACCACGCAATGCGGTGTTAAGGAGTCGTGGTGGAGTCACGCATTCTGGTGAGATCAGGTTGTAGAGGAAGTTAAGAATTTTACCAGGTGTTCATGTCTTTGTCTGCTTTCCTCATTTGACCATATGGCTGAGGTTATCCCATTACAAGACATTCTCTAGATTTTCAGTAAGTATTTGAAATTGGATTGTGTGTGAGTGATAGAGATAAGAAGAGTTTTTTGTTGTGGCCCACAAGACAATAGTTATATTCCTCCTGTGGTTTTTCATTCATTACTAACAGGATCAGTATGGATCTTTATGCTCTCTTCAGGTTTGTGTATGTTTCTGTTATTGTGTGTGTGATTGGTACAAGTTCATACTTCAGCATTTCTGTGCTGACACACACACACCTGTGGTGCACTCTATGATCATGTGACTAGCTGTCATGGTAACTGTCACCAAGCACAGTCATTGATCAAAGAGTTACATGACAGAAGGAGGAGAACAAACATACACTCCCTGTTTAATGCATACATACAGTACGGAGGATGACAGGGTGGAACAACAGGCCATAAGAAAACTATTTAATTGTAATGTTACATGTTTGTACTCAGGAAAACTGTTCATGGTATGTTTCAGTCATTCTAGGGACTAGAATCTAGGGATGTAAATGTTGATCGGGTTTTTTTTGGCATGAAATTTGACTGCTCACACCAACAGATGAATCCATATTTCCGGTCACACGAACATCCAACCAACCTACCACCTGACCACATACAAAATGTTCAAACTATAGTACATATTGTTGAGTGGGCCTCTGAAAATTACCCCAACTCAAAAAGGACATTAATATATACAAAATATTATCAGTCTTACCAGTTTTCTCAACACCGTCTTCTTTATCTATCACCTACCTTTAGCCGCACCTGTAACTTTAAGAATGGTGATGGTCCTGCTTAAATGCACCTCGAGATCGTAGTTAATTACTTCCCCGAAGTTATCATGTACATAACCTTGAGACCTCAAAGTAAAAGCAGCATGTTTTCAGAGCGGGCGCCTCTTCACGACTTTAGCATTGAGTTTAGGTCACCTGCTTATTGGCAGGGCGAAATACCAACATACAATAATTGAAATGTATTATATTTATAAGTTAAAGATTGGGTTTGTTACATAAAGCCAGAGCCAATGTTGGGATCTGTGTAGAAAGCTGTGTTGATTTAAAGCATGTATGAACTTAAAAATGCGAGATGGATACCTTTTTTTCAAATAAAAAATCTAGGTAGTTTGTTTTCTGGAAAGTCTATCTTCATCCAAGCCATAGTAGTGTGAGTCAAATAATAGAATTTCTTTGGATAAATCCGTACCAAAGCCTTATCACCTATTGTAAAAAATAGACTTACCAGATACCAACACATTGAATAAAATGGCTGCTCCTACATGTTGTTATAACTTCTCATCTTTCTCAATCCAGGGTATAAACATCAGTTATGTCATTCAAAACTGACAACAAACAACAATTACTGGAACCAAATCACTTCGTGTTGGGGAACAAACTGCACATTTTTCAGCCATCCATCAGGTGGCTATAAACAATGTATAGAGTTATGTAGGGCAAAGTCAACCTCTTTACATAGGATTATTCAGCATACAGCAAAAAAAAGATTTCAAGGAGGAAGTCATGTATTCTCCAATAATGTAATCTGTTTCCTATAATCATACATTTAGCTTTGGATGGAGCAGTCAGAAAGAAAATGTGTGTTTTTCTATTAGAGTACTATTTAAAAGCCTATAAGACTTTATAAGACAAAAACAATGAGTGTTTCCAAATCGTTTTAGAAGTATTTGTGGAAGAGCTGACTTATTTTAACCACATCATTACTGCAAACCACACTCCGCAGTTTTATTTACTCAAGAAATGAAGCTTGTGCGCACTTGAAATTAACTCCCAAAACATTCAGTCAACATCATTATAATTCATGTTCATTTTGTGGATCAAAGTTAAACAAACTAACCAGTTAAGCGGGAGTAATGATGAATTTGCATCTGTCAATCACCCCTAAATAATGTAGAAATACACCACTGCCTTCCACAAAAAATGTGCATCACATATTTTAGCAACTTGTTCATAAGGACATATACTATATGGTATACTTTATGCAGGCTAATGAATATTCCAGACATCTGTTTAGTGATTGTAATATGACAGTTCTATTGACGACATATGATAGCATGATACTGTAGACATGGATGTTTGTTTACATGTTTGTTTACATATGCGTTAACAGTATGGTAACATTACTATGCTGAGAAACAAGAGGCAAAACTCCCCAAAGAAATGTCATAATAGAAAATATATAAAAGACGATTAAATGGATATGATTCACGCATGGTTTATTAATGACATGCGCGTTCGAATACACACACTAACAATGATCAATGCACACAATCACAAACACATACAGCACTACTAACACAAAGCCTAAGTCTTTATCTAGAAACTGGATTCCTGTATTCAGATAGATGAAGGGCATTGATTAAATATTGTGGGTACAGGAGGTGTGTGTCACTGTGTGTGTATTCCTGTGGTGCAGCTGATAAGCCACGAGGCTTGAGGGCACAGCTACCTGATCTGAACTGTACGGAGACAATGTCCAACACAGACTGCACTGTACACACACACATACTGTACAGGCACACAAGAGACAAAATTAGGATAGAATAGTCAGAAACAATTTGAAAGTTAGGGGAAAGAAAACGTAATTTAGGCAATTAAAGGGGCACAGTTTCTCTGTTTCTTTTATATTGTTACTTCTCTGTGTTAAAGTTATAACACCTTTACTCTTTCATTTGAGTCCATGCTGTATTTATCAAGCAGGATAGTGTAAGAAATCTGGTCTTATTGCCCCCAAACCTGTTACTACAAAACACTTCAAGAGTGATAAGACAAACACGCTGTGGAAATGTATAGCCACTTTTGTGCAATTGTCTTAAAAGAATAATCACTTCAAACACAAAGCCCTGTTACAAAATATCAAATAATTTCACCATGAGTATACTGTACACCAGACAAGCAGTCTAGTGTAAGCATATATATTGTTTAGTCTTAAATAGTCCCTTCATCGTTTAAGTACTTTTTCACGTAAGAACGTCAGGGAATTCTGTTTTCCCTATGTGTTTTCCCCATTTAATATATGGTTTTATCTCGTATCCAAGTGATTACCTTGAAGTTTTGGACTGAAGAACAAGACATCTAAACAAATATCCTTGGACGTTTGGGACAACAATTGATTCATCTATTAGATTATTTTTAGATGAAATGATAATGAAAATGATAGTTAATTGGTGTCATAAAGCGTTATAAATGACTTTGGGACCAAATGTAATGTACAAATGTACTTCAACCAAGGATCATTCACACACGCTTTTTAACATTGACATTTTTATGTTTTGAGAAATACTGGGAATAACTTGGCATTTTTTATTGTATTTGCCCATTCCTGTGTGTCACAGTTTTACTCATAGTGTTTCAGAGTGACTCTTAGAAGGAAAGAAGGAAGAAAGGAAGAAAGAAACCATTTTAGTTTACCTTTAATTCCGCTCAAGATAGCATAGGCCCTGACTGAATCAAAGAGTTATCTTGTAACAGTTGTCACAGCGTGCCAGTGGAAGTTAAGCTCCAGGTGGATGGATAAAACGGAGTGGCTTTTAATGTTCATGCTTTAACATGATAGGATCTTACAAAAAATATATGTGTACACAAGTGGTGAGTTGCCTTCCCAATCTTATCTTTGGACTCCAGAATAATCGTAACATATGCTGAGTTATCAGTTTCAGTGGCTCTAATACATTTTTCTCTGCTGCCATGGGACCTGCAGGGATAAAGCAAGGTGTTGTGAGGCTACACCTGCATATGGTTTCTCACTGGATTTACTGGATAAAGCTTTTTATTGTGTGTTCCTATCAAGCCCCCAGGAAGTGCGGCAAGCGTTAATTTCGTAGTGGCCAAACTGTGGTATTCCAACTTACGTGTCAGTTACAGGATGCCATGGGCTCAACCAGTGGCGGTTCTAGCTGATATGGGGCCCTGGGCGGTGAACCTTTCTTCGTCGTTACAGGTGCATACCTGTAACAACGTTTATCTTTTGAGCATTTCTTTGCTTCTTCTTTTCTTTTCTTTCTAAACCTTTTCATTGCGCTTTTTCATTGCACAAATGCAGCCCTGGGCAACCGGCCATGTCGCCCATATCAATATCCACCACTGGGCCCAACAATACTTTTTCCCATTGACTTATATTGGGAAAGAGGCATCTGTAAACCTTAATCTATAGTTGATATCCAGTATTTCCAGTTATCTTTCCTCTACATTAATTTGAATGAGATGAAACATAACATTTGGGAGGTGGGGTTTAAGGAAAGAACAAATGCACATTCTTGATGGGCCCAGTCGATGAGGAAGACAACCTCTAGATCGAGAGAAGATCTGTATGTATTTTTACAATCGGTCCACTTTTAGTTCATGTCCCACTGAGCATTTTTTATCAGAATGAACGGGACACAGATGTTCGCTTCGTACTTCCATGGCTTAAATGCATTGCTCCATCCATCTTAGCTTGTACTTCCTATGAATACCTGACTTAAAATCCCTCTTATACATGTAGGAGCAGGGCTGAATGATTTCCCCTCTTTGAAACAGAAACATGGTTTGATGTGGTGCCTCAGCCTGATGATGTTCATGTCACTTGTTTCTGTCTTCATTATTCCCCATGGGCTGACACATCGCTCCCATTGTTCTGTTCTTTGTCATCTTTTTCCTTTTGCTTTCTCATTCGCTTTCTACACTAGACTCGTAATTAATGTGTGTGTGTGTGTGTGTGTGTGTGTGTGTGTGTGTGTGTGTGTGTGTGTGTGTGTGTGTGTGTGTGTGTTTGTGTGTGTCTGTGTGTGTGTGTGGTGCCTCCTGAGTCTTACGGATGATGAGAGGAGGGATGCAGTGTCACTTCAGTCAGTGCCTCCGATCCGTCTCTCCCCTCTTGCAAGTGCATTCATCCTTAACACACACACATAGAGACATGAAGTCACAGAGAAACACACCTGGGCAAGCAAAACCTCTGAGATATTTGTATTGTTTGTCCTCTTTACTCATTTTTCCTCTCATGAGCTCACTGGCCTTTCCTTCTCTCTCTTTTATGTTTTTCCTGCCCTCCATACACAACCTTTTCTTTCCTTTCTGCATCGCTCCTCAGCCCATATTTCCTTGTTGCTCCTCCTCTCCGTTCATATATCCTGATTAAGCCTGTATTATCCATATGTCCTGGTTTCAGACGTGTCCCCTTGTTCTCTGCTCTCCTGCTCCTGCATTTCCCAGGGGAGCCATTTGTGGGAAGCGGCTCGCCTGTGTCCCACAACATCCCTGATAGCAGAACAAATTAACTTAAATGGGAGCAGGAGAAGAGGGGAGGGGTCTGTGAGGAGCAGACCTGCAATCCTCACCAGTTTGTAAACCATATACACCGATGTTTACTTGCACAATCTGTAATGGGGATAAGAATACATGGAAATGGACACTGTTTTGCAGTGTTTGTTTTAGCGAATACCATACAGGATTACAGTGGCACTTGTGTGTACATAACACTAATGTTGCACCTGTGAAACGTAAACTGGTTGGTTACTTGTGAATTTCTCGGAGGATGAATGAAGTCTAATATTAACCTAATACATGATCAATGATTTGATCACTTGTAAGTTTAGGAAACCAATTAACTGTACTGTACACTACGAGTAAGGAATGAGTCATTACCCTAAAGGAGTTAAAGTATCTCAGGGTCTTGTTCATGAGTGAGGGGACAATAGAGCGTTAGATCGGACTGAGAATCGGAGCAACGTGAGCGGTATTGGCGTTGCTTTGAAAACCACAGGGTTGTGATGAAGAGAGAGCTGAGCCAGAAGGCAAAGCTCTCGGTCTACCGATCCATCTTCTTTCCAACTCTCACCTATGGTCATGAAGGATGGGTCATGACCGATAAAACGAGATCACGAATACAAGCGACTAGATTGTGTTTCTTCCAGAGCACGGCTGGCGTCTCCCTTATGAATAAGGTGAGAAGTTCAGTCATCTGGGAGGGACTCCTACCTTCACGTAGAAAGGAGCCAGTTGAGGTGGTTCGGGCACCTGGTAAGGATGCCACCTGGCTGCCTCCCTAGCGTGTTGTTTCAGGCACGTCCAGATGAGACAGAGGGGCAGATCCAAGACCAGGTGTAAGGTTATATCTCCACACTGGCCTCGGAGTGCCTTGGAATCTCCCATTTATTATAACTACATGAAAGTGTTTGAGGAAATCCATAACATTCCACCGAATGTTAAAGGTCCCATGTCATGCTTTTCCGGTTATTACCCGTCCCCTTGTGTGTTATGTAGCTTTTTCTGCATGTAAACGGTCTGCATAGTCACAAAACCTCGAATTACACCCTGTAGTGAGTAAAACTCTAACACAGAGCGCCTCGTTGTAGATTTGTCTTTTTCCATCTTTTTACCAATCAGAGCACATAGGGACAGAGAGTGAATACACATACTATACAGAGATGCTGTATGAGAAAACCAATGTGATTTTGAAACATTGAACAATGTAAATCTATTCTAGTAGACCTCAACAATGGAATTATGATCAGTAGAAATGGCCATGACATGGGACCTGTTAACCCTTAGATCAGGGCTATTCAACTACACATTCAGTTGGGCCAGATTTTATAACTACAACATTCAGCTGGGCCAGACATTCAGCGGCCTGTAAAAAGCGGGTAGTGACACATTTTAAACAAACACATATTACTGCGATGAAAAACATGCAATTTTTATTCATTGTTCATCTAACAAAGGTAGGTCAAAAAGTGCATAAAAACACAACAAATTAGCTTTAATTTAACAGAATCTGAAAAAAAAGTGCACAGTTGTAGCATTACATTTGTTTGCTTTAGAAGTCAAATATTCAGGTTATTTTTTTTGAACCAAGCACATCACAAAGTGCATTTACTGAATACAATAATAGCAGTCTTAATACATTTCCTGACATACAAAAAAAAAAATGCAAAAAAAAGAGGTAGTACTGTAGCAATACTATTTTTTCACTTTTCAAGTAATAACAAAAAAATCATACGTTTTGGTCACATTTGACCCAGACACATTACAAAGTGCATTTAAATGAATACAGAAAGAACTGTCAAGTTACCCTTCAGTGCACAAACCCATAACAAGGGATACGGGTAACTATATGAATGAATACTACACTACACGTCTACTATAGTAAACTAGGTGCTTACTATCACCTCATTTGTGATTTGTCATCGCTGACTTTCTCAATGGGAGAAGGGACATTTTTTGTTTTGAACAAGAGCAGTGATTTTTGGCTCATAGGATATCAATGCAATCCTAAGACATTGGTGAAAAGTGCTGTCAGTCAGGGAGCAGCGAGTGCTACTTTTGATTGAGCTCATGTGTGAAAAGCTTGATTCACATGTGTATGTTGATCCAAGCATACTGAGCACACAGATCGCTACCTTCTGAACGTTAGGGAACTGCCGTTTTTTGACATCACTCCAAAACTTCGCTGGCCCGTTAGTGCGCTGCATGTCAATAAGTTCCAGTGTACTGTATATTTCCCCTTGTCGATGCAGGGGACCACTTCCTTTGCTCTGGTTGATGCGTCCCCCTCTATTGCAACAGTGACGGGGTCTCTGGCAAAGCCCATCACCTCTGTGGGCAGAGCAAGTCCATCTAATCGACCGGCAAAGTTCTCTTTCAAACTCGCAATGAAATCTGTAATCACATCCGTGATTTGTGCCGGAGATGTGATGTGTTTGGGGAGCGTCGGAAAATGCAGCATCCGACCCGTGCTCAAGTCGGTCGCGAAAAGGTCCAGCTTGACTTGAATCTGCTCTACAAGATCAATGACCGTTTTGTCTCTGTTTACGCTTCAGAGTTGAGAGAGACATGTTTTAGAGTTGCTATCATAGGACCATCGTTACTAGCACCACTAGATGCACTTTCAAAAAACGTGCTGCGTTGTGGTTTGGTGGTTTCTATGCAACGCGGAGTGTTGCGTTCATGGTCTGTACTAGTGTAGGAATTTGGCTACGGGAGGCTTGTTCCACTCGGGAGTTGGTTCTGGGCCGCATCTGGCCCGCGGGCCGCCAGTTGAATAGGCCTGCCTTAGATGCACGAGTGACTGCACCTTACACAAGTGGGTCAAAAGGGACCCGTATTAGAATAATATGTGTTTTTATGCAATTTTTGTCATTTTGGTTAAGAACAATTACTTGTATAATATTTAGTATTATATTTTGGTTGGAATTATTTTTCACAATTATAAATAGTGAATAATGGTTCACAATTTATCTTTTTTTTTGACATTTTGAAAAAAGAGTTTTGAACATATTGATGCAAAGACCCAACCCTCTCTTACCTGCCCTGCAGCTGAACGACCTATCCTACCTTTACTTCCTCCCACCTTGACTACTGTAACTCACTTCTCTATGGCATCCGCTTCCCCTCCCTCGATAGACTCGAAATTGTACAAAATGGAGCCGCCCGACTCCTCACACACACCAGATCATGGCACCACATCACACCAGTCGAGGAAGAGAGAATCATTGAATTTAATTGTTCAAGGTTTATGGGTGAAAAGCATTCTAGTTTACTATCTAGTGTAATATTAGAACTTACATTTCCGGGAGCGTGTTGATAACACTATACTGGTCAAAGGCAAGAGGTCATTCATTTTGTTTCTAAGAGGAACAATTGTATCATTAAAAAAGCACATAACATCATTACTACTGCACACATTTCTTCCTCCATTCGCCTGTCTGTCTATGTGTTTTCCTCTGAGCGATGTTGGCAGCATTGCTAAAAGGCTGTCAGCTTTGACCTTTACCTGCAGCCCCACCCCTGAAACCCTTCACCAAACAAACACTCACAAAAATGGCCGAGAGAGAGAGAGAGAGAGAGAGAGAGAGAGAGAGAGAGAGAGAGAGAGAGAGAGAGAGAGAGAGAGAGAGAGAGAGAGAGAGAGAGAGACTATCCCCTCTTGAGTGTATACAGTGAAGTACAATATAACTAAAAAGGAAGAATGAGCCCATGATGGAAAACTTAGGGAAATATAGAGAGGCAATAGAAGGTATTGATTTTTGTCTACTCAAGACCAAAACACAAATACATTGTCTTTTTTGTTAAAAGAGATCAAAATCCAGTGTAGTTGCTAAACAGCTTATATTCCTACCTCAACCATTTCATTTCAATAGCTGATATTAAAGTAAATTGAAATTGGTTTCATAGTTAAATAAATAACTAACCATATTTAAATAAGTCAGTACAATTCCGTGTTTTTTTTTTTCAAGTGCTCTGTTGAACTTAGACAGGTATCTCCCTTTAGTCTGCTGCTCCTGGTGTTATTTGTTAAAAATAGGAAAGAGGGTGAAGAATGGAAGTGAAATATGGCAATGTTATAAATGCAGGGTGGATGCAGAGTGCAAGACTTATACAGTACAGTAAACTCTGCTGTTGATTTCCTGCGAATAATCTCACTTGTGATGTGAGTGGACAGGTGTAAGTGTGCGCTGCTTTACACAGCTGTCAGCCTTCCCGTCGCATCACGTCAGTGATTTTTCAGAGAAGGGAGAGGAGGCTGTGACCGAGATGCTGTGGTGACTCACACTGCTAATGGACTGCCTCTCAAAAGGTTTTGGTAAAACACTACTGGCAATCCAGCTGTAACATTTTGATTAAATCTGGGAAAGCTTGTCCGTCTTTTCTTACTAATTGGATGTTATTATTGTGTAAAAGCAAGCTGTAGCAAAAAAAAAAAGTCATTTTAATTGTCAGCTATTTTAAGATCTTTTATTTGAGCTTTGTGTGTTTGAATACTTTTCAATTTCAAACTTTTCTTTTTTTCAACATAAAAAGGTTTCTGTTCGGTAGATACTGATTCACACCAAAACAATTATAAAATGTGGGTGAATGTGGAGAGTGTAAAGGTTAAAGGGGGATAAACCTGATAAACAGACTATTCTACTATTTTGTCCTTTTTTTGTTACGTGTTTATTTGTCTTGGTCTAACCAATAATTAGCTAGTGCATCTGCCCAACTTACCAGATTCTCAAAAACACAGAGGATGTGGGAGCACATACAGTTCTTTCACAATGGTCAAAGACGTATACACAGGGTCGCCCCTCCCTACAGGCCAATCACGCAGGCTGCATGGGGCCCCGCCTTGCGCAGGGGGCCCCGCCCGGAGGGCCTCAGCTGCTGTGCGCAGTTCTCCGCTCAGTTCTCCGCGCACCCCCCGGGAGAGTGAGGCCCAATCCCAAACCACTCCCTCGACCCTATACCCCTCCGTGACGGAGTGAACTCCGTCTGTAGCCACACTCGCAGCTCAACGAGGCTCCCTCCTGTCAGATGGAGGGAGTAAATACAGCAGCAAGCTTTGGGACGGCCTCCCCTCTCTCCGGCAGAAACAGGACATGCCGTAACTGTATGTAACAGCTGATCGCAGCCGGGGGGAGGTCTCAAAAAGCTCGCCTGAAGTCGGACAGCTAGGAGTCGGCTTCTTCTTCTTCTTCTTCTTCTTGTTCTTCTTCTTCTTCTTCTTGTTCTTCTTCTTCTTCTTCTTCTTCTTCGGTGGTGGATGTGTGTTTGAAGAGGGAAGAGGGAATTTCAACTTTAACTCTTTTGTTTCTGTTTCAATCGTTTCTTTAACTGTATGATCTTTCGTTGGGATTTTAGTACCCTTTGCAAGTACGGTTAATTTGTTAATTTAGTGTTTTTCCGTGCCTCGTGGCGGGGATGGCGTCCTCCGGGGCGCCGCTGGTGTCTCTGAGACACGGAGTGCGGCTGGTGGCTCAGGCCGCAAGCACAGTGGAGCAGGTGCTGCTGGCTGTGGGGGATCAGGTCGGTCATGTAAATATCTCCTATGCTTCCCGCATGAACAAAGCGGTCGTGGTCTTTTTGAAAGACCAGAAATATGTGACGGAACTTATCGAAAGCGGATTAATGCTAAACGAGGAATACATTCAAGTTTCACCGCTGGCGACACCGTCCACGCGGATCACTGTGTCTGGCGTTCCTCCGTTCATCCCGAATGAGGCGCTGGAACGGGAGCTGAAGCGTTTTGGTAAGTTTGCCAGTAGTCTCCGCACTGTTGCTCTGGGGTGTAAGGATGAAAAGTTGAAACATGTCCATTCTCTGCGGAGACAGGTTTTCATGTTTCTGAATTGTCCCACTCAGACACTAGATGTGTCCTTCCGGGTGAGGCACGAAGAGGGTTTTTATATGGTTTATGCGAGCTCAGGGAGCGTAAAGTGTTTTGAGTGCGGGGAGTCGGGTCACAAACGTGTTGCATGTCCACAGAGACGGCACGCCGCTCCGCCGGGTGCGGCTGGGCCCGGGGCCGCCGAGCCGGGGGCCGCCGGGGCCGCTGGGGCTGCCGGGCCGGGAGCCGCTGGGGCAGCCGAGCCGGGGGCCGCTGGGGCGGCCGAGCCGGGGGCGGCCTGGTCCGCGGCAGCGGGACCCGGTGTCGCGGGGGCTGCTGCTGCACCCGCCGGGGCCCCGGTGGCTGCGGAGGAAGTAGGGATGAATATCGTGAGAGATGAAACAGGGACTGTAGAGAGTGTGGTGAGTGTGAGAGGAAAAAATGTGGAAACAGGTAAACGGGTGAGAGAGGATGTAGCAGGACAGGTGAGGACTGGTGCTGTGGGACAGGTAGAGGCTGTTGGCACACAGAAGGAGCTGCCGTCTGGCTCTGGGCGGCAAAAAGAGCTTCAACAGGCTGCAGACAATAATGAGGTGACAGAGATGGACACAGACGGTGAGGGGGATTCTGACTGTGGTTCAGTTGCAGATAGTCTCTCTCAGAACGCAGAGATATATTCTTTGGAAGAGATTAATGTCTTTTTAGACGAGTCTTTTGGCAAGTCAGTGGAAGTGAGAGATTTTTTCCCTGACATTGACAAGTTTCTTCATACAGTGAGAACTCTTCAGAAAGTTGTAGGGTTAGACCTGCTGGATGAAAAGAAACGTTATCGTCTCAGGAGGCATGTAACTGCTGTGAAAAAAGATACGACAGGAAGCAAAAGAGGGAAGAAACTGAAAAGGTCTAAATAATTTCAACACGATCATGCAACACTGGGTGTCTCCTCTCTGCTGTGTGTACCTGTCTGTTCTTTCTCTCTGTCTCCTTCCTCTAATGCAGGCTTTAAGGGTTGCTTCTTTGAACATGAACGGGGGTAGAAGTGCACAGAAAAGAGCTTTAGTGTTAGAAGTCTTTAATCAGAAAAAATTAGATTTGATATTTCTGCAGGAAACGCACAGTGATAGCCTGAATGAGACGGACTGGGGGATGTGGTGGGGGGGTCAGTATGTACTCAGTCATGGCTCAAACCTTAGTGCTGGAGTAGCTGTTTTATTCTCCCCCTCTCTAAATGTAAAGATTTTATCCAGCACTGAGATAGTGGCAGGTAGAGCCTTGATGGTGAAAGTGGAACTGTTAGAGTTCAGTTTCACCTTTATTAATGTGTATGCACCCAATCAGGGCCCTGCACGTGTATCTGTGTTTCAGTTATTAAAATACAAGCTAGACACTAGTGTACAGGGGGAGTGTGTTATACTGGGGGGGGACTGGAACGTTTGCACTAATGTCACTTTAGACAGAATAGGACGGGAGCCTCATCCTCAGTCGTCCCTTTTACTGTCACAGGTGATAAGAGAGGCTGACTTAGTGGATGTGTGGAGGATGAAGCATCCCTCCGTTAAACAATACACCTGGATGAGAATGCTAGATGGGGGCGTCAGTGCAGCCAGGCTAGACAGATTTTACATGTCTTCTTCTTTTATTACTCGTGCAGTGAACTGTCACATCCAACCTGTTGGTTTTACAGATCATCAGCTAGTTTCTTTGGATTTGGTTTTATCCAACACAGAGAAACCTAGATCGTTCTGGCAGTTTAATGTTAACATTTTACAAGATTTGATTTTCTGTGAGAATTTTAAATTGTTTTGGATCAACTGGAAATCAAAGAAAGAGTATTTTCCCTCCCTGAGTCAGTGGTGGGAGGTAGGAAAGGCTCAGATTAGAGTGTTCTGTCAACAGTATACAGCCTACTCCACTGCAAACACTAGGAGAGCTATAGAGCAGTTAGAGAGAGAGATCAGAGAGTTAGAGAGTGTGTCTGCTCGAAATATAGAACAGTCCCTCCTAAAACAACAACAGCTTAACTGTTTTCTTCAGGAGAAAGCCAAGGGAGCTCTGATCAGAGCCCGTTTTACTTCCATGAGAGACATTGATGCACCAACCACCTTTTTCTTCAACCTGGAGAGGTCTGTGGGCCAAAGGAAGCAGATGGTATGTCTGCGTCTTCCCGATGGACAGGTAACCTCTGAACCTGCTGAGATGAGGAGACATGCAGTGTCCTTCTACACGGACCTGTTCAAAGCCGAAGGTTGTGACGTGGAAGCCGCTGATGAACTTTTTCAGGGTCTTCCACAGCTGAGTCCAGCCGAAAGTGACACCTTGGGCTCTGACATTACGCTGGAGGAACTGACCTCTGCGGTGACACAGATGGCCTCCGGCAAGGCTCCGGGCATAGACGGTTTACCTGCAGACTTTTTTAAACATTTTTGGAGCATTTTAGGACATGATTTGTTGGATGTATTGATGGAGTCCTTTGGGAAAGGGACTCTTCCAGCTTCCTGTAGGCGTGCAGTGATTTCACTGTTGCCTAAGAAAGGAGATCTAACCCTGCTGAAGAATTGGAGACCTGTGGCTCTCTTATGTACGGACTATAAGATACTGTCAAAGGTTTTAGCTAACAGACTGAAGTGTTTTATCGAACTTCTTGTTGGTACTGATCAAATATATTGCATCCCTGGTAGATCAATTGTGGACAATTTGTTTTTGATGAGAGACACTTTTGATGTTTGCAAACTGTACAATATAAATGTTGGTATTATTTCTATTGACCAAGAGAAGGCCTTTGATCGTGTGGATCACACTTTTCTGGCTGCCACATTGCAGGCTTTTGGTGTTGGGGAGCATTTTTTGTCCTGGGTGAAGTGTTTGTACAGTGATGCATGTTGTGTTGTGAAAGTGGGGGGAGGGCTGAGCAGACCTGTACCAGTTAAAAGGGGGATCAGGCAGGGCTGCCCTATCTCAGGCCTATTATATAGTATTGCCATCGAGCCACTTTTGTGCAGGCTTAGAAACCGGCTGAGGGGCCTGAGTCTGCCAGTGTCAGCTCAGGCCCCCCGGTGGTTGTATCAGCTTATGCTGATGATGTCAGTGTTTTTATCCAGGGTCAGCGAGATATCCAGGAGCTACAGGACAGTTTAGTTTTGTATAGGAAGGCTGCCTCAGCCAAAGTTAACTGGGAGAAGAGTGAGGCAGTTTTGGTAGGTCAGTGGAGTTTAGAAAATAGGCCCAGTCTTCCTGGTAACCTCAGCTGGGGAAACGAGGGTTTAAAGGTCCTGGGAGTTTGGTTGGGGTCTGAGGACATGGTGGCACAGAACTGGGAGGGATTGCTGGGAAAGGTGTGAGCAAAATTAGCTAAATGGAAATGGCTGCTACCCCAGCTGT
Organism: Notothenia rossii; assembly: GCF_949606895.1. NCBI lineage: Eukaryota > Metazoa > Chordata > Actinopteri > Perciformes > Nototheniidae > Notothenia > Notothenia rossii. The sequence continues at coordinate 29,807,971 of NC_136903.1, read as the reverse complement.
CCTACAGGGGAAGAGTTCTTGTAGCCAACAATCTGGTTGCCTCATCTTTGTGGCACAGACTCCAGGTGTTAACCCCACTGCCGGGCCTCATGAAACAACTGCAGCGGCTCCTCGTGGATTTCTTCTGGTCGGGTCATCACTGGGTGCCAGCATCGGTCCTGTACCTCCCTGTGGCGGAGGGGGGGCAGGGCCTTGTGGACATTACTGCGAGGACTGCTGCTTTTAGACTGCAGGCAGCTCAGCGGCTGCTGTATGGTGCCTCTCCCTGCTGGCTGGCTATGGCCCGGCTGTTGCTCTGGAGAGCAGGGGGCTTTGGTTTTGATAAACACCTGTTTCTGCTGAAGGCCCCTGCGTACAAGATAACTGGACTTGCACCTTTTTACTGCTCAGTCATCAATGCCTGGAAGATTCTGAGTTTTACCAGACCACCCGACCCCCGGCCTGGGATGTGGCTGTTTGAGGAGCCCCTGTTTGACACTGGTTTTCTTTCCGGAACCATTTTCTCTTTAGCCGCCCTAAAAAATGCGTTCATTGAAGCGGGAGTGGTAAAACTTGGCCATTTGACAGGGATCTCCACAGAAAAACTGGCTGAGGTGACGGGCATTCGATCAACTCGAGTTCTGGAGAACCTGGTAGAAGAGGTGTGGCAGTCGCTGTCGCCATCCCACCGGACTTTTGCTCTGGATGCAGATCTGGCCGACCAGTGGAGAAAGGGACATGATTATGTTTTTCCTGCCTTGAGTGTGGGTCCTGCGGTGGGGGAATGGAGAGAGGAGGATGGTCTCCTGCTATCACTGGGGACTCTAACACCTGGAATGTTCAGCTCCTGCAATGGGAAGAAGCTATATCTTAGCTGCGTAAAGGTGCTAAACCTCAGCTCGCTCGCAGGCGTCAGAGAGTCGAGGTGGACAGATGTGTTTGGTTTGGGCTCTTCCCCTCAGGGCAGCTGGCGGATCCTGTATAAGTCTCCCGTTGAAAAACGGATGGCTGACATCCAATGGAGAATTATACACGGTGCAATAGCCACTAACAAATACAGGGCTCATTTTGACCCAGGCACAAGGGGGGGCTGTCCGTTCTGTTTTATGGCAGAAACATTGGAGCATTTAGTGGTGTCCTGTCCCCGGTTGGCTGGTCTTAAAAAAATGTTACAGGAGTGGGTGGAGGGGTTCGGGGAGGTTTTCTCCATACCACTTTTTGTCCATGGCCCCAAATACATCCTGAAAAAGAAGGAAATCCTACTATTGATCAATTTCTTGTTTGCTAATGCAAAATTAGCAATCTGGAAAAGTAGGAAGAACAAACTTGCTGGAGTAGGGTGGACGGATGCAGTGCTCTGTCTGAGGGGGCTGGTGGCAGCGCGTCTGAGGGTGGAGCATGCATACTATACGCTGATCAATCATCTACAGGGGTTTCTGGATGTGTGGGCTGTTGGGCAGGTTCTGTGCTCACTGGGGGAAAATGACTCTCTAATTTTGAAGTTGTTTTTTGTTTTTTGTTTCGGTGTATAGTTAAAACAAATGGAAATAAAATTTTGTTTTAAAAATCAAATCTTCTTCTTCTTCTTCTTCTTCTTCTTCTTCGTCGGTTTGCATTTATAAAGAATGCACACATGTGTTTAATCGTTAATGTCAGATACTGTATGTAAGTAAATACATTTTTTCCGGCTCAAGATTAGATTATACTTTATTTTTATTGCATATTACAGGTACTGAGACAACGAAATGCAGTTTAGCTTCTAACAAGGAGTGTAAAAAGCAGAAAAGTGAAAAGTAATGTACACAATCTACAGAATAAAATATAGAATGAATTGAATGATGAATAAACAGTGAGGGGTATGAATACACTAGATATACACAGCAGCTTGTGAGCAGTATGAACAGTGTGTATGAATACACTAGATATATAAAGTATGAAAACGGTAAGCAGTGCAAGTATAGTATAAAATATACAGTATAGATATTAATTTCATGATGATAAACATTGTGGAACAATGATGAAAAATGGGAATGGAAGTGGAGAGGTAAAACTGACACAACACAACAACAAACTGTTGCCGAGCCAATTGGAGAGTTTCATCAGCAGCACGTGGTAAAAACCACCAATGAGCGCTCAGCTCGAGATACCAGCGAGCCGTTTCCCATCAAGCATTTCGCTTCTGCAGCCCGTGTCGAGAAACTGTGCCGCCTCGCCGCGCCTCGCTCTCAAGTCTGCGGGCGTCTTTGTCCCACGAGATTTCAACGTCTCATGAAGGCGAGCCTCCAGAGCAAGTCGGAGAAAATGACTAACCATCATGCAACGCACTAGCAAGACGGCGAATGCAATTGCGCAGGTCTGTGTCGGTCTCGCTCGTCTCAAACAAGCCTAGTTTCAGTCCGGCGCAAGCAAGAGGGAAAAAAAAAATAACATGAAGAAACTAGAGCATCACTCGAAGGTAGGTTATTATATGAGTCAACTTGCGAATGTTGTATAAGTCAAATTGCCAATTGCCAAATTAAAACATCAGCTGCAATTCACAACATGAAGAAGGCAGTCTCTGCATAGCATATAGGCTAATGGAGATGCAGTTATTTCCAGCATTCTTTATTTACCATTAATTCAAGTATGTTATGCCTTTTATCTGCTAATGTACAAGGGGAAGAGTGATACACTGTCTGTCTAGTTGGCTCACATAACAGTTAAAGTTTACAGCCTAAACAACATGGAGCATTTTTCCCCTTTTATTCATTTTGATGTACATTTGCACATTTCATGGTGATGCTCAGCCTCTCCACTTAACTCCTAACAGTCATCATCATGTCAACCACAATACAGAGAAATACTGATAGAAATGTGTGTGTAGTTGTTGATACATTGCTCACAGAGGGAACTACATTTGAATACAGATTTAAGAAATATCAGTTTTTGAGCATGTAATGAGCATGTTTTGTCTTGACTATATTACAACTATATTATAATAAAATAATATAGTATTTATATTATTGAATTGATTATGATTATTATTAATAGAAGTAGTTTATTTGCATTAATTATATTTTAATCTTTTTGAGGCTAGTATTTGGCAGGAAATGCAGACGTATTCACCTGTAAACGCATACTGAACGACATACATGCACATTTACCTCACTGTATAAAAAAGAAACTGTGTTGATAATAATAATAAACAGGAATTATATTTGTAGCCTACTTTGTTTCCAAAAAAATGTTTTTCACTCCTGTCTTTTATTTGGGGGGGGGGGCCTCATCTCACAATGTCGATTGGGGCCCCAAGTTGGCCAGGGGCGGCCCTGCATATACACCAAGAGACACAATGAGGATAGACTAGACAGACAATGATTTGAAAATTAGGGGAAAGAAAACGAGGGCACAGTTTTTCTGTTTCGATTATATTGTTACGTCTCTCTGTTGAAGTTGTAACACTTATACTCTTTCATCTGATTCGATGCAGTATTTATCAAGCAGGATAGTGTAAGAAATCTGGTCTGATACTTTCTCGTGCGCACCCGTTATCCCAACTTTTTTTTCTCTCTCTCTTTTTTTTTCATGTCCCTTTAGGGGCTCCGTACAAACCCCTGTCAACTTACCCTTTACTTATTTTTGCGGTCCAGAAATGTGTTCATTTAAATGGGTCATACTTAAAAGATAAATAATACCCTCTATGTTAATTTAAATCATATGTTGTAATGGCTGTGATGACTTGTAATTCCTCAGACTGTACTCCATGTTTTGATGTTCTGAAAATAACTTGATTACTGTGAAAAGCGTGGAGTCATTATGGTAATAGTGCAGGTAAGGTTTCACAAGGTCGCATTAACCCAGTTTCCTCAATGACCTCAGATTATTGACTAATGCATTATAGCCTACTTTAAAATAGAGTTTTTTCATGAAATATAACAAAACACCATCAGTGGTATTGCAATTCAACAAGAAAGCGTGTCAAAGGAACAACTGGTAATGCTCTGTTGGCCACCCTCCAGGTGTTTTTTTTTACAGACACTATTGTTTTTGGAAGCCATCTCTACATTCTCTCGGCCCCTGACCCATTTCCTCTTCCGCTCACAATCTTTCCTCCTCCTCTATCCATCACTCCATGTTTTCCATTAACAGCGTGACCTGTAGGTAAGTGCTCGTAGGATTGGTCCTCACTGTGTTTTAAATAGCTCTGCTTTTCACTGGCCTCTGTCTTCTACTGAGCTCTTAGACAACCCCCCCCCCCTTCCACTTCTCCTTCTCTGCTATTCCAATCTCTCCATTCAGTATTTGTCAAAGCAACGTAGTGGTTACTAATGCTGCCACAGATTTTATCTTCAGCCTTGGGTTTATCAGTTTTTTTGCATCTGGGATCATTGTGTGTTATCAATATGAATGCTGTGTGACCTGTCTGGCTCATTTTCCACCTTCTTTATACTGTGATCGATCCAGACTCCATACAGTGTAAAACCTGAAAAAAACCACACTATAAGCCTTTGCATTGTATATTTACAGTACATTACTGGCAGCTCAGTGGCCAGTAATGTACTGTATTTCCTAATTACAATAAACTACTGTAATCCATTTTACAGCATAGGACACTACTGTATTAATAGAGTAGTGTTCTATATGCTGTAAAATACTACTGTATTGATTATTTTTAACTACTGCACTTCAGAATAACATTGAATTCAACACAAATTAAAATTACAGTAAAATACTGTTTTGTAGTAATTACTACAAAACAGTATTTTACTGTAATTTTTATTTGTGTTGTAATGTAGCCCATTTCTACTGTAGTACTACAAAACAGTATTGTACTGTAATTTTAATTTTAGTTGTAATGTTGCCCATTACTGTATTTTATTATATTGTACTGCAATATTACTATACTACTGTATTGATTATTTTTAACTACTGCACTTCAGAATAACATTGAATTCAAATCAAAAGGTTCTTTATAAAGAATTAATTTTATTCCAAACTCACATTAAAATAGTTAACACTGTTTTCAACACAGTCACAGTTAATATATGTTCTTGAACATTTAGCATTTAGAACAGGAGGATTGCATCAACAATATAAAAAATAAAATGAATTAACATTTTTCTTAATGCCAAGGGAGTACACAGAACAGCAATCTTCAGTCCAACTTTTTACATAAAATATATTTCAGTAAACATCTTCAAAACACTGCAGCAGCATTTTTTTTTACATTAAAATTATTTCTCAAAACTTGTATTCAACAATACAATAACAACAATAACAACAGTTATAGCTAGAGGTTGCTTATCACTGACTTGCTCAACACTCTTTTTCAGGTTGTTTTTTAAACATTTCCCTGTCTATAAACCAGTAACAGCAGAAGTATTTGCTTCTGCTAAAATTCTCAGTGAATCCTCCGATACAATGTAAACCAAGATTGCCCCCTGATATGGCTATCAATGCTCCTTTCAGACTGGTATCCTCAGTTGCAAATCCCAACTCTTCTATATCCTTCAAATCAGCTAGAAGGGGAGAGAAGATTTTCTCTTGCTTCCCTACAAAGTAGTATACCAACTGCATTGGATAAACACATGAGCGATTATGGGGCAATATTTCACCAAGAGTCAACTACACTGCCAATATTTTATGCTACTTTTTACCAGAACCGAGAGGATTGACAGAATTATTGTCAAAGACGAGGGGGATTCTCTTAACAAAGCATTTTCTACAATAACAACAATAACAACAGCAATAGCTTCTCAAAGCTTTGGCATGACAGCTCTGAAACCATTATATGTGCATAAAGGGGACATGGGTAGACAGATCTCCATAAGAACATAAAAAGGGACACAGGCAGACAGAGAGACGAAACGTTACAACGGGTACTCTGACAACGAGTATAAATGGACTCAATTTGGCCATGTTTCCTATTTTATTGACTACTAAGTACGGGGGGGGGGGGGGGGGGGGCATGCATTCCGTATGTGCAGCCCTCAGTTTGACGTCTTCCATTCGAACTCCAACAAGGAACGAATGAAACTGTTGGCCTGAGGATTGATGGCCGTCACCTTCCTCTGCACCACCTTCTTGGTCTTCTTGCTCACTCCCTTTCTGGCAGAGCATTTGGTCCCATCCTCTGGGTTGATCCTGACCAGAAACCTGTTACCAATAACATACCAATTAAGAAATACTCTTATAAAGTATGTATGTACTCACATCAGTCCTCATATTACTTTTAACTTTAATTATAATACATAAGTGTAATATGGAAAGGCATTCACTTGCCTCTGAACAAGCTCCAATGTACAAGCAGCAGCCTCCTGGTACTCCATATTGCAAATACAATGAATCCTGCTTCCAACGCCACTGGCTTTACTTGCTTTAAAGCAAACTTACTAAGAGTTACAATATCTAATCTATCTGAACACAAATCACTCCAGTAATTTAATCCATGTTTAAATTAGTTCAACACTAGCAGCGCAAGCAATTAACGACCCCGAAAATGCATCGTGAATATTTCATATCAAACAATTCATTCAACAATTCATTCACAATTCCTTCACTCATAGAGGTTGGTGCTTTCTCACCACACAAAACACGACTTTGCTAGTGTCTATCTATCTCCAATAGTTCACTAGAACATACAGTCCTAAAAAAGATTTATAAATGTGAAAAAGGATGAAAAACATGTACAAGTAAAACAAACTTACAGAATATACAAAACTCCAAGTCCACACTTGTCTGCCATTGTTTTCTCCTTTTTCAGGAAGCTGCTGTGGGTGTGTTCACTGTGTTGTCTGTGTTTTGTGTGCAGGGGAGGCGGGGCTAACTCAGTCATTTACTACAATGCTGTATAATTGCCATGGCAGATTATATCCAAGTTACATTCAGTTTACAATAGGTTACAGTAACAATGTAAAATATTCCCGCTTCATCAAAACTACCCAGAATACAACACAAACTAAAGTACTTTACTGTAATAAAGAAATATAGCATTGTACTGTAGGGTTTTACAGTACTTTGCTGCAAAAACTACAAACAAGTCTAAGAGTGCACAGTTGGAGTTTATCTCCATCCATCGCCGTGTTCCATTTTTAGATACTTTCTTACTTCTTCTTAGTGGGGGATACTACCTGCAAGCAAAAATAACAACTGAAAAAAGTGCTTTCAATTCCTTGCATTTGCTTTTTTTGTTGACTGGGTTCTTGTAATGCCACATACTCTAACAATGGAATTTAATTGCTGTGTTTATTGAAGCTGCCTGCACCTACAGTAAGTATGAGTGGCCCATGGATAAAAGCTGAGTCCTACTCTGTGTCCCCAAAAACAAATTATCATTAGAGAAAGGGGACATTTAAGAGACATTTAAGTTCATTTTTAAATTAGATAAAGAAATAATGATAAAGATACAAGACTTACTCAGACATAGTCGTTGTTTCGTTTAAACCTACACTGTACATTTACAACCACATGACAAACTTCCTGATTATTTCCTTATTTGCTCCAATGGCATTCACCGCCACTGTCTTTCTCGCTTCACCGCACATGAAATATGCATCAAGCCATTTCATTGCCCTACAAAGGTAAGATTGAGAAACCAAAGTTTAAATTGTATATACAGGAAAATATAAATATATACTGAAAAGAAGATATGACGATATCAAGGGCTGTTTCTTAATTATCTGGTTGGAGCTTTTCAGGCAAATTAACAAAAGCGACTAGAGCCATGCATTTATTCACCACTGTCGCACCGTCAAACAACGACAATTCATTTAAAAGAGCATGGCCAATTAGGAAACTCCAACTCAACCAACCCAGGTGTTGAACTTTCCTGTCGGCTCCCAGACCGTGGTCGAGGAAACAGGGGGGATGACTATCTGTAGTCAGAAGCAGGGGCAGAAGCAACACGCTTCGGATTCAATTACCCACTTTACCAAAATGACTGGAGAGAGGCGAGCTCATCTTGGGAGGTCGTTGTATTTATTTAGTTCTTCCGTTTCACAAGATACATCACATACCTATACGGAGCCCCCTAGGGGACATGGAGAAGAAAAAAAAAAGTTATTTAAAAAAAAAATGTAATTTCTGGTCAGTTCGGCTGCTACGGCAACACAGAAACCACAACAATGGAGTGGTTCATCGATTTTACTTTGAGCTTGGCCTTAAATATAAAGATATAACATCAGTGCTTGGCAATAGGCAGAGGTTTCACACATAGACTGTATATATAAAGGGTTTCACATAAGTGAAGACACCTCAAGAGAACACTCAGAGCGAGGGGACATATGCACGTCCCTCTGAGCAGAGTTATTGACAGATTCGAATTTCGCGGATCAATAACTCATGAACATAACGTTGTAAAAATACAAACAACATGACTTTACAATCATAGCAAGGTAGACAACGAGCTACAGAGTCGTTTTTATCAGAATAGTTCGATACGCGCCGTGATCCAAGCTAAACATCACAAATTGGTCACAATCTGCAGCTGGAGGAGGGAGAGGAGTGCTTAGGGACCGTCTACAAACTGCAACAGGTTTTTGCGAGATCTCGCAAAGGGCTTGCAAATCACGCAATTTTTTTTTTTTTTTTTTCTAAAACTCTTTTTTTTTCTTCTCCATGTCCCCTAGGGGGCTCCGTAGACCTATGATTTTTCCTGCTGCTTCGTTTTATTTCCAGAAAACATATATACCGCTCGCTCACTCTCGCTCTACCACTCTCACATGCACGTGCCACACCCCTCTCTTAAAGGGGTAGCGATCTCACTAACTCACCTTTTTAACAGTGCCATTTAACTAAGTTAATAACTTTACCTAAAGTTCTAAAATACAGTGTCAACAGAAGAAAAATGGGTAATTCTTTGACCACTCTAATTTAATCATCCCTTCATTCAAACATTCCGGACTGTGCTGTTTGTAGGGATCAAAACAGCATGCTTACGTATATACTCCCCCATTTTCCCTGAACATATCTCCAAGTGCTTTAGATTGGTCGTTACAAATGCAGAATTAAAACAGAGCCCTAAATCATTAAAAGTAAGTCTTGTTGAATTGGAAATCACAACTTGCAAGTATTAAAAAGGCTTGACTTTAAATGAATTGCCATATTTTGTCTAGCCTTCAGTTATGTCACGTGGCTTTATCTTTGTGTCCCTCTTTTTTCCTCCTCACCCTTCTTTCCCTCGATCTCTACACATCTCACCTGCATCTGTTTCTCTCTGTCGCCCAAAGCTTACCCCATCTCTCCCTCCATCTCCCCCTTAATATGTAGATGAAGTGAATGGACTAGTTAGGCTCTCCTCTCTGCATATATTTTTATTTAATTGGGGGCATGAGAAGCAAACTCAAGTTTTCATCTTCACAATCTAATCAGGTGTATTTAACACTCTAACAGAATGGAATACACACACACTCACGCACACACGCGCACACACACACACACACACACACACACACACACACACACACACACACACACACACACACACACACACACACACACACACACACACGCGCGTGCGCACACACACACACACAGACACACACACACACACACACACACACACACACACACACACACAGGCTGGGAGTGTTAATTAGTCTGCTGAGCCATTCTTTGCACTGCTTTGCCTTCTAGGTAAAGGTAGCTGATGTGGAAGACTTTAAAATGGAATATATTTTACTTAAATGATGGGTGGTACTGTTTGAAAATCTTTTCAGCCTCAGCAATGTCATTTTCGAGAGCACCAACTTTCTTTAATACCAAAAAGAGAAGAAATGTTTTCAGCAGGTGCATATTTTTCATGGATTAACAGCTCCCTGTTATATTTGTTTGAAAGTAGTTTCCAGCACTTCACCAGTTCTGTTTAGTATTGAAGTTTCCCTTCAGCCTCGAATAGGGCTATCCAAGCACACACCAAAAAATAAATAACAACACTTTTCAACTGAGACGTTTTTAAGGTTTAAAATGCACCATGTCTAGACAGGTATGCATCTTTTTCTGAATGAGGCAACCATGATTGAGTCACCTTCCAACTCGCTCAGTTAATGGGTGAAGTTGAGCTCGCTTTAAATGTTGCTAGTGGTGACTAACAGCATGTTTCTCTGGGGGACTTATTGTAGCTCTATGTGCTTACAAACATGTACAATATGTGTTACATACCTGCTGAATACTGAGGCAGCTTCAGGGCACGTCAAAATGTGTTATTTACCAGAGTAAGGCAATACATAGCTAGCTAGGCTAGTTTGGTTTTAACGGTGTTCAGGCATAAACAATTACTTTACTTGCCCAGCGGCCCACAGTCATTGTGTGAATAAATAAATAAAACCCATTTAGTTTAGTTTTTATGCAGGCTACCAGTGGTTATATTTAAGAAATAATTAAAAAGTTTAAGGCACGTTATCAATAGGAATAAACTAGCTCACGTCACTCATCAGCTCGTTTAATCAGCTACACGATTTGTAGTATCTGGCTCGGAAAACACGGCAATACTTTTTTAAATGGTTGGTACACAAGCTAATACAAGATCATTAACATAACCATGGGTTGCAAATAGATGGTTTACTTCAGAGCTCAGACTGTATGGGTATTACTGACTTTTGAATAAACCACAGACACTTATTCTCATTCACGGACTGACAGCAGACCACTGCTGCATTTAACCGCAGTCTGCCACAGAGTAATATACAGTAGGGAAAACAGTACAATTCAGAGGCTCAAATCTTCCTTAAAGTGTGGGTCAATCACCTGTTAAATAATTGTTTTAATCGATCTGTGGGGCATTGCCCACCGCTGCTTTGCTAGCGCTGTATTTACTGTGTTTAAAACGTTGCTTTTGCCCTCCAACGTTCTGCTGTGTAACGTTTGTTTAGAAAGACCGTTTACTATACCGAAAGACAACAGACAAATAACCTTCATCCTGGGATGAGGGTAAGGAAATTTGACCAACAAAGCGATGGAAAATAATTTTGTGTCAAAGTACTATCTATGGCAAGGCCAAAGCGTTTCAGCAGACACAGGAAGAAAACTTAAAGGGTGATAGAGGAGGCAGCAGATTTAATATTCAACTCAAAGTTACAAACAACCAAATGAAGAGGCGTGAGGAAAGGAGCCCGTGGCCTTGATGTTGGAGGACAAATAATCTAATAATAGCTGGAAAGCAGCTACAAACTCGACCAGAGAAACCAGCTACACAGCCATGTAATGGTAAAACCCAAATGAACGGCATTATCAACAAACAACATTTTGGTTAAGATCTGAGTTGATTAACCGTCAGGAAATGTTTTGTCACTTTGGCATTCCAAGTGATGTCGATCCTGTGGATAGTATGGCTAACTCCCTTCTAAATTTTGCAAGACTCTATCATTTTAAACCTCTGATGATAAACCAGCTACAGGGGCGGCGGGTACTGTAGGCTAGGGAAGGCTAAGCCTTCCCAAATATTTTTGTCACATCCTGGTCAAATAAAAATAATGTAGCCTATAATGTTTGTGTCTTTGACATTAGCGCTGCTATGCAGCCATCTGTGCCCTGTACTACGAAGCCAGTTCAACAGACCCTGGATATGTTTGAGTTATCTTAACTAACCCTAACAAACGAGATCTCGCTAAGCGGTCCTACGACGCTGCAAGCCAGGGTTTCTCTCTCCAGCTGAGAGCGCATTCACGTGAAAGGGGCGGGGTTAGCTACATTTGACCAATCACAAACAAGGACAAGTCAGAGCCGTATCTGGGACAAGTGTACTGACAGCGCAGCGTCATACTTCATTAATGAAAAGTAAACTAATATTAGACAAATATGAACTTTAAACATCCATGATTTAAACATATAATCCACGATACAAGCCACATAGTTGCTAAATAAACTACCGAGTGTTTGAAAGCGCACAACAGGTTTATGATATCACTCCCCCATCTAAGACACGAGTGGATCTGACTTTAACATAAATGTTATGATATGATATCGATGATCTGAATGATGATGTGATATGAATGATAAGTGCGACACGTCGATGTCCTCTCTGCATATGGCAGTTTAAACTGTATTTCCTTTATCCTGTCATATGACTTGATAGATTTAAATTCCGCACACTGAGCTCTGATTGGTCAGCAGGCGGTGCTTTCACTGAGTTGATCTCTTTTCTATAGACGCCGGAGGCGGGCAGCATCAGGTAAAAAAAAGTTATTTAACCTTAACAAACCTGAGCCTCACGCGCCGCCTATGGCCAGCTAGTTTCTAATGTTATCTGTTAGCAATTTGATGTCAGGTGTAAGGGGTTTAACAGCTTTCGCGCTAAACATGGCGCTATGAGAGGGAACCACATTAGGTCAAGGAGGAATGTATAGTTCAGTTATACATCTCTGTTAGTTTGTTACTTCAAGCAAACACTTTCGCTTTCAGAAACATGAATGAGCTTTGAATGTGTGTACGAAGAGCCCACATGAAGTAAACACATACAGTATCTTTAAATCCAAATGCAAGGCTCTTGGAAAGCTACAGTTGCCAATAACTTTTTTCAACCATTGCTGCTGCATCTAGTGTAGCTTATTGTCTGACTTTCCTATTTAATTTGCATCTCTACATAAAATGTTGAATGCATGTCGTAACCCCATGGTCCATAAAATCTGTTCAACAGACATGAATAATTGAACAACACATTTCCAACCACATCACTGTGGAAAAAAAGTCTCCACACCTTGCCTTAAATTGCTTTTGGAATGTTATTATTTTTGTCCTTGACAGACGCATAATACAGCAGGGGCACACTAGGTACAAAACTAAACTTAAAGGGGACCTATCATGCAAAATGCACTTTTTTATGTCTTTTATTCATAAAGATGTGTCCCTAGTGTGTCAGGGTTACTCACGCAGCGTCAGAAAATAAAACCCTCTCTCTTTTCCTCTGTACCAAAATCTCTAAAAACGGGGCTAAAACGGAGCTGATCCAGATTTGCATCCGATATGACGTAATATCGGGAATGTGGACCCACAGCCCTATCAGAAAGTTGCTATCAGAAACAATGCCTGGCTGTTTTGGACGTAATATGGTCGGTGTTTACATTAGCATTGCTAACACTCAGAGCTAACCTGTACTGGAGAGCATGTGTGTGAAGAAGCAGGAAATCAAAAGGAGCTCACCTTGTGGTATAACCGGCAAGAGAGAAAGCCTTTGACCTCCATACTGTTTCAGAAATAATCCTTGATAATCCATGATATGGCGTTTCATCACGGCAATATTTAGTTTAGACAGTAGCTGCCGGGTCCTGTATGAGCTCAGACCCCTCCTTTTTTTGTATCAATTTTTCTTTTTTTAAAGCTTTATACCAAAAATCAGCACTTTTGAGACAGGAAGTGAACTAGAGGGGTATGAGGTTTGGCTAGAATGGGTGATCTGTTTGGTATTTTGAGCAAAACACTTCATAGACATATTTTTTATATATATTTTTATAAATCTGAGACCTATGCTATTGCCTAAAAATAGCATGATAGGTGACCTTTAATATTAATATCAATGTCTTGTAGGTGTACACTATGTGCTGTATTATTTTCACTCCACAAGCACACACACTGACACACAAAAGCTTAGTGTGTCAGTGTTATTACAGTAGAAGATTGGCCTTTTCCTCTTCCCGAGAGATCAACCATCGATCTTCAGAGTCAACACAACACCTCAACCCTCTTTGATATTTGCACACAGCTGCAAACATTAAAACAGGCCCACACATGTAATGAAAAAAATGCATGTAAGAAATCCCACTACTATCCTCCATACAACCACAAATATAGAAATGACCCTGTGACCTAACAAGATTTTCCTCTAGATAAATAAAGATGCAAAACAGTCTTGTGTCCTACTCACCTTGTTAGAATTGAGGACACTGTGGAGCAGATTTTCAATCTTCTGAGAAAAAAAGAGCATTCACAACTTGTTGGCCATGGTGACATGTTTTGTTCTTCTAAGTGTGCTGCATACCAAATGTTCTCCAACATGTCTGGCTTCCTCTGGTGAACACAACGGTGTTTTCACTGACGGCCCACGTTACACCTCCCATTCAAATCTATTCTAGTCGCTCTTCTCAGCAGCTTATGGCGAAGGAGTCAGGGCTATTTCTGTTCTAGCCATTTTCTCGGTGCCTGCCCACTTCACACGTTTTCTAGGACTCAAATCATGAGCAAACAAAACTGTCCGGAACTATTAATGAGAGGGAAAACGAGCTTACTCTGACAGCAAATCACCAAATTGTGTGTGTGTTAAGAGTGTTTATGTGAAGTTTTGTAGCTTGTGTGTTTGCTTACCGGTCAGTCAAACAACCAGCTCATCAATTCAAGAGTTAAAGGTCTTCTTGTCACATCTTTCATGTGCAGCTCGATGCTCGTCACGTACACATTTGGCTTTATTGCCACATTTGGAGTCAGTAAAACAATACCTCCTTCATGATTGTTCTCTGTCAAAGCTGCACCTGCCTAAAAGCTATATATATCTTGATGTTTCTCACCTCTCCCACATTTTTTCTTTTAATTTACAACCCTCGCTCCCACTCGTCTCGCAAGTCCCATCTTTCCCCTGCCTTCCAACTGTCATGCTAACAGCCGCAAGGTCTTCTACGCTTTAACCCTCTCACCTTTAATCATTATCTTTCATCCATTGTGACGGTTTTGTTTGCGTGCCCACTTTTTTTTTTTACATTTTACATGTGAACAGATTTGCTACACACTAAAAGCCACAAGAAACTGTCTTTGATGAGTGTGAAATAAAGTGAGATAAGAGATATTAAAGGGGGAGGAAAACTGATTCAGGTTGAGGGCAAAAGAGAAACAGATCTAAAGAAGTTCAGTGAAAATGTAGCTAAGGAGATCTAATCACCCTCCGGTCCTCCCTCTCTTTGAGCATTTCAATATTTTATACAGCTCGATAAGATGAAGCCTGACTTCCTTTGAGTTCCTTTATAATGCCAGTTGATATTGTCCTTTGTTGGTGAGCATTTCAATGAAATCTGTTCAAACTAGATGACACACAGTAAGTCAGGAGTACTGTGACCCGAGAGTAAGTGCCCTGCTTTGCCTGTTTTTTATTGAAAAACTGAGAGGGATTATTTCACAACTTCTTTAAAGTCAAGTTTTGTCATTTGTTCAAATCCCTTTCCGTATGTTTACCTCACAAGCACCTGTACTGTAGTGCACTGTAACCATGACTCTTTCTGTTGACGTGCAACTTAAAAACGTTTTGTTTCCTTTTAGCCGAAGCTACAATCTTCCATTAACCATTGTCTTGTAGTCTTGTAGTTTTTAACCTTGATTTCAATCATTTGCATTTTCTCAATAATCTGTTCTGCACGCGCACAAATCTTAACACGGTAACATGGTAACAGCTTGAATTTGATTTGTGTTTTCTCCTTAGTTTTGACATTAATAAGCCTCCATATACAAATCCATACGTAACAAGGGGCTAAATACAGAGTTAAAAAAAGCAATAGAAAGGGAAGGAAGCATTACAAAGGTAAGAGTGAGGACAGCTAGTAAGGTGGGGAAGAGAGAGAGAGAGAGATTTAGAAAGGGAGAGAAGTGATGACAGGTTATTTTTCACCTTTCCTCTCCTGACGGCTGATGTTATTTCCCATTCTCCTTGGACACACAGCAGATCCAATCTAGGGCTTCTCTGGACGGCCCTTCTGAAGCCCCATAACCAAATGAAACCCTTTATTGCATACAGCTTACACAGACCACACACACACACACACACACACACACACACACACACACACACACACACACACACACACACACACACACACACACACACACACACACACACACACAGAAAGAAACAGATAAGTCTTACACAGAATGTATATCCTACCTCCGTTCAAGATAAAATAATATAAAAGGGAAATTGTTAGACGCACATATGTACTGCAGGCTTTTTCTAAGAATCTGTTCATAGCTTTACCTGCAAAGGTGTATGCACAGTAACCTGTTAGTAAAATATATTTGTTGATTACATGTATACAGTTTGAAATTGTGTGTGAGGATGAGGAGGATGGGGCCTGAGTAGGTCAAATAACACTGTCAGTTCATCAGCTGTTTATGTCGTATACAAAGCCAACATTTTTTTTTTTTTTTCTGTGGCTCCACCTTTGTCGCCTTCATAGTTATTTCTACCCAAACCTATCTTTTCTTAATCCTTACCAAGTGTTTGTGTTGCGTAAACCTTAGCACCTGGTTTCCTGTGAAGACTGAAGTACATTATTTTACTTATAAGGGCGGCAGATGTCACAGTTTCAATTTAAGTGCAAATGAAAGCTACTAGTTTTTAGTTGCACTCTCTTTGTATGTACTTTCTGTCTGTGTGTGTGTGTGTGTGTGTGTGTGTGTGTGTGTGTGTGTGTGTTTGTGTGTTTGTGTGTTTGTGTGTGTGTGTGTGTGTGTGTGTGTGTGTGTGTGTGTGTGTGTGTGTGTGTGTGTGTGTGTGTGTGTGTTAATAGTAAAGGCCATGGGGACCATATTGGGTGAAGGTTTATTTTTGTGGCTGTTAGTTTACAGAGGTTTATTACTGTTCACAAGGCTGAGTGTGTACACAGGAGACGTATACAGTATATGCACACAACACACACACACACACACACACACACACACACACACACACACACACACACCACACACACACACACGCACACACACACACACACGCACACACGCACGCACGCACGCACACACACACACACACACACACACACACACACACACACACACACACACACACACACACATTGAAGAGCCATATGCGTCAGGCCGTAAAAATAAAGAGCTCCACGAAAGATCTCTTCTGTGAGTACTGGTAAATTATTATTCTGCCTCTTCCGACCTCCCTCCCCTCCCTCACCTCTCATTTTCATATTCATTTTATTCTTCCTTCTCCACTTTATAACCTCCCTTACAACTCATGTACATATGAGCTCCAGAAACAATTTATTTATTCTAATTAAAAAGATATTTCGACTTTTGAGGAGAGATTTACACAAAGTATAAGACCTTTAAAGTTGTCAAATGAAAGACCGGCTGAGCAAGGTTTAGGGCAAAAGGGGGAATCATCATAGAGAAAAACCATTATAAAAAAAGAAGACGAGCAATTGGAAGAGGCTCAATGAGAGAGACAAAGAGATGAAGACAGAGGAAGGGGTGATGACAGTTAATCAGATATGTGTGAGAGACCTAACAAGTCAAGGTGAGTGTCTCTCATATACGCTACTACGGCTATGAGGTTACTTCAGTCTATTAGCGTGACACACAGAGGGGGCGGATTGTGGGAAATTGAGTTTTTGTATGCACTTGGGATATCAGTGTGAATGAGAGAAAGATAGAGGTCAAAATCAGACTCCCTCCTCTGACATTCCCCCAACACTGGAAATCAGGTCCAATGATATCATTGCTATCTCTAATGTGTTACTTTATTCAATACATTATTGAGATATTTGTCAGATCAAATTGAAAAATAGAGTTTCAATTGGATTCAGTATCAAATCATTATTCTGCCCATCCAGGCGCATGAATGGCTCTGTAAATAGATGTACAGTATTAGTTGGATGAGAGATAACAAATCTGAAAGACATTGTGATGATGATTTCTGTGTCCACGTTTCACAATGGTTTAAGGACATGAGTGACAGCTCCTGCTACCTGAAGGAGGAGGCCTTTTGAAGTTACTACTGGAGGAGTCAAGGGATGCCAACACCATAACCTTGGTAAAAACTACTTTTGGGCATATTATGGAACCACCAAGGCTCACCCACCTGGTTCGAATGTTATCAT
The DNA here is from genome assembly GCF_949606895.1 of Notothenia rossii. Classification (NCBI taxonomy): domain Eukaryota; kingdom Metazoa; phylum Chordata; class Actinopteri; order Perciformes; family Nototheniidae; genus Notothenia; species Notothenia rossii. The sequence goes on along the minus strand of NC_136903.1, from coordinate 29,790,212 downwards.
CCCATCAAACGGCCAATATCAGTTGTTTTCACTACCACTCTAAAACTTCAAAGGGGTCAACCGTACCCACAAAGGTACATATTCAAAGTGAAATACTTTCCAAAGCCTGGTGAGGCCAGAATACTAAAAGACCAGTAAAGTCACGAAAACATTGAGGGAGTCAACTTCTGATCCAAAACATAATACAAAAAGATTTGGAAAGTCATGCTAACCTGAGGACAGACGTATTGGAGATGCTTTTCAATGTATTGGCAGGAAATGTGTTAATAGGCTACAAGTTCAAATCAAATCAAAGTTTATTTATATAACCCAAAATCACAAAACACGTAGGTCTCAGTGGACTTTACAGAAACAAACAACAACATTGTAAACAATAACATTACAGGAAAAAAATAAAAGACAAGATGCAAATAGAAATAAAATGAGTTAAGATACAACAAAAGACAATAAATACAATAAAAATAAAATACCATAAAATGTAGGAACCAGATGGACGAACATAGGGAATAAAACAGGACGTTTGTAGAGAAAGGGAGCTTGGTAGCCGAACGCCATGACTCTTGATTTTGATGAATGTGGTGGGACAGCCTATAAAAGGGAGGTTCAGTAATCCAGCCTAGATGTAATAAAAGCATGAATGACTTTTTTGCAACATTTTGAGTTAGGAAGTGTCAGATTTGTTTTTATATTGCGGAGATGAAGAATCTAGTCCGTGAAACTTGCTTTATGTGTGACGTGAAGGACAAAGATAATCCCAAGAGTTTTAACTGTGGAGCGGGAGGACACGTTGATACCATCAAGAGTAACAATAAAAAACACAGGGTTCAAATTGTATACATAGAACCATTAATGAACTGCTCAAAAGTTCAATTGCAGTGATCAGAGACCTTTCCTTGAGGCAGACCTGAAAGCAGCTGTTTGTTATGACCAGATTTCGAATCCAGCATTCACAAAGCAAAACAAGTGCCCCAGGGGGGAAATGCTCTTAGTTCAACCGGGCTAAAAAGGCTGGTGTGACAATGTGTCTCATTAAAGGAAAAAAAAAACCCATTAAGAGTGAGAGGATTATTTAAACACTGTGGCTGTGAAACTGTAAGAGGCTCACTAATTCATTTGATATTGCTTGTTTTCTCTCTGTCTGCCACTGATTAACACAGTGTGAAAGACGTTAAGTCATGTCTTACTCGCAGTGCGGGAAGGGGCACCTCAGCATGAGTCATGTCCCAAACACAGAATGTGCTGCAACATGTTTCAAACCTCTGGACTGCTATCAGCTACACTCAGCTAAACATGTCCTTAGCAATTCATTAGAATGGGTTGAGGATGTAGATATTTATCAAATCGCTCATATGCACACTCGGAAAACTAGAAGTCAAATAAATGTTTCTATTATTAGATTTTACATCAATCCAACTTTGCATCTCAGGCTAGACTTTTCATTTTCTTTTCTAAACATAGAGAGGGAACATATAGGCACTTCAGGCAAAGCTTTAGATATTAAGTATGTCTGCTCTGAGTGGTTCTACATTGTCGTTGATAGTAGATGGATATAATGTAATATTGATGGCAGATTTCCAAGGGACTTTGTTCCCTGTTCCTGCTGAGTGCTCTCTCTATGGTAAAAATAAATAAATAAAACATTTTCCAAAAAACAATGTGTTATCTAGGCTCTGTATAACTAAAACATCAATAACTGGAAGTCACCACTGACCCATTATGTACTGAAGTATAAACGTAATAACTGTGTGTAACATGTAATAAATACTGCTTCTTTATTGTCTCAAAGGACTTCCTACCTATTGAATATTGTAGCTGTAATTCCTCTCAAAGAAAACATAGAGAGCTGTACATGTTTCTGAACATTCATTTAATATGAAATAAATAGCACTATGACATTCCGATAGTAACCTTTTATATTCTTTGGGAGACGACTGCACTGATTAATTATATCGAGCTGCAGACTAAAACTTACCAGATGGGAAAATTCCACACATACTGCGCTACATGTGTTTAATGTGACCTCGTGAAAATCAAAATGACATGCTGTATAAAAAAAGGGTTTAATACTGAAATGCTGAATATTTGTTTCCTCAAACCTGCAATAGTATTTATTGGCCACCAGGTGGTAGCAGAAACAATGATAAACACACATCACTGACATATTATCACCTTTCAAGTTTCTATTTAAACCCCAACCAATAGGACGGTCACAACCAATAGGATGGTCTGAACAATTGATGCTTCATTGAACCTATTTTCAGTGATATCTGTTCTGAGGTATCTTAAAGATAATCACTTTGGTCATTAGCGTACCCCATAGAACATAAAAAGACCAACAAAAATAAAAACCCAAGCCGCTTGCAGGAAATATTTGTGTTTGAAAATACCCCTCGGTGCCTTATACAAGTAAGCAACTGTTTAATTTGGTTCCGCTAGTCCAAGGGCCCTGAAAATCAGCACATGGAGGAGTCTTTTTATATAGGACGTGACAACCTTGCAGTGCACCCGACTGTCACGGCCAGCAACCATCAGACCCTCCAATGTCCCGTCAACAAAATGTAATCAGGTTTAGAAAATGAGATTATAGCCTGTGCTTTACATATCTGATTTGATTATTTCTACAGAAGTGCTGGATATGATGACAGCCGATAACTCACTTAATGGCAGCCCCACTTTGAAAATATGCCTATAAATAAAGACTATAGAGTGGATGCTAATTAATCTTATGCCACGACAACTATATTTTAAATAACCAATTAGATTGTGCCAACTTGCTGCATCAGAACCTCACAATGCTGATACATCATTACACACAGAACAAAAACAATGATACTGCACAGTGTTCGAGAGAGGTCAGCAGCAGGTGTGAGAGCACAGCAAGAGTGGGCTCACATGGGGGCTAAATTAGATTTGAGAGGAGCTGTATTACTGTGGAGACGACATTTTATCCTATACTGTACATGGTCTGATGTCTTTTTTGCCCTTTGGTTGTATATTGTTCTTATACTACCTGAGTATTTCCAACGAATACTACTTTATACTCCAACTTAACAGCAGAAGGAAATATTCTACTTTTAAAATACACAACAGCAAAAAAAAACTAAAACACTATAGAATTCTACTTAAAGATTGATGCATTCTTAGTAAATATATAAACAGAAAAACCAAAAGGAAAATCCTACAAATAATGTCATAATGTAAAAAAAAGATTTATAGGCTTCAGCCAGGAGTCAAATTGAATATCTGTAGTGTAGTTTAATGTGATTTGCGGAAACAGGGCTGAACCAGGATTTATCTGACAACAAGGTTTCCATCGATGCCTTCCAGAGTGTTAACGGGCAACGTTTCCATCAACAACGTTTCCACCAACAACGTTTCCATCGATGCCTTCCGGAGTGTTAACGGGCAGCGTTTCCATCAACAACGTTTCCACCAACAACGTTTCCATCAACAACGTTTCCATCGATGCCTTCCAGAGTGTTAACGGGCAACTTTTCCATCAACAACGTTTCCACCAACAACGTTTCCATCGATGCCTTCCAGAGTGTTAACGGGCAACGTTTCCATCAACAACGTTTCCACCAACAACGTTTCCACCAACAACGTTTCCACCAACAACGTCTCCAACGTTCCATCAATGGCTTCCGGAGTGTTTGGGCCAACAAGGATTGCACAGAGATCTTAACCATGTCTTCACCATAACCCCATAGTCCTTAGATGACCCCTGTTCTGTGGAAGATGCCCTGCCTGTTCCTGTTAAAACGCTTTGTCTCAGTGGCTACAAGGAATTTTACTACATATTTTTATTTCAACTTCTATTTATATTAACATGTATTTATTTTATTTTAATATGGTGAAACTTTAATTTACCCCGGATTATTTAAGCATTTTTGATTGAATGATTGATAAACCAACAGCCACATCTCTGGTACTGCACATGCACAGGCTTGACAAACGTGCAATACATTTTTTGAGTAACAGATGTAATAGATTGTGTTCCTATGTTTATCTGCATTCCCATCTTTTCATCTCTTTATCATCTAACAGACTAATCGGTAAAAGTTCCCGACAAAAAATGTATTACTACAGAGAGATAACGTGTCTGTAAACCAACGTGCTATTGCTGTCATCTTAACATTCACACACTCTCCATCAGGAGATTCAATTTACACATTTCGTGTGGTGCCAGACAAACAAAGACATCTCTGTTATATAGCTGAAAGCTCCAGTGCAAGCAAGTAAGTGGACCTGAGTTAGGATTTTTGTCAAAAATGCCAGGTCACACTCAACTTTGAAGTCACGTTGCATCCCCTCTGCTTGTTGGCTTTGCTGCAGACCTGGTCATATGTGGATTTGGACACCATTGGGCCAGATGTGCACAAACCCTGAAAAGCAGAAGTCCTTTTAACCAACCTGCTTTCTGATACGCGTGCGCCCTTTTCCCGTTCATTCATTGCGCTTCATTGCAAGCCTTCCATAGGCTGCTAGGTTGAAAGTGTTGTGCACAAACATTAGCCATGTTTATTGTTCACGTTCATGATGATACTTAGCAACATTGACATTAGTGCTGCTAGCTGCTTTTTTTGCTATATAATTGGGAACATTGGGCACGTTTCTTCAACCAGATCATTTAAAAAATCTAGTTTACTCTTGCTACCTTATCAAATGTGCCTAGGCAAGCTTTGTGTCTCCTTTTCTTTATGTCCAGTACAAGAGACAAGCTTACACAGATGAGGGCTTGTTTAACTGTTCTCTTTTTCTAGCTTTTGTAGGCATTACCTAGAGTGGCATTTTTCCACATTATTTTCAGCACCACAGCAGGCACAATTGGTAGGGTCTAAATTAAAAGTGCAATTGTGTCAGCATGTTTTGTAATTTGTGAATAAAGTGTATCATTAGTTCACTTGTGGATGAAAAGACCTAGAGGGGCACGGGATCATTGAAAGTTCACATCTTCAATTCCCAGTTCTGTAGAACATGACATGTGTGATGCAGTCAAAGCTCACAGAGATGTGATATTATCGGCCTTGTGAACTAACAAGGTCTAGAATGACCTGGCAAAGATGTACAAATTAATATTTCATAAATACTTTGATATTTTTCATCTGTGATCTGCTCAGTGCTACAGTATACTCAGATATACAATTTCCAGACAGAGACCCTGCCTGGCGTGATCCAGATAGAAGTTAAGCTTACCTGAGTTCAAGGCATGCATAATCCAACTGCCTCTGGCTCCATTAAAGATTTACAGATTTAGGAATGTAACATTTTTGATATTGCCCTTGATTCCTCACACAGCTACATCAACCTTGAGAGCCAGTCTGTTGAATGCTAACAGGAGAGCAAACATCGGCTTACAGAATAATTGTGACCAAACACCATTTGTCGACTGCTCCAATGCCACCGGTTCCTGAACGCTCCTGTGTGAGGTCCCAGTCGTCCAATGCATCCCCATGCCTCTTCTCTTTGTGTTCAGTCACCCCCTTTTCTCAGATATGTATGACATGTACAAGCAAGCGGAAAGCAGCGATCAAGCTCCCTAATGAATCACAAAGAAGGCAGACAGAAAGCACAGGGCATTACATTTTTTTCCTTTTATTCAATTTGTTTGGGACAGTGGGGGAAATGTCCTGTACGGTATGACGCAATGAGAAAGCAGGCTCACGTGAACAAACCTACACACACACACACACACATACAAACTCGTAGACCCTTACATATATCAGGGCCTCAGGGGGAAGCAGACAGCACATGGTTAACCCTAACCCTTACCTCTTATGCCATGTGTGGATCTGTGTGTGTGCACGCTTTGTACTGGAAGATTGTCTCTGTCTTCTTGCGAGCTAGGTTTGTGCGTGTGTGTGTGTGTATGTGTGTGTGTATTGTTTTGCTGAAAACTGTGGGTGCTGAGATTTGTCCTCTGAGATTTTCTTTTTAGCTGATGAAAAATCACAATGTGTGTGTCTATCTGTGTGTGTCTGTGTGTGTGTGTGTGTGCGTGTGTGTGTCCCTCATTGTACATGCTGGTACGTAGCTGTTTAAGTATGCATATGCATTTACTATGTGTTTGTGCTGCATAAAGCTTTATTTACATTTTCTCTCCACACTTTGCTCATGATTGTATATGGATACATGTATATTGGATTGTATATACTTTTTAAGTCGCAAATTTCAGTCCATTTCTAGTCTTATCACACTGAATATTTTTGGTTGAAATCTACACTCTGCTAGGAAAATATGAAGCACTTCTGAAATAGAAAGTGAAATATAAAAAATAAACTTCACGGCAGTGAGGACGGGACCTATTCTCTGCAATATTGAGTCATTATGTTTGCGTTACGTCTGATCCACAAAGGTCACATTCTGGTTGAAGAAATAAAAATTGCTATAAGTTGTTCAATAAGTTTGATATCTCTTTTTGTTTGACAAACACTGAACATTTTCTTTGGTGTGTAATGGTTTCATCATCATTTAAAAATAATTTCAAAAAGTAAATTTCAGATCTCGTGTTGATTTCAATTTACCTGACAGTCAAACCACCCCATTTGCACATTATCTTCACAGTGATATTCTATGGAAATAATGAAGGTAAGAAACGACATATACGTTAATGTATGTAGCCCCATCCAATGTCTAACAAGGACATCTTTGAAGGATTAAACAGGTGTTGATTAACTGGGTTAAAAATATATATAAAATGTGTGTAGTTTAAAAATAAATAGAATAGAATGTTGAACGAGTCCTAGAACATGATGTATAATTTTTCTATGAAACATAAAAAAACATGGTATAGTATGTTATATACATTTAAAACAGTCCAGCGAGTCTGAAACATCCAGTGACCTGCTGAAAGCCTATTATGAGGAATATAATAAGGACCCTTTCTCCTCTACCACTGTGGAACTTGGAGAGACCTTGATCAGTGAAGTTGGGGAAGAACGAAGGAAAGTCTGGAAGGAAATGATAGAGAACACCAATATGACAAATAACAGCAGGAAGGCCTGGGCTACAATCCGCCGTCTTGGCGAAGACCACACCACACCACCCATAATCACAACGGTCACAGCAAACTTGGTTGCATCACAGCTGGTGGCCAACGGCCGTAACCAACACCGCCGCCAACCCACAGGAGAACACCATCGCACAGTGGTATCAGACCAACCACAACCAGCCAGCCCTCTCACCAAACCCTTCGACATAGAAGAACTCAAAACTGCAATGGGTAAGCTGAACCCCGGAAAAGCAGCAGGGATTGATGACATACTGGCAGAAACGATACAGCACCTGGGACCTAACGCAAAGACCTGGCTCCTGGAGATGCTGAACACATTACACAAAAAACCATCCCTCCTGTCTGGAGAAAGGCCAAAGTGGTTGCAATCCCCAAACCCGGCAAAGACCCATCATCCCCAAAGAGCTACCGACACATTTTCCTCATCTGCATCACTTACAAGTTCTACGAGAGGCTGCTACTCCAACGCCTCATGCCACTCATAGACACCAAGCTGACTAAAGACCAAGCTGGTTTCCGTCCTGGCCGCTCCTGTGCTGGACAGCTACTCAACCTCACCCAACACATTGAGGATGGGTTTAAAGGAAAACAAATAACTGGAGCAGCATTCATAGATCTTTCTGCTGCCTATGACACTGTCCAACACCGTACAATGGTCAGGAAACTACTGGACATGACTGGTGACCTGAATCTGTGTCAAGTCATCAAAAGCCTCCTCAACAACAGTCACTTCTATGTCCAGTTAAAGGACCAGAGGAGCAAATGGAAAGCCCAAAAGAACGGCCTCCCACAAGGTAGCGTACTGGCCCCCCTTCTGTTCAACATATACACAAACGACCAGCCATTACCCCCAGAATGCCAGCGTTTCATCTACGCAGATGACCTCTGCATCACCAACAAGTAGACCTCCAGAAGATTGAGCCTGTCCTTGAAAGTGCCCTCCAAGAAATGTCAAGCTACTACAATAACAACCGCCTGAAACCCAACCTATCAAAAACCCAACTATGCAGCTTCCACCTGAGGAACCGAGACGCTAAAAACGAACTGAGCGTCACCTGGGATGGCCACAAACTGTCCAACCACACGCATCCCATGTATCTTGGTGTTACACTGGATGGGATACTCTCTTTCAAAAAACACCTGGAGAACACCAAAGCCAAGGTCAACACCCGCAACAACATCCTGCGCAAACTAGTGAACTCCAAGTGGGGCGCAGATCCACCAACAATCCGTGCAACTGCCATGGCCCTGTGTTTCTCTACAGCAGAGTATGCCTGCTCAAGCTGGAGCCGATCACGTCACACCAAACTGGTCGACACAGCCTTGAATGACACCTGCCGCATCATCACAGGATGCGTTAAGACAACACCTGTCCCGTACCTCTACGCGCTAGCCGGCATCTCTCCTCCGCACATCAGACGGCTAGATGTCGCTCAAGATGAACGGAGAACACAGGAGACAGACATCAGACACCCCTTGCATGGCCACGTAGCACCCCCACGCAGGCTCAGATCCAGAGCCAGTTTTGCCCTCCAGACAACCAAACAAGCAGCAAGGACCAACATCTGGGAAGATGAATGGCAAAGAAATGACACACGAGCTCTTGAATGGCTGGACAGAGGAATCACACCAACGGAAAACTTCGCTAGTGGCAACGACCTTGGCTGGACAACCTGGAAGTCACTTAATAGACTGCGTGTGGAACAGGGGAGGTCCAAAGCACTGATGAAAGTGTGGAACTACACCACAGAAGAAACATGCAGCTGTGGATCAGTGCAGACAATGTCCCACCTACTGGAATGTGCCGATGCCCCCCGGTGCAGTCCAGAAGACCTGGCAGAACCTACCCCATCAGCTGTGGCCTGTGCCCGATACTGGCAGAACGACATCTGAGATTGCTACGGACTCGAAGAAGAAGATTTAAAACAGTCATACTTTAGTATGACACAAATACTCTATACTTAGAAACGTTTTAGTATAGCACTTTAAAAAAAAAAAAATCATAGCATAATATAGAATATAATATAATATAGAATATATCTTTATTTATCATCATACAAAATACAACGACATTTCTTTGGCAACTCTCACTGCAGTAAAAACAATAATATGTTGAAAACAATGAAAAAAGTATAATATGTGGAAAAATATCGGAAAAAGTTAAAGCAAAGCATGTTGAAAATAACATGAAAAAAGTAATGGCATAGATTGGCGGAAAGTAGTAAAAAAAGAGTTATAGAATTGTATTATCAAGCTCCACTTTTGTGGAATCAGCTTCCAGTTTGTGTTCGGGCGGCAGACACCCTATCCGTTTTTAAGAGTGCGCTTAAGACCTTCCTTTTTGATAAAGCTTATAGTTAGGGCTGATTAGATTCAGCCCCTAGTTTTGCTGATATAGGCTTAGTTTGTCGGGGGACATCTTACTTCTTCCTTCTCTCTGTCTATACCTGTGTACTCTCATGTTCCGATTAACCCAGCTTCCCCAAATGTCTTTCTTTTTGGTGTCTATATACGCCGGGATCCGGAGTCATGGATGATCCTGCGGTCCTGTGTCATGGATCGCGAGTCCTGGATCTTTAGTCATGGCTGTGGTCCTGGATCATAAGTCCTGGATGGATATCCTCGTGGATTCATCTTCCTATTATACACACATGCATTTCCAAACATTTGGACTACCTATGTTGCAAATGTATTATCTTTTCAATTTACACACGGCATCTATTGCACGTCTGTCCGTCCTGGGAGAGGGATCCCTCCTCTGTTGCTCTCCCTGAGGTTTCTCCCATGTTCCCCTTTAAACTGTGGGTTTTCTCTGGAAGTTTTTCCTTGTACGATGTGAGGGTCTAAGGACAGAGGGTGTCGTATTGTCCTACTGATATTCTGTACAAACTGTGAAGTCCACTGAGACAAATGTAACATTTGTGATATTGGGCTATATAAATAAACATTGATTGATTGATTGATATGCTGAAATGTCATTGTTGAGTATTTTGGAATTATCAAAGAAATATGTGATAATACTGTAAGTAGAAAAAGGTCATAGTATAGTAAGTAAACGTCATGAAAAGGTATTGGATCATTATGTCTAGCCTTTCAATGTTAATCTCATGTGCACCAGATGCCTTTCCATTTTACAAGGCATTGAAAGGTTTGGATATTTGAAAAAGGTGTGCATATTGTAATATTCTATAATAGAAATCCCCTCATCCACCTCAACACAGAGTCCCCCACTCAAACCTTAATTTAACCCCTGTGTAAGAGTTTTCATGACTGTAACTATACAGTACTAAATGCAAATTATAATGCATTATAAGTATGTTTAAAATGCGTAATACTTGTGCTTTAAGTTTGAATGGAGTTTCTTACTTCCAAAAAAGCTTCCTGCAACATTTCTGTGTATTTTCCAACTTATTTCTTAGCAAGAGTAGGTTACCTTATTCCTTGGTTATAGAACGCTATTTTTTTGTATTCATTTACCACTAAAACTACTGGTGTATTAAAATAATTAGTCAGATTATCAATAAATCCAACAAAACCCTAAACAGTATGTATGCATTGTAAGACCAAAAGAGTAAACTGCAATTTTTAAGCCCTCAATTTTCCTTCATTTCAGAGGAAGAGGTACTCGTGGGTCAAAGAGAAACCATGACCTTTTGGAGCGGATCTGTTTCACAATGCAGATACAAACATTACTTTCCACTCATGGAAACCACCTTCGGGGAGGTCTTAGGGAGAGTGAGGTACAAATAGATAATATATACAAATGTAATATTGATGGAAATCGAATCAAATTATTAATTAAAGACATTGTACCCACAGCAAAATGTTCTTTTTAAACTTATTTTTCTTTTCTTGTAGGTGATCATGTGACGACTGTGGCCGTGAGCAGTGTTGTAGTCCAGCTATCTTAAATGGGAAAATCACAGTGGGAGGTGTGATATATTGTGTTTGTATGTATAATAACAGACACAAATTAATTGCTCAAAATTGTCTTGTCATCCACTCTTAAAGTCTTTTTGAACGGATCACGACAGACATTTGGTTATTTCGAGCTTTGGTGTTGACTCCTGTCAGCTGTTGAGTAGAAGAGGTTAAACTCAGCTTTTACCGTGGGCTCTGTCTCTTTTCTTCAGGATCCTCCTCTGTCACATCCTTTTGTTTTTAACTGAATATAGCACAGCTGTTGGGAGATATGTTTCCTTAAAAAATTCTAAAATTGCTGCAGCCCTGTCTGCACCGCTAATGGCATGTAGAATAAATACTGAATTTGACCATTTCCTTGCGGATGGGACAGATACTGTGATGTAATATCAGCAGGAATTTGACAATTACAGAGAGGAAATAACTCTATATGCACCAAAATATATTTTACTTGTCTAAAGAAAGAATAGCCCCAGACAACACAGTCTATTTAAGACTATATAGCGACATAATTATCATGCATCCCTATTCCTTTTTTTTTTTTTTAATTAAGCCTGCAAATAGAAAAAGTGATACTTGTTCCCTTCAGCATTCACACCTAATTAGCTTCAGAACAGCACATTGTAGTGCAGTGACGACAATAGGACTCTTTCCAGACAATATGCCAACTAACTAAAGCCATATTTACTTCACAATATGCTGGCTGCTGGTTATACTGTACTACGTAATGCTATCTTAGATGGATAGATAATAATAATAATAATAAAGTATGAACATAATAAAAGAAAACTGAAAATATATACAGTATACATGTCTACAGTATAAAGGACATATATCCCAGATAACACACAATATAATACTACAGCAGCAGAAATGAAGACATAACATATATATCAAATAGGAAAGTATATAAATTAAATTAGAGTGTGCAAGGTGGCTGTTCTGGAAATTGTTCATGGTTATGGAGGAACTGAAATTATGGAGCAGTGAGTTTTCTGCCAGCTCGATGTGTTGTAAAGTGCTATGGCAGTTGACAGGAATGTTTTCCTGCATGGTATCTTCATAATTATCTAAGAGGAATGTGTCTTTTCCTCACATTAGCTTTGATTATTTCCTTCCCGTCCCTATTCACCCCGCAAAAGATGAACCCTGGTGATCTGACTTCCTAAATGTCACCGCAGCACTGCGCAGCCTCAGAGACGGAGGCTAAAGAGCATCATCAGCTGGTAAACAGACATACAGGCAGACAAGACAGACAGACAGACAGACAGACAGACAGACAGACAGACAGAAGGACGGACGGACAGATGGACAGAGAGACAGACAAGACAAGACAGACAGACAACGACAGACAGAGAGACAGACATATAGATAGACAGCCAGACGGACAGACATATAGATAGACAGATAGACGGACAGACAGACAGACAGACAGATAGACAGATAGACGAACAGACAGACAGATAGAGAGACAGACAGACAGACAGACAGACAGATGGACAGACAGATAGACAGACAGACAGGCATACACATAGAGAGACAGAAAGACAGACAGACAGACAGACGGACAAACAGATAGACAGACAGACAGACAGACAGACAGACAGACAGACAGACAGACAGACAGATAGAGAGAGAGACAGACAGACAGAAGGACAGACATATAGACAGACGGACGGACGGACAGACAGAGAGACAGACAGACGGACAGACAGACAGATAGACGGACAGACAGACAGGCAGACAGACAAATAGACAGATAGACAGACAGACAGACAGATGGACAATCAGACAGACAGACAGACAACGACAGACAGACAGATAGACAGACGGACAGACAGACGGACAGACAGATAGACGGACAGACAGATAGACAGACGGACAGACAGATAGATAGACAGACAGAGGGACGGACAGACAGACAGACATACGGACAGACAGACAGATAGACAGACGGACAGACAGATAGATAGACAGACAGACAGAGGGACGGACAGACAGATAGACATACGGACACAGACAGACAGGCAGACAGACGGACAGACAGACAGATAGACAGACGAACAGACAGACGGGCGGACGGACAGATAGACAGACAACACAAGACAGACAGACCGACAGAAAGACAGAGAGACATACCGACAGACAGACATACCGACAGACAGACGGACAGACGGACAGACGGACAGATAGATAGACAGACGGACGGACGGACGGACATACAGACAGACAGATAAATAGACAGATAGACAGTGAAGACAGTGAAGACGAAAAATATCACTCGTCACCGGCTTGTGCTTCAATATCAGAATGGAAGTAGTCATCACATACAGAGCATTTGGTACAACTAGTTCCTTAACTAGTGTCCTTCACATGCTGACAAGAGAGGGTGTTACTGAGTCACAAGATGCAGGAATACCGGTTCAAAGCAGTATATAATGTTTTGTTTAGATTAGCTAAAACGCACGTCAGAAATGATCATGCTTGTCATATGTCTATCTCCATAGAGGCTGAATCATCACGTTAATCGTTGTCACATAGCTATATATGCCTAAAGCAGTGTGTCCTGATGCTCTTCTAGGTAATCATACATCCTGTCATGTACGCAGTTACAGTTGGGCCTTTGTTATCATGTGCTATTCTGATATTAGAAGAGTACATTCAGTATTTTCCCAACAATATGATATCGGTGATTGTTCTCTAATCACACTCAGATTCATGTACATGGTGGACACACACATGGACAAAGTAGTTGTGTAGGGGCAGCTTGTTCCTGTCTGTCAGTCCAGATAAACTGCAGTCAGGCTGGTGTCACCCTGGAAAACAAGAGGCTCTGTTCCGCCTGTGTGCCTCTGACAACCTTCGACAGCTAACACACAGACACGTTGCAATTGTTAAAGAAAAACGACAAGGACAGGAAGTGTGGATTTGAATGTGTGACAACATCTGTATTTGAGCGTATACGACACACACAGAGAGAGGAGAGTTGTCTCTTCTTCTGCATCTGAGAAGTCCTCTCAGCCTGTCATTCACCGTCAGCTCGTATTAGGCTGAGGGGGAAACCCCCGGGAGAGAGGAGCCAGCAGCGGAGAGACAGGGAGGAGAACTGCAGTGACAGAGGGGAAAGGGGGGGGGGGAGTGAGGAGGAGGGCTAAACCATGAGAGAAGGGAAGGAGGGGGAGGGGACTGGAATTGTAAGGAGGAGCTAGAGGGAGAGAAAAATACAAATCAAACAATAGAATGATGAGAAAAGGGAAGGAGAATTAAAACAAGGTAGTTGACGGAAAAAAAACTGGCAGAAGGAAAAATGTGATGACTTAAAAACTAATGAAAACAGACTATGGATGAACGGTAAATGATCACCAAATAATATATGTGAGTTATTTTTGTATTGAAATTAGACCAAATGAACTAACGGCGAATAATATAATAAAATGTGGAAGTCAATTACAATAGGCTAATAACAAATTCATACTGCTTACATTAAAAGTTGTCTCACACATAGTACATACTCCACTTGTGTTCATTCAGTCGTTACAGTACGAACTGGCCAGAACCATGGACTCAGCCGACTCTGGGATTTTGCGGTCCGCTATTTGATTCCAGGGGGCTCGTCTTAACCTGCAAGATGAACAACTTACCGCTGTCTGCCAGGGAGTAAGAGAATTGTCAGAGCGTCATGAGGGTTTACAGTCCTCCATCGGCAGCCAGGTTTGCCAGCTGGCAGATCAGATCCAGCAGCTGGTGGCACATCTCGATCCACAACGCTCTGCTACTCCGCTTCCTGCGTCGGATCCGGCTACAGCTCCCGGTCCTGTTCCTGCCACCGTGCAGACACCGCTGCCTTCGGTTCCTCACCTCTCCAGACCAGAGCGTTTTTCCGGAGACTCGGATAACTGTCATGCGTTCCTGGTCCAGTGTGGGTTGTATTTTGAGCTGCAAGCATCTTCCTTCCAGTCTGAACGGGCTAAGGTAGCCTACATCGTTTCCCACCTCACCGGCAGAGCGGAGGCGTGGACTACGGCGGAGTGGGCTCGAGATTCCCCAGTCTGTAATTCCCTGAGAGGTTTTAAGCAAAGTATTTGATCACACAACTCCAGACAGGGAAGCAGCAAGAGCTCTAATGGATTTACACCAGAGAGGGAGGCGTGTCTCCGACTACGCCTTGGAGTTCCGCACTTTGGCTGCAGACAGCGGCTGGAATGATTCATCCCTCTTCTAAGCTTTTCGCCATGGGCTGTCTGGCCCCATCAAGGACCAGTTGGCTCCTCTAGAGCTTCCCTCTGACCTGGATAGTTTCATTGCTATGGCAATAAGAATTGACCCTCGCCTCGTAGAGAGAGAAATGGAGAAGTCGAGAGCTGTGTTTTCTCCGCCCGGCCAGAGAGGGCAGTCTCAGGCCAGTCCTTTTTTCCCCAAGCAGCGTTTCCAGACGACCGACTCTCCAGCGCCGCCTACTGCCCAGGAGGAACCCATGCAGTTGGGAAGAGCAAGGCTGACTCCTAAGGAGCGCCAGCGCCGCCTAGGGGAGGGGAGGTGCATTTACTGCTGACAGAGAGGTCACTTTGTAGCCAGATGCCCAGTAAAAGACCAGGCTCATCAGTAAGTAGGAGGGTCCTGGTGAGCCGAACTGTTTCTTTTTGTCCCTCTCGTACTCTCACCTCTGCTCAGCTAATTACTCCTACTCAGACTTTGTCTCATGCTGCTCTAATTGACTCCGGAGCAGATGAGAGCTTCATTGATTGGAGATTAGCCAAGAGACTTGGACTTAATTTTGTTCCCCTGCTGAGGCCTCTTGTAGGCTCTGGATGGACGTTTATTGTGCCGAGTCACTCACATTACTCGGCCCCTTCAACTAATCATCGCTAACGGCCACACTGAATCCCTGAGTTTTCATCTTTTTAACTCCCCTTCACACCCTCTTATTTTGGGCTACCCATGGCTGGTAAAACACAATCCCCACATGGACTGGTCCACCGGGAGAGTTTTGGGTTGGCATAAGGATTGTTTGGCCACATGTTTCCCTTCTGCCCCTGCTCCAGAGAGACCTCTGCCCTCCACCCATGCGACTGTTGCCCTGACTACTGCTGTCTCTACCCCTCTCCAAGCTGCAGCAGACTCGGATTTTCCGGATCTTAGCAGGGTGCCCACCTGTTACCGGGACCTGAAAGAGGTTTTCAATAAGACTCGTGCTTCCACCCTGCCTCCCCATTGACCCTATGACTGCTCCATTGACTTGTTCCCTGGGACCTCTCCCTCTAAGGGACATCTATACTCCCTGTCTGGCCCCGAAAGGGAAACAAGGAAGAGATACATTGACTCCTCCCTTGCTGCCGGGATAATTCGGCCTTCCTCCTCTCCGGCTGGAGCAGGCTTCTTCTTCGTCGACAAGGAGGATAAGACTCTTCGTCCATGTGTCGACTACAGAGGCCGAAATTACATCACCATAAAAAACAGTTACCCCCTTCCTCTTATCTCTTCAGCATTTGAACTATTACAGGATGCAAATATTTTTACTAAACTTGATCTTCAAAATGCTTATCATTTGGTAAGGATAAGGGAGGGGGATGAATGGAAGACTGCTTTCAACACCCCTTGTGGCCATTACGAATACCTCGTTATGCCATTTGGGTTAACCAATGCTACAGCTGTTTTCCAGGCTCTGGTTAATGATGTTCTCCGTGACATGCTCAACCAGTTTGTTTTTGTCTACCTCGACGACATTCTCATCTTTTCTCCGGACGAGACGACCCACATTCAACATGTCCGCCAGGTGTTGCAGCGTCTCTTGGATGATCTAGTCTTTGTGAAGGCAGATAAGTGCGAGTTCCACGTCTCCACCGTCTTTTTTCTGGGATTTGTCATTTCGGAGAACAGCATTCAGATGGACCCATCAAAGGTCAGTGCAGTCACTGAGTGGCCTACACCTTCCAATCAGAAACTCATGCAACGATTTTTGGGCTTTGCCAATTTCTACAGACGTTTCATCAGAAACTTTAGTTCTGTGGCTGCCCCACTGCATGCTTTAACCTCCCCCAAGGTGAAGTTCCAGTGGTCCCACCTAGCAGAACAGGCTTTCCGGAGGCTTAAGAGGAGCTTCACTTCGGCCCCTATTCTCACGCTTCCTGACCCACTTCAGCAGTTTGTTGTCGAGGTTGACGCTTCAGATGTGGGCATTGAGGCAGTCATCTCTCAAAGGTCGAAGAAAGACAACAAGCTCCACCCCTGTGTTTTCCTGTCTCGGAAACTTTCCCCAGCCGAGAGAAATTATGATGTGGATAACAGGGAGCTGTTGGCAATTAAGGTGGCTTTGGAGGAGTGGCGCCACTGGCTGGAGGGAACCGAGCACCCTTTCCTAGTCTGGACCGATCATAAGAACCTTCAGTACATCAGATCTGCAAAACGCCTCAACTCCAGACAAGCCAGGTGGGCCCTATTCTTTACCCGATTCAACTTCAGCCTGTCATACCATCCCAGTTCCAAGAACGCAAAAGCTGATGCTCTATCCCGCCTGTTTGATTCCGATCCAGCTCCTCGCACTCCCTCGCTAATCATTCCCCCCTCTTGTGTAGTGGGGGCAGTCGAATGGGACATTGAAGAGAGGGTCAGGCAGGCGAATGCCAATGTTTTGGTTCCCGACGGTTGCCCACAGAACCGGTTATTTGTTCCTGACCCTCTTCTCTCACAGGTCATCCACTGGGCACATACTTCCCTCCTTTCCTGCCATCCTTGCGTTCGCCGCACCCTGTTCTTCATTAAGCAGCGGTTTTGGTGGCCCTTCATGGAGAGGTCGGTCAAGGAGTACGTGGCAGCCTGTTCAGTCTGTGCCCGGAACAAGACTTCCCGTCAGCCCCCTTCTGGTCTTCTGCGCCCGCTTCCAGTGCCACATCGCCCCTGGTCTGACATCTCGTTGGACTTCGTCACAGGGTTGCCGTCGTCTCAAGGTAACACCACTATTTTGACAATTGTGGATAGATTTTTGAAGATGGCCCACTTTGTCCCGTGGCCTAAGTTGCCATATGCCAGAGAGACAGCAGAGGCAGTGTTGTTCCATGTTTTCCGTCTCCATGGTTTCCCTAAGGATGTTGTTTCAGACCGGGGCCCACAGTTTACCTCACAGTTTTGGAAGGCTTTCTGCTCACTCATCGGTGCCACAGTCAGCCTCTCTTCTGGATATCATCCGCAGTCTAACGGCCAGACGGAGCGGCTGAATCAGGAGCTTGGTGCCACGTGGAGCACGCATCTTATTTGGGTGGAGTATGCACACAACACTTTGCCTAGTTCTGCTACTGGTCTCTCACCTTTTCAGTGTGCCTATGGATACCAACCGCCGTTGTTCCCCGACCTGGAGAAGGAGGTCAGTGTTCCATCTGCCCATGCCCTCATTCGCCAATGTCATCGCACCTGGAGCCGGGCCCGCCAGGTCTTACTACGGAGTTCAGCCCATTATAAAAGGATGGCCGATCGCCGACGTATCTCTGCTCCTGCCTACCAACCTGGACAAAATGTGTGGCTCTCTACTCGAGACCTGCCCCTTCGAGTGGAGTCTCGCAAACTGGCTCCTCGTTTTGTGGGTCCCTTCCCGGTATCCAAGGTCATCAATCCTGTGGCAGTGCGGCTTCGACTACCTCAATCCTTGAGGGCCTATCCTACATTTCATGTGTCACGCATCAAACCGGTTAAAGTGAGTCCACTGGTTCCCACCTCCAGACCTCCTCCACCCCCCGGTTTATTGATGGTGGACCTGTATATACTGTGAAACGCCTCTTGGCAGTTAGTTCGACCTAGAAGCCGGGGACGTCAGTACCTGGTTGACTGGGAGGGCTACGGTCCTGAGGAGAGGTCATGGGTCTCCACCAGTAATGTCAGTAAGGACCTCATCCAAGACTTTCAACGCCAACATCCTGAACTACCTGGTGTTAAGAACCTTGACAGACACTTGGACTCAAACGCATGACTCAAAAGAAAGTTTGTTGTTCAAAAGGTCTTTACTTTGGATAAGTATAAAGTTCAAACAAAAAATCACTCTTGAGAGGCAAAATGTAGCAAAGCAGACTAAAAACTAAATAAACTTGACTATGATCACAAAGTACCAAATCTCTAGGTGTGACAAGCTGGCTCTCTTAATGGCACAAGGCACAAGACGAACTGGAACAGGACAAAGGGAGACAGGACTATTTATACATGAGGTAAGTGGGAACAGGTCGAAACAATCAGGGGCGGGGCAGACGCTGACGATGGCGGGAAAACACACAAAGGGAGGAAGTAAGGGGACCTGAAATGAGAGACAAGAGGTAAGTACAAAATAAAACAGGAAGTGCAATGACAGGACTAGACAGGTGAACAAAAAGACTTGACTAAACATAAATCTAACCTGGGCTATGAACTAAACGTGAAACAATAACATGAACCTGATTAACATGACATGAATAATTTAGCAGACATGACGGGATGTTATAGTATCCCCCCCCCTCTAGGGACAGCTCCTGACATCCCAGGAACTTCTGGGTGATCCCGATCAAAATCATTAATCATGGCCGGATCAACAATGAAACTCACTGGGATCCATGATCTCTCCTCTGGACCGTACCCATCCCAGTCCACAAGGAACTGTCTTCCTCGCCATTGCTTTGGAACTGCCAGCAGTCTCTTTATGGCGTAGATGGGACCTCCTTCTACCATCTGGGGGGGTGGAGGGGGTTTAGAGGTGGGCACCAATGAGCTCTCCCTGACCGGCTTGATCTTGCCGACATGAAACGTTGGATGGACCTTTAATGACCTGGGTAGACGTAACTGCACAGACACCTCGTTTATCACCTTAGATATCGGGAATGGACCAACAAACCTTGGAGCTAGCTTTCTCGACATGACGTGGAGGGGTAAATTCTTGGTAGCTAGCCAAACTCTTTGTCCAGGCCGATACGGTGGAGCAGGTCTCCGGCGTCGATCCAAAACCTCCTTCATCCGGCTGGCACTGCGCAAGAGAGCCCGACGAGCACCGGCCCAGATCCGGTGGAACCGACGGACCATAGCGTGAGCTGATGGGACTGTGACCTCGGCCTCATTGGCAGGGAACAGAGGTGGTTGGTAGCCGTGCACACACTGGAACGGTGTGAGTCCTGTTGCGGAAGTGGGCAGCGTGTTGTGGGAGTACTCCACCCACATCAGGTGCTTGCTCCAGGAGGCCTGGTTCTAGGAGACCAGGCAGCGCAAACAGGTCTCTAGTTCCTGGTTGATGCGCTCTGACTGGCCATTCGACTGGGGGTGATATCCTGAGGAAAGACTCACGGTGGCTCCAAGGAGATAGCAGAACTCCTTCCAGAAACGGGAAAATGAACTGTGGGCCCCGGTCTGACACAATGTCCCTGGGAAAACCATGAATGCGGAAGATCTAAATCTGTCCACCACCGTCAAGACGGTGGTGTTACCTTCTGATATCGGTAGTCCAGTGACAAAGTCCATCGAGATGTGGGACCATGGCCGATGAGGAACAGGAAGTGGCTGCAGCAACCCCATCTGTGCTTCAGTGGAGGTCTTGTTCCTGGCACAGATAGTGCAGGCCGCAACATATTCTGCCACCTGCTTCCTCATAGCCGGCCACCAGAAATGTTGCTGGATCATAAAGGTTGTGCGTTTCACTCCAGGATGACAGATGAGCATAGACGTGTGAGCCAAGTGTATTATCTGTGATCGAACGGAAACAGGGACAAACAACCTATTTCGTGGGCAACCACTAGGTGCCGGGGTCTCACCATTTGCCTGCTTCACCACTGATTCTATTTGCCATGAAACTGCTCCAACCACACGGTTAGGTGGAAGGATGCTCTCGGGCTCTTTGGCAACAGGTTCAGGATCGTACAAACGTGACAATACATCAGGTTTAACCTTCTGTGTGCCTGGTCTGTATGACAATACAAAATGAAACCGATTAAAAAACAATGACCATCTAGCCTGGCGTGAGTTCAGTCTTTTGGACTTCTTGATGTATTCCCGGTTCTTATGGTCAGTCCAAAGTAGAAATGGTTGCTCAGCCCCCTCCAACCAATGACGCCATTCCTCCAAAGCTGTTTTAACTGCTAAAAGCTCCTTGTTCCCCACATCATAGTTCCTTTCTGCAGGTGTCAACTTACGTGAAAGGAACGCACATGGGTGTAGCTTGTTGTCCTGGACAGATCTTTGGGACAGCACCGCCCCAATGCCATCGTTGGAGGCATCCACCTCCACGATGAATTGTCTCTGTGGGTCGGCCACGGTGAGGATTGGGGCAGTCGTGAACAGTTTCTTGAGCTTCTGGAAAGCTTCATCCGCCTGTATATTCCACTCAAACATGACATGGGGAGAGGTTAAAGCGTGTAAAGGTGCTGCAATGCCACTAAAGTTTCTTATCAACCTCCTGTAAAGGTTTGCAAAGCCTAAAAATTGTTGCACTTTTTTCCTGTTGGTGGGAGATGGCCAGTTGGCCACTGCACTGACCTTCTCTGGATCCATCTGGATTTGGTTGGCCGAGATGATGTACCCCAGGAAGGAGACGGTCTTAACGTAAAACTCACACTTTTCAACTTTGCAGTAGAGTTGATTCTCCATCAGGCTTTGCAGTACCTGGCGGACATGATGGGTGTGGGTCTCCTCATCGGGTGAGAAGATCAAGATGTCATCGAGATAAATGAATACAAACTTGTTGAGAAAATCCCTCTGCACATCGTTGACAAATGACTGAAAAACCGCCGGAGCATTGCATAATCCAAATGGCATGACTAGGTACTCGTAGTGACCACTGGGAGTGTTAAAACTGGTCTTCCACTCATCCCCCTCTCGTATCCTAATGAGATGGTAAGCGTTTCTCAAGTCCAGTTTGGTGAAGAGTTTTGCATCCTGCAAAAGTTAAAAGGCTGAAGACATGAGAGGGAGTGGGTATCTATTTAACTGTTATTTCATTAAGGGGACTATAGTCAATGCATGGACGGAGGGAACCATCTTCCTTATCGACAAATAAAAACCCAGCGGCCGCTGGGGAGGAGGATGGTCTGATGAGTCCAGTCTTTAGAGAGGAGTCAATATAGGACTTCATAGCCTCCCTTTCCAGTGCAGAGAGAGAGTAAAGTCTCCTTTTAGGGATCTGAGAACCAGGCAACAGGTTAATGGGACAGTCATACGGTCGGTGGGGAGGTAGCCCTAGTTTTGTTAAAAGCTTCCTTTAAGTCCTGATAACACAAGGGCACTTTAGTCAGGTCGGGATAATCTGAAATGGAGTCAGGCTTATGAGTGTGTTTGTCTTGTTCCTTTTCAGGTTCTGTGGAGAACCTAGGAAGGTCTGAACAGGTCAGCCTACAGCCTGGGCCCCAGTCCTTAACCCTCCCTGATCGCCAGTCAATGATCGGATTATGTTGGATCAGCCATGGATAACCCAAAATCATGGGGGTGTAGTGCAGAGTCAAATAAATTGAATTTCGTTTCCTCTATGTGTGTATTGTCAATCGTTATTTGGACAGGTTCAGATACATGGGTTATTTTAAATAATAACTTGCCATCTAAGGCACTGGCAGTAACAGGGGAAGTCAACGGAACAGTCTTGATGCATAGTCTTTTTGCCAAACTCCTGTCCATCCGACTTTCGTCTGCACCTGAATCGACTAATGCCCCCACAGTAATGTCTTGGTCAAGCACTTGAATATTTACCATGGTCAATGAGCGTGGAGGGAAATCAGTTTCAGAGAATTGTCTCACCAGCGCCCTCCGTCGTGCCAATGAGCCTCTCCTTTTACTGGGCAAGAAGACACCACGTGACCCTGATGCCCACAGTAGTAGCAGCTTCCTTGTTGGACTCGGCGCCGTCTTTCTTCTGGAGAGACCTTGGCTCTGCCCAGCTGCATGGGTTCCTCCGGTGCAGCAGAGGACGCTGGTTCCTTGGGCGAGGCTGAGGAAGGTGGACTGGAGCTCCATGGGTGTCGAAAGGCAGGTGAGCGCCCCATGTGGCTCGGAGGTCGTGCACTGGTTCTGATTCTCTCCTCCTGCCTTTCATGAAGCCTGTTATCAATGCGAATTGACATGGCAATGATGGAATCAAGATCTGTGGGTAGTTCAAGGGGTGCTAACTGGTCCTTTATAGAGTCTTTTAGACCATTCATGGAGGCATCAATTAAAGCAGGGTTGTTCCACCCACTGTCTGCTGCTAGGGTACGAAAGTCTATTGCATAGTCTGTCACTCTCTGTTGTACCTGTTTGATCTGCATAATGACTCGTGAGGCTTCTCTGGAAGGTGATGAGTGATCAAACACACAGCTTAGGGTCTGGGTAAACATGTTTAGTGACTGACATATGGGCGAGTTTCTTGACCACTCGGCTGTAGCCCAAGCAGCGGCTCTACCAGACATGTGGGACAACATGAAAGCTACTCTAGCTTGGTCCGAAATAAAGGCAGCAGGGTTATGAGCAAAATGTAGTTCACTCTGTACCAGAAAGGGTCGACAGTTCCCAGAGTCCCCGGAAAACCTCTCCGGAGGAGCCAGACGAAGCGTCGATCCAGGTGGGGTGGTTTGATCCGAAACAACAGCAATAGACGGTGGACCTGGCATTGCTGGAGTAGGTGCAGAGGAACCGGCTTTGAGGTGTGAGAGAACTTGCTGCATTTGAAGAGCCAGGTGATTTACCTGGTTGGTTACAGCTGATTGGAATTCAAACTGCCGATCAGTGAGGCCCATCATTCCTTGGTTGATGGAAGACAGCTGTTCAGCATGGAGGGTTAGCTTAGCTTTCTGAGCTAACACATCGGCCTTGAAGGGACCGGAGTCGGCTGAGTCCATTTTTTGGCCAGTTCGTTCTGTTAAGAACCTTGACAGACACTTGGACTCAAACCCACGACTCAAAAGAAAGTTTGTTGTTCAAAAGGCCTTTACTTTGGATAAGTATAAAGTTCAAACAAAAAATCAGTCCTGAGAGGCAAAACGTAGCAAAACAGACTACAAACTAAATAAACTTGACTATGATCACAAAGTACAAAATCTCTAGGCGTGACAAGCTGGCTCTCTTAATGGCACAAGGCACAAGACAAACTGGCACAGGACATAGGGAGACAGGACTATTTATACATGAGGTAAGTGGGAACAGGTCGAAACAATCAGGGGCGGGGCAGACGCTGACGATGGTGGGAAAACACACAAAGGGAGGAAGTAAGGGGACCTGAAATGAGAGACAACAGGTAAGTACAAAATAAAGTGCAATGACAGGACTAGACAGGTGAACAAAAAGACTTGACTAACCTTAAATCTAACCTGGGCTATGAACTAAACGTGAAACAATAACATGAAACCTGATTAACATGACATGAATAATTTAGCAGACATGACGGGATGTTACACCTGGGACGTCAGGTGCCATCCCTAGAGGGGGGGGGGGGGGGGGGGGTACTGTAAGGGCCTAGCCAGCATGTTGATGTTTTTGTTATTGTTCCTGTTTTCATTGTTGTTTCTCTCATTTCAATCTCAGCTTTCCTGCCCTTGATTGAACTCCACCTGCTTCCCTTCTCTAATTAGCCTCACCTGTGCCCAATTATCATCTCTCCCTCTGTCTACTTAGTCTGCATCCACATTCCCTTCAGTGCCAGTTTTTCTTAGTTATTCCTAGCGTTCCAGCAGTGTTTTTCTTAGTATCTGATTCCACACATCTGATTCCATACAGGCCGATTGTTCATACCCTTATTACGACCCATAGGCACGTTTTAAAGTGTATGTTGTTTCTTACACGAGGTACTAGAGGTGCTCTAGTGGTCGTTTAAGAAACAACATGCTCCCGCCCCGTTCATTGCAAATGCTCCGGAGGGACGTTTATTCACAAATAACCAGAGGTGGGGACTCGAGTCACATGACTTGACTCAAGTCGAACTTGAGTACCCCAAGTGAAGGAGTTAAAGTGTCTCGGGGTCTTGTTCTCGAGTGAGGGAACAATGGAGCGTGAGATGGGCCGGAGAATCGGAGCAGCGGGAGCGGTAATGCAGTCGCTTTACCGCACCGTTGTGACGAAAAGGGAGCTGAGCCAGAAGGCAAAGCTCTCTGTCTACCAGGCCATTTTCTCCCTTAGGGATAAGGTGAGAAGTTCAGTCATCCGGGAGGGACTCGGAGTTGAACCGGTCCTCCTTCTCGTCGAAAGGAGCCAGTTGAGGTGGTTCGGGCACCCAGTTAGGATGCCACCTGGGCCTAGGACCAGGTGGAGGGATTATATCTCTTCGCTGGCCTGGGAGTGCCTTGGGATCCCCCAGTCAGAGCTGGTTGATGTGGCCAGGGAAAAGAAAGTTTGGGGCTCTCTGCTGGAACTGCTACCCCCGCGAACCGACCACGGATAAGCGGGAGAAGATGGATGGATGGATGGATGGACTCGAGTCGCATATTTTTTGACTTGAGACTTGCTTGACTGACATTGATAAAATACTTGACTTGACTTTGACTTGGTATTATTGACTTGAGACTTGACTTAAGCTTGAGACAGATGACTTGAAAGGATTTGACTTTTTAAAATTAAATATTTGCGTTTGTTTTTGGATTGAGATATTTTTTCAAAACTTGATTCGAACTTTGAACTTTTTGATCTGCTATGATGATAAACTGACGATGATGAAACCTGATGTACTTATATGATTCTGTTTTCTTGAAGTTTGTATTTAGTTGGTCGAATGCACTTATTGTAAGTCGCTTTGGATAAAAGCGTCAGCTAAATGTAATGTAATGTAATGTAATAAACTGAAGCAATTTCAAAATTAACCCAATTCAATCTACTGACATTTTAGGGTTAGGGTTAGGGTTAAACCCTAAAACATTTTTTAATGTGTCAGTGGGCGACATATTAGGGTTAGGGTTAGGGTTAGGATTAAACCTGACTGGTTAAACCCTAAAACATGTTTTAATGTGTCAGTGGGTGACATGTTAGGGTTAGGGTTAGGGTTAGGGTTAGGGTTAGGGTTAGGGTTAGGGTTAAACCTGACTGGTTAAACAATAAAACATTTTGTAATGTGTCAGTGGGTGACATGTTAGGGTTAGGGTTAGAGTTAAACCTGACTGGTTTTCGGACCCCCCCAATAAAGCAAAACTGCACGTTTCAGAGTGGCCTTTTATTGTGGCCAGCCTAAGGCACACCTGTGCAATAATCATGCTGTCTAATCAGCATCTTGATATGCCACACCTGGGAGGTGGGATGGATTATCTCGGCATAGGAGAAGTGCTCACTATCACAGATCTTTTCAGATTTGTGAAAAATATTTGAGAGAAATGGTTATTTTGTGTATATAGAAAATGTTTTAGATCTTTGAGTTCATCTCATGAAAAATGGGAGAAAAACAAAAGTGTTATATTTTTGTTCAGTGTAGGTGCTGACGCTGTTGGCGGTTCTATTGTTAACAGAAATTTAAATTAAATATATGTAATGGCAAATGCCATATATGATGTTCTTACCTGGAATTCTGCCTTTTTGAACAGACTTTTTGATTGAGTCCTTGCTATATTGTCTGCAGTTCTAGGGTTAATATTGATCTAATATGATTGTCATCGGTCTAAATTAGATTTCAAATGATTAACTGTGTATGTAATGAAGATCATAGTGTGGGTTGAATCCAGTGGCGAACCGTCAGGGCCTTCAAGGTATTCAGAGAATACCCTGGAACACTCAGATAAAACAAACAAAAAGTCGATTTAATTATATAAATAACATGTATATAAAATGAATAAATGAGAATCGTATCTGTGTTGTTGATCTGTAATATTACGTTGATTTGTTTCTCCTTCTCAAACCATGCACTACGCATTTCAGTGGTTTTGTGTTAGAAAAGAAAGCAACCAATTAGATCTGTTTCTGGGTCTCTGGGTAGAATATCCTTCAACCAAGGTATTCTACATCCTTGATCGAATGCCCTTGCTGTTGCACTGAATGAGAGCGTACGTTTGGACTGACAGTTTGATCAACCAATCATATATTGATTTGTAGCCAATGGGCGTATTCTTTCAGAGTTTCCCTCGGTTCCAGGGTTCTCTACAAGGCCCGCTAGTTAACTGGCTCGGGACAGAGGATCTAGATGAATGCGACGAAGCAATTCATGCAGTTTTGTTGTTTTTAACGTTGAAATTACAAGTGTAACAGGTGAAGATGAAGTTGTTGCGGAATTGTTGTGAGTACCCTTTTGAAGACGACAATTCGGTGAAAAGACGGACATTATAATGCCGCGGAGAGGGGGGGGGGGGGGTGTGTGTGTCTACAGAAGGTCCAGTTGTGATAGACACGGTTCGCCACTGGTTGAATCCATTTTCATAACCACTGTCTTTTAACTGGTTTAAATGCGGAAACTGGGCTTATTCATCAGAATTTCGTATGACTTGACTTGCTTGACTCTCACCACAGTGACTTGGGACTTGTTTGATACTTGTAGGTCAAGACTTGAGACTTGGTCATGACTTGCACATGTAGGACTTAAGGCCCTGACACACCAAGCCGACTGTTGCTTCGCCGTGTTCTCCTGCGTCTTGGCCATGTGTCGCACCGGAACACACCGCAAAGACTTCAGTGCATGAGTGGCAATAACTCTCCTTACCAGCAGGCGGCGGTAGTGTGTATTGGTCATTCAAAAGAGGCAACAACCGGAAGACAGAGAAGAAGAACAGACTGCATGATATAAACAAACAACTAATAGCGTGTGCGTTCCATTTTCCTTCTCGTCCATCGAAAACATGTTTCGTGCGGCACTGGAGCTATCAGCCATAAGAGGGGTTAGCGATAAGAAACAATAACAATGTGCCTACATAACTGTCAGTTGCAGCCCTAGCATTAGTATTGGTTATAGTAACAGCTACAACATTAAAATACTTCTAGGCAGATTGAGGAGGATAATGGGAGAATGAACAGAGGGGCAGAAACATCCATCTGAATAATAATAACTTTATTTGTATCGCACCTTTCATACAGGGGATTGCAGTTCAAAGTGCTTTACATCAGTAAGAAATAAGATATAAAATCAGTGTAAAATAAGCAGCAAGAGCAAAGCATAAAGTGGGATAAAATAATGCAGATATATATTATATATTTAAGCAATAGATTACGACAGGCCGTGGTATATGCTCATTATATCACAGCTAAGGGGCGTGGTTCGGCCCGACGCGAAGCGGAGGGTCGACAACCCCCTTAGCTGTGATATAATGAGCATATATCACGGCCTGAAGTTAGCTATTGCTTTTATAAAACGGTTACCAAGTGTGGCAATATGAAAGAAAAATACACACTCTAATTTAAATAGTTTGTATTAGTAAATAATGATGTTCAAAATAAAATAGTCCCTCCGTTGCCTTCTGCACAAAACATAGTGCAAGGTGGTTGCTATGCAACAACACTAACAGCAAGCGAAGATATTAGACAGAGAGCGTTGATCCATTATTTGGCTGTTTATTCACATTAATGTGTATGTTGCTGTTTATTGTGCATCCACTGAAAAACTGTCCAGCATCAGTAGCATGGCTTACGTGGTCACTTGTATAGGTTGAGGTTGTTCGAGGCTGTTGCTTGGCGTGGCGAGAATATTGCTCCACTTTCTCAGGTCCCCGAGATTGGGCTTCCAGTAGCTCTGGAGAGAGCTTTCGCACCTGTGGCCACTAACGGTCATAATTTCTCTGCTTTGTTTCAAGACCCGCATCAGAAAGCCTTTGAATGGTGGTACTTTTCCAGTTGGTCTACCTGCTCTTCACGTAGCTCTGCATGTCGTAGTTTAGGTGCTTTTTTTCTGGAGATCGGCACTTGTCAATCCACTCCTCAATACTATAGTAAGACCCTCCCGGAGGTCGAAGTTGATCTCAAATGTTTCCATTTTATGCTTTGTAAATTTGTTTCGTAACGGAAGAAATTTTAATATATTTATAAAACTGACAAGTCAAATCAAGCAATCTGATTGGTCGATAGCGTTTTTGCGGACCTCTTTGATTACAGATTTGAAGACATCGTTGCTTGCTTTAAAAGTAGCACAATTCACTATGTTAAACCTTCAAAAGTATCTAGATATCCCTGCCCTAATGCCAAAGGAACTGCCCACTGAATATGTTTTGGCGTTTGATGTCTATGTCTGGACCGCTGCGTCAAAAAGGAGGGCTTCTGCCCCGTTGCTTCTCCGCTGCTTTCTTGTTCCAGTATTTTTCTCAGACGCGGAGGGATACTGACTTGTTGTGAAAAGTAACTTACAATTCTACCCGTGGTATACGCTCAGTATATCACGGCTAAGAACCAATCAGATTGCTTGATTTGACTTGTCCGTTTTATAAATATATATATATATATATATATATATATACCTTGTTTATGGTTTGATTCAGTTTTAGTAGAATATAAAATACATGAATGATGAAATGAGCACATAAGTGCAGACATACTATAATTATATTGAGGTACTTGAGACTAATCCTGCAACTTTATAGTTCTGCTCCACAACAGTTTGAGAATGAAGAAACCATCACGTATGAAAGGCTACATGTGAATGGAGGGGCAGAAACCCGGCTTGCGCATTTCAATCTTGAACAATGAACAGCGGTAGACAGTATCTCATTTATTTAGACACTACTTAAGGACAATGTTGAGGTACTTGAGACTAATCCTGCAACTTTACATTACTGCTCCACTCCCATTCAGTGAACTTTATACCGCGCTACATTTATTTGATAACTTCAGTTAACTTTGAAGATTCAGAACACTACAAAATATAATCAAGACATATTTTATCATGTATTATTATAGGTTAAGATAAAATGTTATTGATCCCATGGTGAATTTCATATAATGTAATTTAAATCCGCTCCTCCACTTCAGCTCTCTGAAGCAGAAATAAATAATTATATGTTGTGTTATGTAATGGCTGTAGTATGAAGGTACGAAATAAAGTTTTGCATTGCCTACCCTGCAGAAACACCCATCTGAATAATGGCCACTTCTTGCTAAATTGAATGTATGGAGGTATGAATGTATGAAGGTACGAAATAAAGTTTTGCATTTTGCAGTGTTGGTAAAAAGTGGTTTATTATCCAAATAAACAATAATAATACAAAAATTCAATAAAAATACAATACAATAAACATTTTTATTGGCACAACTGTCTGCAAAAAAGTTTTGGGCCACATCTTTAAGAATGAGTGACCTTTATGTACAAAAAAACAGGGCAAGTGAAATGACTTGAGGTTTCATTTTCCTTTAAGCAATCGAAGAAGCTATTTTGAACCTGATTCAGGAAGCGTCGCATCTGATGTGGTGGCAACAGCCACAGTCTGTGCTCAAACACTTTAGATTGGGCTGCGATATCATCATCAAGTCCACTCGGGGCCAACTGTGCCAGTCTTATTTTGATCTCCTCCAGCAATGTTTTTGACGCCTCAACGGCGGACTCCTGCAAATCCTGCATCATCCTGCGCTTCGCCGGAGGCCTTCGAGTGCTGAGTGTGCTTGGCCTCTCTCCGAGCGGTGCCGGTGTGGTGCAGATGGTGGATTCTGCCAGGGGAGTGCAGGGCTCAGCATCAAAGTGGAAGGACTCCTCAGTGGTGCTGGTCGAGGTTTCACTGCTGGTGCCACCGGGAGTTGATTCAGCAGCCACCGGACGTTCCTTACATTTTTTTTAAAATAAATTCACAGTTAGTTGGATTTAATACCATGGCTTCTTAAAACTGTTTACTAAGCATTCATAACAAAACAATACCCTGAAATGTGTGTGCCATTAGTTCGGGGTGTGGTCAAGTATGTGAGGTACATTGTAGACACATTGTGATGGCTCTATTCAGATGCTAAAGACATACTTCTAGAAGATTCAGAACACTACAAAATATAATCAAGACATATTTTATCATGTATTATTATAGGTTAAGATAAAAGCGTTATTGATCCCATGGTGAATTTCATAAGCTACCCAGCAGTATATCATGTCATTTAAATTAGCTCCTCCTTTACCAGCTGCAACATTAAGGTGATGAGCACATCAATAATTATAATACAATAGTATATATATTATTCTGTTATTGTTATATTTAACACTGTAACCACCAAATGAATGAAAATAATGTTTTTGAAAATGAAAGAAGCAAGAAACACTTATTTGTACTCAACAAATAAAATAGTTACCGTGATGGTGAGGTTCGAAGTACTCTCCTTCCTTCTTGTGTAGGGCTCTAAAAACTGCAGCCTGGTCAGGATCCACTGCTGTCTGCCAGTCCTTTGTGCTCCACAACTACCTGAAGGGGCAAGTTTCCCTGTACCGGGTGTACTGGGTTCACAGAGAATCCCACTTGTTCCTCAGCTCTTTCTCTGAAGCACACAAATAAACGATGTAAGCATTGTGGCTAGTTAGCATGTCCAATTCATATCTATATGCAGTGCCAAACTGCACAGCTAGCAACAGCTAGCAACAAGATAACAACAAAACACAAGGTTGAAATAACAAAATTACATTTCACGTTAACGTCACTGTACGCTGGCAAACAATAAAAAGCCAACAGTATCTGCTAAAGAGCTCAATTGATGAAAAAGATAATCTTACCCGAAAAACCAAGTTGCGGTTCAATCTCTCGCCAGAGTCCGGTTTTCACTACACGGTTCGAGTACCTTTTCTCTGTGATGTCGTACAGAGCTGGCCTCTCCTGGATCAAGGTGATGAACAGGTCTTCGTTTCCGTCATTCCAGATCGCCATGATGAGATGAAAATGAATAGCAGTCTGTGTGTGCCTTCTTAAATCGTTTGTTTACATCCCTCACTTCCGTTTCACTTCTGATGATGATTCGCTAGCTGAACAGCCAATCAGAGTGATTGCTTGGTCCGACTGCCTGACCCGAGGCATGGCCGATTCAACATGTTGAATTGACCATGCATCGGGTCAGGCAGTCCAAATAAGGCGTGTCATGGCCGACGGTGCGGGACACACCAAATTCAGTTTGGGCGACAGGACACGCTTCCGACTAACGAAAACGTCCAAAATCGGCCTGGTGTGTCAGGGCCTTTACTCCCACCTCTGCAAATAACCCTCTCTAGAAAATCCTAAATTTTAGAATAGTTTGGCCATTAAAATGCTTTTTGATTAGATTTCTAGCGAGAAGTGTATATTGTACCCTTAGAATCCACGTCCAGTCGATGTGTAGGATCTATAGTTTGATAGATATTACGAAGATAATTTGAGGTCTCGCCAGGATAACGTGTATATGCGGCAGCTTCCATGTAAAGTTAGCGTGGGTGAAAACTGTTTTTCCGGTCTCGAAGTTTTCATAATAAAACCGGATATACTCCCCTCACTGTCAAATGATTTCATCAGTTTATCCTTGTTGATTACACAATATTGATTGGTTTAAATTGTGTACAATGCTTTTGTGTTTTTAACCTTCGATTCAGAGAAACAAATCGTTTTTTAGGAGTTTAGACACTACAGTTTCCGAAGACACTACACTACCCAGAATCCCCAGCTATCGTTTGGGACTACAACATCCGCCTTGCTTTACAAACCCTGTGATTAGTCATCAAGCCCTGTGATTGGATGTTGGAGTGGCAGTGCAACAAGGTTATGCTGAGCGTCACAGCTCAATGAAATGGAATGGAACCACGGCAGACTTTCCAAAACTGGAATTGGACGGGTCCAGCCCTTCCCCAGAACTACATATGCTGACTATTGTGTGTTTCGCAACATGTTCTATGGCACGTCTCTTTATAAGACTTTTTCTTATTTCCCATAATTAGAAGTTGCCAGTATTAAACTGTGTACACCCTGGAGGTTTAGGGGATACGAAACACAGTGGTGTTATCAAATTTAAAACATATCATTAATAAATGGGTTGATTAATATACCCACATGACACATAAGGTCGAAAGAGCTTTATTTAACAGCTGGTCTTATGTCTGTGACCCCTCCTGTTGTTCATTGATAAGCCTGAAACATGCACTTGTCAAGGTTCAGAGGCAAATTTTGCAAATATGGCAGTAGCCATTGATCATCTTAAGATAAGATAAGATGAGATATACTTTATTGATCCCAAGTTGGGAAATGTTTTTGTTACAGCAGCATAGTACTTTGTTCTACTCCACTACAATTCAGAGGTTAACCTGGTATTTTTACTCCACAGCATTTATTTTAGTTACTTTGCGGATTCTGATTAATGATGTGAAATATAAACAACCCTTAAATCAGACTTTAGTTACACCTGAGTCAAATTCAGGGAAGGTGATTGTCAAGTGCCAAAATAAACTATGCAATATATTAGACGTTAAGTACTTTGTCAGACTTCATATTTATCTGTGGATAACCCCAACGTTTTTTTCTTATTCAAAAGAAGACCTTAACTTAAAGTATTCTTTTATGTTTAAATAAAGCCTTATTAGGTTGTCTGTTTTGCACATCCTCCTGTTAATATCTTTGGACGTCCTGCACTAAACTGTTTTATTGTAGAGATCACTACAGTATCTTCTTGATATTTTCTATTCTATATTTCTATCATGCCATCTACTTTCCCCCAATTTTGTATGTAGGCTACTCATAATATTTAAATGTTTTCATCAAATAAAACGTATTCAACAACACAATTCAATAACGTGCTTTAACCACTAGGCGGCGCGGGTTAAAAAACCAGTGGTGTAGTTAATAAAACATAATAATATCAAGCATAATAAGACTATTAACTTTATTGTGAAATTAAAACAGAACGGTAACGGAAAATACAGTTTCAGTCTCTCGATTTGAAGCTTATGCATTGTACCATGAACCTGTATAGACCTGTAACAGTCAACTCCATGAGGAGTTGGAAAGGTAGTAAATAACATCTTTAAAAACTACAAAAAAAAATCCCTTTCTATCGGCTTTGCACCGTTATGGTGTAAATATAACCTATCTACCAATTGGATCAAATATAAAAGTCAGCCGAATTAGTGTTGATACTGCAAGGAGACGTATTGTGTGAAAATAAATGGAAGATGTTGTTTAATTGCTAATATATTTATGATCCACGTCACGTATTCAGTTTTGGCGGCATTTCTTAATGTTTGTCAAAAGGTCTTCTGATCAGGGCTCTTTAAATAAATATCTATGGCAGATATGTAATATTTAATGCAGCCGAACCGTGTATTACAATGCCGTTATGTGATGAATTCCAAAGAGAGAAGCAAGAACACTCGGAATAAAGTATTATTTTATTTAAAAAAAAAATGCTTTTCCGATTTCATATCATATAAACACCATATCCCGACATGCATTGCGGCTCAAACATCAATGTTTTAGCCTATCAAAACCTCTGAAAAAAGAAAGGTGTCTCTCAGAATCGAAAAAGAAAAACCTATGGGAAAAACACAAAAGCATTGTACACAATTTAAACCAATAAATGGATAAAAAAAGGATAAACTGATGTTTTTTAGTTTATGAGTACTGCAGATATCACTGTTAAATCATTTGATCATTGGTTTTATTGTGAAAACGTTGAGACCGGAAATACTGTTTTCAACCCGTAACTTTACATGGAGGCTGCCGCATACCTCAAATCATCTTCGTAATATCTATCAAACTATATATCCTACATATCGACTGGACGTGGATTCTAAAAGTGCAATATACACTTCTCGCTAGAAATCTAATCAAAAAGCGTTTTAATGGCCAAACTATCCTACAATTTAGGATTTTACAGAGAGGGTTATTTGTGAATAAACGACCATCTGTAACGTTTGCATTCAACGGGAGCACTAGAGGGCGAAAACTTTAAAACGTAATTATAGGACGTATTAATCGCTTGAACAAACGACATATTTGTTCGTAATAAGGGCCGGAACAATCGGCCCATTTGGTCATATGAGTTGGAGGACTTGTTGTTTCTAATATATATGAATATTGTAAGTTCAGCAGTTTTTTTATGTAAATTCAACATGTTTTTAAGTAGCTACCATGTTACGTGACCCTTTATCTCCAATTCAACGCAAAATTGTAATATTTACTGGACGAGAAAGACACATATATATTTTTCTGGGATTTTAATGCCTTTTTGTATTTTATTTATACATTGTTATGAAAATTATTTATGGAAAGTCTTATTTCTTTTCAACACTTCCATGCTATGGGCCCTTTTGACTCCAAATCAATGCACATTTTTAATGTTTATATGAACTGCTACCATCTAATCGGAGATTCAATAAAGTCAGACAGAAGCACTTTGTGCATCAGTCAATCCTCACAGTAAATACAGAGCTAAATCCCAGATCAAATGCATGCTGAAGGCTCTTTGAGCATGTTTTCTCTCAGTGATTGTGCCGTTATGTTAAATGTTTGTTGTTTGTTTTTCATGTATTGTGTCTTGATATGTGTCTATGTTGATTTTACACATGGAGCTGCTGTGATGCAAGTCACATTTCAGACTTGATCTGACCATTAAAGTATTATCGTTTACTGGAAGAGGATAAACCTCTTCTGATAGGCTTTTAATGGTTTTTCAATTTTATATAAATATTTTTATTCAAAACTCTTGAGTTTGTGCACTAATCACTCCATGTGAATGCACACAGGAAGTATAGTGCAAGAATAGCACTATGTCATTTCCAGTGCATCACACTCCATGCAAATCAAGTTATTTAGTTTCCTCCGTCTCCCACAGTTACGGAAGTGCACCACAGCGTCAACCAGCTTCCGGCAGCAGCGCACGTGGATGAGCGAGGACCTGTTCATCACATGCACGCAGCTTCACTATTGATTGTATCACTGCGGAGAGCTTTTTTAACACTTAGAAAATAACTCAGTTGTACACTTAAAAAGACTCTGCTCAGGCTTTGATACTACAAATTCCAACTGGTGTAGAATTTGAAAAACACGGCTACAAGCTAATAAAAGATGCTGTCAAGTTAATTCAAGGCGTGGAAGTAAAGCGTTTTCAATGAGATGGGCAAGATATCTCCCCCTGTGCTGCATCAGATTTGAACACTATCTTTGTGTCATACTTATTCACTGGAATACTCCTTTAAAAAGTACCTGCTCTGTGTGTGCCTCCCTGTTGGTTGTGTTCCCTGTGGTGCTCATTTGGCACACTTTCTGCATTGCTGCACCTCCCTGTGGTGTCTTTCATCGCTGACACGCTAAGATGCTAAATGTTTCCTGATATTTTGGTGTGTTTTTTTCAAACTGTTATGCCTTAACCATGTCTGTTTGGGTTTGTTTGCAGCTTTAATTAAATCCCTCTGAAAACTTTAGAGATCATACATATGCTACCGGAGGTTTTACACTCCCTGGAGAATGGAATCTCTTCTTGCTGGTTGCAGAAGAGTTGAACTACTTCGTTTTCAGGCAGTCTTCTGCTTCAATGATGACGATAATGATGATAATAATGATGATGATGATGATGATGATGATGATGATGATGATGATGATGATGATGATGATGATGATGATGATGATGATGATGATGATGGTGATGATGTTGACTGGCGGAACACATCTTCAGGGTGAACATGTGCACTCAGCTTACATGGCTAACCGTTTATAAAGACAGCTGCTGATTTCTGAGTTTCACCCTGTAATATGAAGCCTAGAAGACAGTGTGCTCAGGCAGGTGAGAAAGAAAAGTAAAAGAAAGAGAGAAGTAAAAATAGAAGTGATAGATAGATAGATGGATGGATGGATAGAAATACAGATATATAGAAATATATATCTGTGTAAGAAAAACTAAGGGAGGAGGAACGCAGGGAAGAATATAGATGCTACAGAAGGGAGTTGGGCGGGGAGGGGGCGGTCTGCACGCAGTGATTGGAAAATATCGAATACGCGCACGCGCTAATCCCATGATGGGTCTCAGTTACCGGGGGGATGGGAGGGGTCTGTGAAAAAAAAGTAGGACCAGGGCGGGAGCATCTTGCGCTCGCGAGCCTCGTCCCTTGCTCTCGAGCCTTTTGTGTTTGAAACTCTCATATCTCACATATCAATAATTCAAGCGCGCGAGAGAGAGAGCAGACGGAGCTCCCCCCGCGCGCTATGAGTTCTGCTGCCTCGTCACTCGTCCAGGGCCCCTCCGCACAGCGCGCGACTCCTGCTTATTGTGTTTTCAAGTGACAGCAAAGCTGCTGAGAAGTGAGGAGAGAAGAAAATAAGAGGTGAAAACTGGCGACTCCACTGGAGATGCAGGGACAGTAAACTGATTTCAGAAAAAAAGGAGAGGTGCCTAAAAATAAACCGTGTGGTTTCCCCTCCAAGAGACTCCGCGAGGGAGAAACAGTGCGCAGTGGGCAAATTCAATCCTAGAAGACGGAGTGGCATCTAGTTGTAAAACAAGCTTCATTAACGTTCATCTGGGGAACACTGGGAAACTCTTCCTACCTTACTTTTCTCAAGGGGGATAGACCCGCGGCGGACGGTGTGAAGACGAGCGAAGAAGTTCATCGTTCTGGTCCGGTATGTTGGCGTTTTGCCTCCTGGGTGCCGTGTGGCTCGCGGTGAGCCCGGCTCGCGCTCAGAACGAGACGGAACCAATCATCCTGGAGGGGAAGTGCCTCGTGGTGTGCGACTCCAACCCGGCCGCGGACCCCACAGGGACCGCGCTCGGGATCTCGGTGCGCTCCGGCAGCGCCAAAGTGGCGTTCTCCGCAGTCCGGAACACCAACCATGAACCCTCCGAGATGAGCAACCGGACCATGGTCATCTACTTCGACCGGGTAGGAGAATACATTTATGTTCTCTAAAATACCAACAAATCAAGGAAGGAAAGTTAGTTTACAACTGTTATCAGTCAGTTTTACGCCATTTTAGTTCAAGGGAATATTACTCTATACCGGATGACAGAATTATCAGCTAACATTTAAAGTTAAAGGTTTTGTGTGAGAATGTGTATATGGCTTGCTTTGTGTGACGGTTGTTAAATAAGTCTGGAAGGAATACACGTTGAGCTACCAATTAATGGCTTAAAGTAGACTTCAATGTCACACATTTCATAGAAACACCAGAAACAAAAATAGGATGTTTTTTTCCTATGTATTACCCTATTTTTCCTTTTGATGCACGTTGATACTACTAATACAAATGGTTAGGGTTAAAAGGTGTGTGTACAATTAGCCTCAGGCTGACACAGTTTAGGAGCATGTTGTGCATACATATACAGTTAATAGAATCCAGGGTGGATATGGTGGCTAGATTTATGCGCAGCTGCATCTCGTGCACCTCTGGTAATGGCCTCATGGACATCTCCACTCGAGATAACTAACAACGGAGCAGAAATTAATCTGTCTCTGACGGTAACGATTATTTGTATAGGTAGCAGTTGGGAAATAATAGGCTGATAAACAAGCCCTTTTAATATTTCAACTTTTCAGAGCTGACAATAAGGGATAGGAACTGACATCTCGCCAAATAATTTAGTAACGGAAGGTCGCGAGGGCTGAGTCCTTCCCGCCTCCCGTTAAAGGTTAATTCTCTCTCAAACTGCCGTTCAATTACACGCCATAGTTCGCCTCCGTCCATAAAACGAGTCATTTGGCTGCAGATACATAATTGAAAATACCATTTAAAAGATTAATTAAGTCCCCTTTCATTTCCCATAAAGTTTGGAAGTTCTCACAGAGGGGGGGAGCCTAGATAAAAGCAGACTATCAGTGGATCTGAATGTGTGGTCCGGGGCCTGAGGGGCCCTTAGAGTCCATTTCAAAAGGCTATCTTAGGAAGTATTACGAGATGAAAAAGTAGGCTAGAAAAATGAAATATGGACTATAGAAAAGGTTTCACTCTCTGATAATTAATTGAATATTTTGATATAATAAACCATGTTTATCTGAGAATATTACTAATCAAAAATTGTGAAGACTTTGCATTTAGTTGTTGAAATGCTCTTTGTTTGTGTATAAATTATTTATAATCTTGTGATCACAGAGTGCCTGAGTAGAAATCCTGTAAAAGAAAAGCAGGATAAAGTATTTTTTGTATCAATTAATTAATTAATTCTTTCTTTTTTCTTTTTTTTTTCTTTCTTTCTTTCTTTCTTTCTTTCTTTCTTTCTTTCTTTCTTTCTTTCTTTCTTTCTTTCTTTCTTTCTTTCTTTTAGGTTCTAGTAAACGTTGGGAAAAATTTTGACGAAGAGAGAAGTAATTTCATCTCACCGCGCAAAGGGATTTACAGTTTTAACTTCCACGTAGTGAAAGTTTACAACCGCCAAACTATACAGGTAGCCTTCTTTTGTGTGTTTTTTGTGTTTCGTATGACTTTTATGTGTGTGCCTTTGTGCCCTTCCACACTTTTTCTCCCTCACAAAAGTTGATTATCCGCCGCACTGGAAGTCGTTTTGTAGTTGAGATGTCTTTCCCGGGAGACAGCGCAGGAGGCGGGCGTTAACATGAAAGCTGGTCCCCCGCCGGCCCGATCATAATTAATCAATACATGCAGAGAGGACAGAGCCGAATCAAGCGCGAGCAGCCGTCAGAAGTGACGGGGTGCGGTGTAGAGCGCGAAGAGGGCCACGCGGCATCAGCAGCTTTACTTTCAGCACCATGGACAGCGACGTTTCCTCCTGTGTCTCAGCAGCAGGCTGCAATAGATTCTTTAGAAATATGAAAACATTAAGTGGAAGTTTCAGTCACATTGGACAGGTTTTATTTAGATATTAAAAATAATGTTTTCTATTACATTACATGATTTATGATTATTTAAAAAAAATTCAAAGCAACTTACGTGCACTTCAGTACAGACATGCCTATGGAAGCAATGTGGGGTTAAGTATCTTGCACATTTTAAGACTGGGAGGGTTTTTTGGGCACAACACATTACATATTCATTATTCTTCATCAACTGCCATTATTAGGTATCTCTTGAAATTCTTGGCATAGAACAACTGCATAGCTATTGTGTTTTCACATGAGTGTTCTTCATCATTATGCCACATGTCAATATGAGTGCAGAAGGTAGCATTTGTCCAGGTCAGTGCCTGCTGGGTGTGGGATCAAACCGCTGACCCTATGATTGGTAAAAGCCTACCCCCTGTGCCTTAAAAAACGCAAACAAATGTTGGCAGCGATAAGAAAGAAATTCAGGCAGAGGGACACAAAGTTTTAGGAGGTGCGAAAGAACACGGAAACAGCGAAGACTGGGAGTTTCACACAATGGATTGTATAGGTTTTTTTACATAGCCTAAGAGGGATATTTCATTTTCTTGTCCAGTATTTTGGCCACCTCCCACATTGTTTAAATAAATCCAAGCTTTTTGTTAACATTTAAATATTAAGTACATTTGAAACATAGCAAACGGACACAGGCATTTGAATTGTCTCCCTCTTACACACAGCACACTCATATGGGTTTTACGTATAAATAATAATGTTTTCCTATTTTTTGTTCCTCACACACACTGCCTGCAGTCTCACAACCCTCCTTTCATCCTACTAACTGGTGTTAACTATGCCTTAGATGCAGTCTCCAGATTATTTTCATGTGTCAAGCGATGAAGCACTTGAGCAGTCTAAAGCCCATTTCCAGCGTTTAACATACACGTGATGGCGCTTTACAAACCACACTGTGTTAATTACAATGTACCGCTTGCAAATTAAACTGTTGTGTAATTATGCTGTTGGATCCCCGGGTCTTTGGCGTTATGTTGTTCTACTTATACTTTATTATTGGAGTGTTGAATTAATTAGCATGGCAGCAGCAGTAACAACAATAACAACAACGAGGAGGGCGGGCGGGCGGTATGTGAGGGGTAAATGCTACGTGAAGCTCGGGCGCGCACTCCCAGTCATTTGTGTGTGACTGAGCGTAAATAGACAGTGGATGGCAAATACTGACTCATGGCACTATTGTAATTAACTCTGTGATACCAGGCAGAACACAATGCCTGTCACATTAACATTAGGAGTGTTATTTGTGCTAAGTTATGATGTTCTCAATATGAAACTGAGATATAAGAAGGAAAACAGTGAAAGAGTGACTTGAGATAAGAAGAGATGATTTCCTGACTGATGCTCAACTCTAGACTGGAGTTCCACACTCAAGTTGAAATAACGAAATTATTTTAAATATAGTAATATCATTTCAAAACGTATTTAGAAGCTGTGTTCTGACACGTTTCTGACACGAAAACAGGTGTAGGTTGTCCTCTCTCCTCCAAGCCTGCCGCTCAACCTCTTCCACTCATCCTCCCATCCATCCATCCAGCGCATCTGCTGTGTTGAAAACTCCCACTGTTTGATTGCCTTAGAGGCAGCTACTGTGGTGCATGCAGGAGAAGAGAGGCAGCGGGGAGAGGAGGGCGATAGGGATAGAGAGGAATGGCTGAGGACATTTAAAACAGTGTCAAAGGAGGAGGAAAATATGGATTGAAGGACAGGGTAGATGGTGAAAAAAGAAAGTGAATAGGAAACAAAGAAAAAAAGGAAATGAAATGAAGGAACACAAATTGTGGGAGGAAAAAGAAAGAGAGACGTCAGAAAATAACAAAGGATGGACAGGAAGGAAAAAGAAGGAGAAGGTTCAGGCAGGGCGAAGAGAGAAAAAAGCAGACATCATGAGTAAGTATTGATCAGTGGCTGCTGGGTAGATGTACAGAGAGAAGGAAAAACAGTTTGTTCCATCGCTCATCAGCCCTTTCCTGTGCAGAGATCTATCTATCTGTGAGGGTGAGAGAAGTGATGTGGGTGTCAAAAAGCAGCTGGATCTCTTTGTTTTTCGCCTAGCAATTAAACAGAAAAATTTCAAATTGAAACCAATATATCCTCTGTTCCAAAGAGAACTACCCATACCTAGTATCTCCTCTAATGAAAAAAAACGTTGTTTTTGAAACATACTTACAATATACATATCGAACACTTCTCTTTTTTTCCTTCGGTGTCATCTGTTATGCACAAATCAAACTGAAACAAATGAGTCCTACATCCCTTACTGAACATCGTATACCTACAGTGTGGAACAAAGAGCTTACGGATCAGAAAGGCAAACCGACGAGGCGCCGAGAGGAAACAACCA
This sequence comes from Notothenia rossii, assembly GCF_949606895.1. Lineage (NCBI taxonomy): Eukaryota > Metazoa > Chordata > Actinopteri > Perciformes > Nototheniidae > Notothenia > Notothenia rossii. The sequence goes on along the minus strand of NC_136903.1, from coordinate 29,748,344 downwards.
GAAGAGCTAGGACGTTAGCTTTTCTTTGAGCGGTCCGCAGCAGGTGGGCATCACAGTCCTGCTTAACTTCATGATAGAGCTAACTGACAGCTTTGCATTGATTTACATTATGATGGGTTCAAGCTCTATTCAATACACATTTGTATTGAGCAAAGGTTAATTGGAATATCTTGATACAATTATAAATTTCACTTAAATCAATACACTTATTATTGGTATGGTAATATGTTAGGGGCTTCATTAACCCTTAGATGCACAAGTGGGTCTTTTTTGGTTTTCTTGGAGTATCTTTGTAATTACATTTTTTTTTATCATTTCATATTCCAGCTATTCCTCAAAAAACATGTCATGTCATGCCATTCAAATTTTTTATTTACATTTTAAGAAATTGTAGTTTTTGTATGACTACCCCATGCTTCCATAAGTGGGTCAAAAATGACCCGCATGCATTTTCTATAGGAAAACGTTTTTTTTCAACATGTAATAATTTTTTTCTAAAAGTATAAATAGTGAAAAATTAAATATAAAATATTTGTAATATGAACCAAAATATAATACTAAATATTATATACAATATATATATATATATACAAGTGATTTGTCTTAACCAAAATGACAAAAATGGCATAAAAAGACATATTATTTTAATACGGGTCCTTTTTGACCCACTTATGGAAGAGTGTAGGGTCCAGGATTCAGGAACATTGGTGTAATTAGTGTGAGATTAGGGGCTTCATTAAAAAAAAGTTGTCCCACTTATTGTTACTAATCAGTCAGTCACTTGTATTTATTTCAAATCGCCGTGGAGTCAATTTTCAGGATAAAAACCTTACTTAGCCTGGAGATTTAAAGGAAAGACATATAGCAGAGTATATTGGAGTTCAGTGAGGTTTTGTAGTACGAATAAGTTACATTCTAAGCAGTAAAGTGCCGTAGAACACCTTAGCATTCAGAAATGGCATTCACAAGCCTCGTGTCACAGCAGCTCTGTAGGGGTGAACACTTCACAAGGAGCACATCTAATGCCTGTGCTGTGTGTGTATTAAGCCTTCCTGCTACTCTCAATTTCCCATTGAGGGATGGAAACCTGGAGGCACTGCTTCAAGCTGTTTATGAGCACGCTGCTCCGATTTGACCTTTACACGCTGCTCTTTGGGTTATAAGAACTTATTTTATAATTTGACCCAGAGCTGCTGCTTCTGTCTGCAACAAAGCAGAATCCTTTCAACTCTTTCAGAACCAGCCCATGTATTGCTTTAGTTTACGAAACACACATTGTATTATTATTTAACGAGGGTAGATGGGGGCATCCTGTGTTGTAGTAAGATATTTGACACCACATGCTCTGTTTTGAAATGCCATGCAGTCAAAACAGAGCAACACAAGCAGCCCCTGTCAATTGTACTGCACTAAGGCAAGATCATTGTTAGTAATTGCAAAATGGTATAATATAATTTCAATTTACTTAAGTAATTCCATTCTTAAACTAAATAGATTTTGTGATAAATGTCATAACGTATTGGTTTAACTCATTATTATGCATTTAATTTAACAAAATATATTTTGTGTTTTGTATTGGTAAGGATTTTAAAATCCAATTATATTAATAATATTATTATGAGCATGCCCTTAACCGGTATTAGCTGATTACAACGTTTTTTTTAAAGAGAATTTTGTTACATTTTACATTGTTACATGTTGGTTTTATATGATCGACAATGAATATGATGTGTGACTGTTTTCTATGAGGAAGTCCGTGAATAAAATAGTTATAGCGCTGCAATAACGCTACATGAGCACCACTTCCTTAAAGTGTTCCGTTTTAAAAAAACATTCACTCTTTAAAACCGCTGGGATCAAACTTTGAAAAAGCCACGTCCCTTCTGGATATCTTTAAATATCATCAAACTGTTTATTTAATATAGTCTGATTTGTTATGCAGCTTCATACTACAGCCAACATCATGCTAAACAGTCAAATCTAGGCATTAAAAAAAATTGGTGATGAGCCAAATACAACAGATTAATGTAGAAAATGGGCGTCTTTTCGTCTTAAAGCACCTAAAAAAATCACTCATACGGTCAATGTCACAACACTGGCATCATACTACAGCCTTTGTGTTAGGGAAGTGAGTGTCCGGCAGTGTGGTGGTGTGTTGCACATTTTTAAGTGGGAAGAGAATCAACAGCATGATTTTTTCTATGAAGATGAAAACATAGATATACACTAGTCCTCTACCACTGGCTCAGACCATGTTCATCCCATACAGAGGGGATGCAGGGGACAGAGACACCAGTCCAAGCCACATAAATAAACTCCTTATCTATTCCTATGTTCTCCTGCCTTTGAAATGGCGGAAGAGGCAAGGTGAAGAGACTAGATAATGAAGTTGGTTTGCAGCTGGCCAGAGAAACCGTATATCCTGCGAGTTGATAGGCCTCACACACAAGCTCCTTTCAAGGGTGTGTATTGACAATTCTGCTTTTTGTAGAGTCATTTTTAAACATGTTGCTGAAATGTATTCTGTGGATGGCAATGATGGCCTTTTTAATGTCTTAACAACTAGTGGATGGATTTAATTTTGTCCAGACTTGCATGGTCGCCTGATGAAGACCATCTGACTTTGATCACGCATTCTGCTTTGGGTTATTAAAGCTTTACCAAATTATTAAAACAATTTGTTAGGTCTCACTACCTGCTCATATCAATATTTAATTTTAGGATAAAATTCAACCGGGGTGTTCTGTTTAGGCGATGCAGTGAGTTATGATAAGTAAGAATACTAGAGGTGTGGGTAAGGAATACATTACCGCTAATTTATGCAATGTAAAATACCATAGGATTAACCCATTGCTAATGGCAGAACTACACTAGAAGAAACATCCAGAATGCTCCAGCATGACTGGTTTTCATCCTCCGAAACTAACACATTCCTCCAATCGCTTCACTGGCTACCTGTGGCGGCCATCATTCGCTTCAAAACACTGGTACTGGCCTACTGTGCCGTTACTGGATCCCGTCGTTCCTATATCCAGGACATGGTCAAACCACACACTCAAGCATGCTGAAGTTTGACCAAGATACCCCTCTACAAAAACTTGTTTGCTAGTTTGGCTTTACAAGGGTGAAACAAGCTCTCTGTGGATATTATGAATGCTGAGAGTCCACACATACTCCGTCAAAGTTTGATATACACTTGTTTCCCTGACATAGAGCCATGTCTCTGGGATTTTGCTTTATAGAACATTTATGATTATGAGGTTGTTTTCACGTTGCATGGCTTCGTATCACCACCGCTAAGCTTAAAACTAAAAGGTGGACTTCAGTTCGGCGGGATTGCCTTTAGCAGCCTCGTTTAGCCACTTGTTAGCAGCCACCATTTTTAGGACACACAGAATCTCAAAAGTCTATTTTAACCCAACTTTATTTCAGGCATTTAAGAAAAAACCCACTCAGAAAAAACATTGACTTCAAGAAAATTAAGATTTTTTTTTACTTCATACTAGTTATTTTCTCTAATGTGACATTTTTATGGATTTAATTGGTGTCAGATATGGTGGTGACCATACTGGTGACATGTCCATTAAAATCACCCATTATCAAAAGGATTCTCAATGTGTGCTATTACAAAGTCAAGTTCAATAAGTCAGGGAGTAAGGAAAAGACATGTTTCTCCCCGTGGGTGTTTGTGTAAATGGAATTTATAGATACCCCCTAACACACACACACACACACACACACACACACACACACACACACACACACACACACACACACACACACACACACACACACACACACACACACACACACACACACACACACACACACACACACACACACACACACACACACACACACACACACACACACACACACACACACACACACACACACACACACACACACACACACATAATCCATTATGGAAAGTTGCTCTGGTTAATTCTCAAGTGAAAGTTGTTGAATTAATTTTCTTTTAAATGAACAAGACCAAACAAAACATATTCATTACTGTAGACATAGTGAAAGCATTTACATTTTCTTTTGGCTTGAAGCAATGTTTAACTCAATAACTCTTTCCTGAATCAATAATTACACACAATCTTGTTGAAAGTTACACTCTTAATTGTGCTTGTAAATGTTAGAGGGACGCTATTTTGAGTCAGCTTTTATAATGAAAGTAAAACCATGGTGCTGACATCATGCATTCAGAAAGCTTTTAAAGAGGCACATGTACTGCTTGATGTACTGAGAAGTCCTTCAGTTAGTCACCCAAATCAAAGTCTATATTTTTGTGTAGCTTACAGCTTCAAAGTCTGTGAGCCTGGCTGCTGCATCACTACCAGTCTACAGCTGTGTTGATGTGTCAGAGCAAGACTCAAAGTCTGCCGTTTCTTTGGTGATGTCTCAACCAGCAATATCCAGAGGAAAAAAACATTTAAAATCCAATTTTGTAGAAGCCTTCATATTGTATATTCAGTATGGATTGGCCCTCATTTATAAAGAAAAATGGTCTTAAAGTAGTTTTAGTAGGTTCGCCACATCCTTTCTCACAGTAAAACAAATGTGCTGATTTGGGGATCAGGGCTTTAATTGTTCAGCCTTCCCAAGTATCGTAAAAACGGTCAAAGTATTATGCGTTCAAACTATGGCAGATTTTCTTAATGACAGTTCAACCTTGTCCAGTTTATCCAGAATTGCTAAACCTTGAACAGTGAATGCATACGTCATCGTCATCATCATGTGTGTGTGTACAAACCGTTTCCAGATTGAGACTTGCATGGCTTGCTGTGCCAATGCTACAGAGAGCAGTTTAGGATCAACTGCTGTGCTGGAGCCCAACGTTTTGTCGGAGCATAATGGAAAGACTTGACCCTTGTCAGAGGGGCCAGTTTTTAAAGTTGGAAAAAACAGATAATATTAAGTTGGACGTTTAGAAGCACAATCTTTCTTATTTGTCTATACGTGCTCCATCAGCATCAAATCATTGGTTCTTGGTTATTGGTGTGTTCGATAACAAATCGTATGAGGGGCCATCTGCTCTCAGTGAAGTCCTCATCTGACCTTTCTTAATGAATTGTCTTCTCTTGATGTGTTTTGACATTTAGCTGTTGTTTAGAATTTCCCTAAAGAAGAAATATGACGTTTGAAGGATTTGCCCACTGGCTTCCTTAACTTAATGATGTTGTTCCCTGAGGCTAAATTGATGAAGACTGGTAAAGATTTGCTGTCATTCGTAAGATCTGTCTTTTTGCCCTGGTATCAAATGGAAATACTTTAGAAAACTTCTGACCTTTGCTATGGTTGCACCCATCACTTTGCAACATGTCTTTTGGATTTGATCCATCTATTGCTTGGATTTCACAGCACTCACACCTTTGCTTTTCTTTCTGTGAAGATCCGAAAGCCTTCCATGATAAAGGCCATACACCTACCAATGTATCTGACTAGGTAGTACTGATAAACAGCAGACCAGTTACAGCTTTATTTGGTACTGGCATGTTTCAAATGAACAAGTGGGCTGCATTACCATGGTGTTACATGCTTCTTACCACTGTGCCTGATTTGGCCAATTACAATGAAAAGTTAGTAATTTATTTTATGACTAATGTCCTTTGTCCAGCAGTGCACATCCATCACTGCAGCACTGATAAAGGATAGAGATTCTAGAAGAAACAATGACTGTCTTTTGTTTGTGGTATCTACAATGGGACTGTACGATATAGTGCTTGAGGGGAAACTGTTATAATGCCAGTGCCATATACAGCAATTATATGGATTGATATTGGCCGGGGGAACAATGCTTTTCCCTCAATAGAACTAAATAAATAGCAGATCAGTAAGTAATCCTTTACATAAACACTTACTAATGCTGTTATGTAATTGTTTCGTGCCAAAGGTACCTTTTTTTTCTTCCAACTGACAGACATAACATGTTCACTCGTTCTTCAATTTGTGGACTAATAGCATTCAAAATGGCGTATTATACATGTTTACAAAACACATCTATGGCCCACTGAGAGTAATAGGCTTGTAATTGCATTTCTAGATTTGTATTTAGCTAGAAACCACCTACTGTTGGTTTCCACAAAATGTGCTCAAAAGGTACATCAACAAAGTACAGACATCAGAAAATTTAAAAGCTTGTTGAAGCCACCGAATAGACGGAGTTGACCTAAATAAAGTGCCCGGCCAGATTCTAATTATGAGAACAATTCAAACACAGTATGTTATAGAGAATTCTGCAAATTGAAAGTATAAGGAGCAGGCAGATAGTTGCAAATGCTAATAGGATTATATTTAGCCTCGTCATATATTTCCACAACATTATTACAAATGTTGCATAACAGTCTATTGTAAATCAGTATTTGCCCGAAGTACCTTCACTCAAGCAGCATAGTCTTAGCAGCAACCGTGGACTGGAAAGTTGTACTTCCACATGTATATTTTCCACATCTACGTGTATAAATATATCTTTTTTCACATTTAACCCTGGGGTTCTTGTCCTGTTATTTCCTGCTTTTAAATATTAAGTAAACATCCCTTTAATACTAGCCCCACCCAATTTTCCAGTTTTAATAAATACGTACATTTTTAACACTAAGAGCAATAGACCACTTTCCTAAAAATAGTCAGTTGTAATGTGCATGTCTTTCTATCACATTACCTTTAAAAGACCATCGAGCTAACCTGCTAACAAAGTAAAACATAAAGCAAGTGCAACGACACAAAACACAGCAAGCCAGCAAATGTAACTTATGAGTTTAATGTATATGCCTATATCTCTGTATGGATGAATGCTATATCAATAAAATCTCTCACATTCCCCCTGTGATGCGACCCTGGAGTAACTTTGCTAAAACTTCAAAAGGACTTCTAATACTGGAAACTTGGCCATTTCAAAGAGAGAGGCTGTCACAGGCCCCAGACATAGGCATCGTTATGCATGTATCCATCACCACATCTATATGTATCAGTCTGTAAAGATGGTGGAGAGAAAAGCAAAGAGAGGTGACAAGAAGGAGAGTAGTGAAAGCAAAGGAAAATATGGAGGAATTAAAGAAGAAGGAAAAAGGACGTGGAGAAAGAGAGACAGACAAAACAGTATCATTGTCATGTCAAGACTGTGGACTGGACAGGAATTGATGATGCAATAACAGGATGTCATCATGTCGTCGGCATTAAGTGGTGCACTGAGACGTCAGAAAACTTCTATTTACATATCAAGAGGCAGATTTTCATTTTATCTTTTATTCCCTCCAACCTTCTCTGTTCATTTCACTCCTATTTCTATTTCTTCTTTTGCCTTTTTTGCTTCCTCCCCATTACCTCCCTCTCCCACACACACCCCGTTACTCAACCAGTTAATTGGTGCTTATGCATTAATGAATCTGTTCGATGGTGGCCTGACACTATGCACAGCCCTATTATCATACTTTTATATTTATGGTTGGTCATTGTAAGGGTTCAGTTGACAGTGTGCATGTGTGTGAGAGAGTTTTCATTGGTGTGTGCTTCACACAGGCAGAAGCAACATTTGATCTTCATTAATAGAGGTGTGTGTGTGTGTGTGTGTGTGTGTGTGTGTGTGTGTGTGTGTGTGTTGTGTGTGTGTGTGTGTGTGTGTGTGTGTGTGTGTGTGTGTGTGTGTGTGTGTGTGTGTGTGTGTGTGTGTGTTTGTGTGTGTGTGTGTTGGAGGAAGAGAAGGATGGGGGGAAAAGGAAAGAGAGAGATAGCAAGAGAAAACCCAAAAGAGATTTGTATTCTTGCCTTGCTTTGTTATCTGAAATGTAATTTACTCACTTGAGTGAAACTCTGTAGAGCATTGCTCTAGTTTTTAGACGTTAGCAGCTTTTACACAGATGCTAACAGCTAACGTAAGCTAGCTTTCTTGATGATTTTAACACTGAACCATTGTTCAAAATGTAGCCATTTTAGGGGGAAAATATAATGTGTCACCTACATGTGTCAATGGCTACTTTTATGCATCCGAAACAATCTTTGTTTTCAAATGTTCAAAATGACTGGACTTTGGTTATAAAGTCTAAATAAGAGAACTGCTCTTGCTGATCCCTGCTAAAAAATATAACATGGCTGCATTGGGACATAACATAAAGCCGATATTTCTCTCTCATATGTGTCCTGATTTTATTCCTACAGAGTCAAAAATCTGTTAACTGTCCCATTATGTATTTTAAGAGTCAACATGCCAAAAGGCCATTATTGACTGGTAGGTACAGTAGGCCCAGCTTTGTTTCAGATCCCAGGTCTCACTTGCTCTACAAAGCAGAGTATTTAAATGATTGACTGCAACAAAGAGACAGTGTCTGCAGGGAGTCAAAACATGTGGGTTCAGGGTAGGGGTAAAGGCTTGTAAGTGTGAGTTTCACATGAGTGAATGGTTGGGTAGGTGAGAGGCGGCATTGTGTCTGCATGGTTTGTGTGTGTATCTGAGAGGAACAGAGAGATGTAGCGATGCTGGCTTTTCTTTGTCTGGCATCTCTGTCTCTGTTTGGAAGCATTACATGCACACTGGACAGGAACCATGCCTCCCCCTCCCTCTCCCCCTCTCACTATTCTGGCTGCCTTACTCTTCCTCTTGTTTAATCCCCCCTTCTATCCATCCATATGCATGTTCTTCCTGTCTTTCTCCCGCGTCTCTTCTCCCGTGCTTTTTTTCTATTATGATCTAGAGGTTAATGAGGCTAACTTGAAGACTTTGGCTGCACCTCTCCACATACAATTTTCTTTTTAGTGTCCGTCATCCGTATTGAAAGTAGTGCTCCGTTGGACGTTTTGGGTGGGGGAGGAAGTACTTGATATTTTTAGACTGGCCTCCTTTAAGTGTTTCTGCTTGATTTGTTGCAAGAAAGAAGTGGATGGTAAAAGGGAAACAGATACCGCCCCCCCCTTATGTTTACAAGTTGTATTATTGTGTGCGATGCTGTCAGGTCACCTTACATTTTCTTCAGTGCTAACAAAACACAGGACACACTGCCTTTCTTTTTATGGCTAATGCTAGTGTAGTTCGACACATTTAAACAAAAAGCTGGACAAATAGGATCAACCAATTATACAAATAAAAGGTTTTGTTACTTAGTGATCTAGTTTAAAAGTAAGAATCTTTTTTATTACTTTTCCTGTCAAATGTATTTGCCTCCTCAAATAAGTTTTTCAAGCAGTTAGATCGTCCCGCTAACTGCTGATAGCTACTGCAAGCTATTTTGATAAGTTGCATACAGTAATGCTTTCATTGTGAAAGAGAGAGATAATTAATTATGTTGTGAAAGCAAACCTTATGGAGTGGTGCAGTCATGAGTCTTCAAATCTGAAACTGAGTTTTTACCATTTTACCACTTCCTGTTCCCTTGTCTCAGAGTCATTGGTTTTTGTCTTTATGATTCAGAAAACGTCAGCAAATACTTCACTGGTAAACTTAAAAACGGCGTTTGCTAAGAAGTGACTTAATAAGACTAGGTCACCACGTCCAACACGGGTTCGCATTCAACACAGTGGTGGTGATGCATGGCATAGCAACCGTGGTATAGTTCGTTTCAAAAACAAATCTCATTGGCTTCTGTTGAGTGACCCCTTCTTCTAACTTCTGGATTGGCCTACAAAAATACTTTGATAGATTGAGCCACATTGTCCCCGTTCATTTATGTATACATCAATTTTGTATAATAATAATAATAATAACTGAAACTATTTAAATGTATTAAGCATCACTAAAGATTTAAAAATATTTGACAGACTCTGTATCCTTTTATCTCAAACCCACCATCTTCATCATAATTGCTAAAAATCCTTGAAAATCCTCCACTAAAGGGGTATTTAGTTCATTTCATTATGACCTTGTTTCCTTTATTTACCTCTTTATGTTGTTTGGAGCGTTGTCAGTTATTAATGATAGCCGACGCACAGCAGGAGTAGATCCAAATATAGTGTTTGAGATTTCAGAAGTGATTTTATTCTCATCTCATTCACTGCCTGGGGATTTTCATCAACAGTTTCCTATTTGTAATGAATCAAAATAGACCCTAATTCAGGAGGGTTTGCCTGTAAGGTGGCCACTCTAATTGGGTGCACTCTGCTGGAGTAGACAACACGTGTGGTGGTATTGTAAATGTTATTAGCTGAATTGTCCATGGAAATAATGAGTCAGGGATGTCAATATTCTGCATCCCTTTATTATAAAGACACAGGTAATAAACCAATTTATTGTACACCAGTTAATTACGCTGCAGCTGTGACTTGGTTTTCCACACATTGGCATATTAAACTAACGTATTCCTTCAGTCTAGTCCTTGAGTTCACTATAAAGAACCGTTTGAAACCTGCTGACATTGGTGACCTTTCCTCATCCGAGAGCATTTTTTTTTTATGTCACTGCCTCAAAGGCTGAGACTATTTTTCTGGCTCGGGACTTCAAAGTGAGGATGAATATGGATCAGGAGAGGGAGTACGATACTGTCAAAAGTGGAAGTGGAATGAACATACAAAAAGGAGAGTTATTTTCCCTACAGTACAACATGGGCCACGTTCAAAACAGAGAGTCAAGACAATGCTCTCTGAGTGATGCCTCCTTCGCCTCACATTAGTCCCAAATGACCACTCTACAGACAGAATAATAGGTGTATAATGATGCATGCAACACAGCACAATTTATATTTAAATTCATTAAGGCCTTAACTAGATACATTTTTCATCATAGTGAAATGAACATTTTGCCATGACCCAGCCTGTGTTTCTACTCTGAAAACAAAAAAAATAGTTTAAGTACAGTCTGAGTGTTTTCATCAAATGTACAGACTGGCTGACAGAATAACACACACATATTTAGAGACGCATACACACATTCCCACACATACAGATGCTAAGTTCAGCTTGCTATTAAGAGGAGTGCTGGGCCGAGAGAGCTCTTGACTCTGACAGGCTCTCCATCTACACACACACACACACACACACACACACACACACACACACACACACACACACACACACACACACACACACACACACACACACACACACACACACACACACACACACACACACACACACACACACACACACACACACACACACACACACACACACACACGCACGCACACACACACACCCACACACACACACACACACACACAGACCATCAGGTAGTTAAATGAGGTGGATAAGTGTATAATTATGGTAAGCTTATAACTGTGTCCCATCACTAGGCAACAGTTTTCAAATAATTTACTTACAGGTGGGGTACAGAAACATTTTGACGTATTTAGAGCTGAGATGTGATTTTCTATCTGGATTAAAGTGCACTATGGAAAGATGAAACATGAAAACTGGCTTGCTGTGTAAATAATGTAAAGAAAAATGGCGTGATGTCTGTGAAAAAAAACATTTTAAAAAGCACTTTGTTATGAGGTGGACGTTTGTACCGTACATCAGAGTTTGTCATGAGTGTATCTTTGTAGAGGAGACAGAGGATGTTTTCTTATTGATGAAAAACGTCCCAATGTTTTAACAGGAAACAGTAAAACAATTACAAGTGCTCCACCCGATATTAATGGCACCTCTACTTTCCGAAAAATCTATTCATCATTGTAAGCAATCCTACACAATTAGACTGTCCTCTGAACAGCAGTCATTTCACCAAGTGCCTCAAAGCGACACATGTTTACCAAGCCCCCCGGAACCATTAAAGCCATTTTCCCAGCGTTCAAACGTTGGTACTAAAACTTCTGTGTCAGTTCATTCCATGGTGTCATTGGGTCCCAAAATGACGTTTTCCCATTGGCTAACATTGGGAGAGAGAAGTCTGTTAATCATTGTATATTTTAATAGAATTATGTTTGCTAAATCCACTGCCCCAATATCAGCAACAAAAAGTTGTCAAATGTGTTAAAAACAAATCTAGGGTTACTTTTCCTCGCAATTGATTTGACTGAGACCCAGTGTATTTTTGTTTTCGAAAGTCATGCCATCTGGTCACGCCGTAACATTTTTCAAAGGATTTGAACAATTTTTGGAAGGCAAAAACACATTTAGTAAATAGCAAATTAACTGCATTTCTACAGCATTTAAAAAATATGTTCCTGTTATTAGTGCTGGCCCAGAGAGTTGCCCTCCTGAGCAACAGCTGCTCTTGCTGAAAGGGGTATAGGATCAATAAATAAGTCAGAATACATTTGTATATCTCTATAAAGTATTTTCATACTTTCATACGTCTTGCAGTGTGTCTATAAATGCAGTAGAACACAACCCCTGTGGTGTTTCTCTTTTCTTTTCAAGGAACAGCGAGTTTGCTCACAGAAAGGCGAGTAATCTCACAGGTTTAATATCAAGTGTGATCCTGCATAAACTGACATTTCCCCGAAATTCATTTCAGTTTGTTTCAGAACTGCAACTGTGCCATGGGTTGCATAAAACCATTCCTTAGCGAAGCATACAGGGGGAACAAATCCAGGGAGCGCTCATATTTCTGCTGCTGCTCAAAAGAGAAGTGATGAAAGCTGGTGTCTGGTGTGTGTGTCGTCTGGTCGGGGAAGAGAGGGGACGCTTCACTGACAGCTCCTTCTCTTTGTAGGAAGACGATGTTATTCCCCATTGAGACATTTGTCGAGTCAGACACCATGTGGGTTTGCTGTGTCTTTGTGTGTGAATGTCTCTCTAAGTCATTGTAAAATCTTCTCCGAGTGGTAATTGAATAAAAATCACCCTATATATCAATTGATAATGTGCTGACTGAACAGCACCAAGCTGCTCCATCCACAATGTTCTGTTGTATTATTGTTCTTACATGCATTGCTGCACAGGCATTTAGATTTTTTTTAATTCATTGAATTTTTTCATTAAAAATAACAAGACATAACAATATGGAAATGCCTAAAATGGGACACCCATATAAACTATCCAAAGCTTGAGAATATGGGCCCTGACACTTAACATGAAGTATTGACAATAGACAATGCTAACACATTTAAAATGGGAACAAGTGTATGATAAAAACTGAAAAACTACAAGCAAAAAAACCCACATAACACTAACCTAATACACTAAAATAAACTAATCCTTACTAGTAAATGGTTTTAGTACATTAAAGAGGATTTCATATATTTCTTTTCAGGTTCATATTTGTATTTTGTGCCTCTACTTTGACATGTCTCCATGCTTTAATGTTCATAATTGTCTTTATGTTTCTCATACTGACTGTGCTGCAGCACCTCTTTCACCCTCTGTCTGAAACCAGAGCCCAGTCTGCTCTGATTGGTTAGCTGTTTGGCCGGCTCTGTTGGTTGATTGGTCAACTGCTTAGAGATGTCCCGCCCCATAACCTATCACATGCAACGTGTTGGAGCACTAGCTAATAGAAGCAAGAGTGTTACGGTGTGATGTCATTATGTTGCCGCCAATGGAGGCGATTCAAGCAGCGTGTTGGAGAGAAAATCCTTCTAGGGGGAACTTTGGGATTTTAGCCTTTGAAGACCATTTACATGCACACAGACCTATTTAACAGGAAAGGGAAGACCCAAAAAATTATAATAGGGCCCCTTTGATTTTATCAATCTATACATTGGTATAAAATAGGTAAGACGTAATAAACAAAAACACATTAAAAGGGAAGATAATGGAAAAAATTCAATCCCTACATTTCCCTTCTCGTGTTGGAAGCATTAATGAAACTCTTTTTCCTGTTTGCCCTGCCCAGGTGAGCCTGATGCACAACGGGTGGCCGGTGATTTCAGCGTTTGCCGGCGACCAGGATGTGACGCGTGAGGCGGCCAGCAATGGGGTTCTGATCCAGATGGAGAAGGGAGATCGGGCCTACCTCAAACTGGAGAGAGGAAACCTAATGGGAGGATGGAAATACTCCACCTTCTCCGGCTTCCTGGTGTTCCCTGTGTAGAGGGAGAGGAAGAGGAGGAGGAGCAGGGGGTGGAAACGAACGAGGAGGAGCTGGGGAATGGCGAAGGAAAAGGCAGATGGAGGAAGAAGAGGGGCGTTGGAAAGAGCAAAGGAAGTGAATAGAAGAGGGGATGTGACAACAGACTCTGTTTGGGACGCTGCAGAGGGAGGAGGGAGATGTTAGAGATGTATGACACATTATACTTCGGTAAAAGAGAGAGGAATTATGAAGCCAGTACATGAAGGTGTATGGCCAGCTTCTTCACTTCCCTTCCTCCTTGTATCCATCCTTTTCATCCATCTGTTCCTCCCTCTGTTTTCTCCGTGGCTTGACTGCAGCTTTGGACAGCCAAAACCTTTTTTATTCTCTGCTGAAAGAAGCAAGTGATCATTTATATGTTCCAGCGTGTACTGAAGCCCGAGTGTAAACCCCCCCCCCCCCCTTCTTTCTCCACATTCATTCAATCATCGATCTCCATCAACATAAGCTTTGAAGAATGTTTGTTGAAGAACTGCTCCCCCATATCCCATTTACTGTGGATATTTGAAGTCATTTGATTTTATACATTGCACTGATTTCAGGTCAGACTCTAGCCCTAAAGTCAAACTCTAACTTCCATAGGAGGAACACCAAACTCTGATCAGGAAATTAGATGCTACATTTGCATTTCCTGTAAAGATATGTTTTACTTTTATTTTCAATAGTCAGTAACTTTTGAAAAGCAAGACAGTTATTTTTTGACCTCCCCCAGACAACTCATGTGTGTTACGTAAATGTAGCGCTACTTATACATAATCCAGACAGCAATTATGTTTCTGTAGAAAATGTTATAAGAAACACATTTACCTGATATCTTCCAGGACAGTTGAAGATTTTGAATAACACTGCTAGCGAGCACAATCTTTCAAAAAGCACTAGAAACTACAATGGCACTCAAACACCTTTGCCAAGGCCAATGGTTCATTCATGTGCTACTTGGATTGTCCAATTTCCTGGTTGGGAAGTCGCTCTTCCAACTTCTATGTGTTCACTGGTTGTAGGTCATCATGTGTTAACAACATGGACAAGGAAGATGTGCTTTAGAAGAGCATTCCTCAGAGCATTTAACAACCAGTTGATTCAGGTTTCTGAGTTCCAACTCAAAGGGGTGTTCATATGAGTTTTCAAAGTCAGGAATTAATTAATTCTCACACTATTGCCCGAATCGCTCAACGTTAATGTATGTGAAAAACAATATGCGTATCCGCCCCTTGATTCGGTTAGGCCCCTAAAATGTAATTCCTTCTTTCTTGGTCCACGCTTCACCGTAAATCAGGAAAGTAGTTTTCCGTAATCCTCCCGAAAGACAACATTCGGAATATTGGAGAACAATTACAAAGTATACATTTCACAAAACACGGATTTAAGTTAACTGTAACATTTAGAAGTTATACATACTCTCTATCAATCTTTGCAATACTGATTTGTGACTCTGGTGACTCTATCTAATTAACCTTAATGTGGTATTGATAAAAGTCACACAGAAAGCATTGCTATATGCCTAGGTTACCTCCTTCTGTGTGTTTTTCATCTCTCTGGCAGCCACACACATATTTAAATCCACCTCCATCCTTTCCTACCATGCTTTTATCCCGAGCTTCATCTCCCTCCTTCACTGCTGCTGTTTTCTTCAGACCCCTCCCTCTCCAGGATCCTCGTCTCTTTTTCGACTATGCCGTTGACCCACAAGTGCAGATTTCTCTCTTTCTTTACCTCTGTTATCCCCTCACTCCCCCCTCTCTTCCTTTCTGTCCCCCCCTCTCCTCCCTTCTGTCTGTCCTTTATCTGCTGCTGTACTCGTTTGCCTCCCAGCACGGATCCTTCCTTGCTTTTCTTCAATGTTGGACTTGGGACACTGAAACCAACTTACAACCACAAACTCTATAATATATACAGTTTATATATATATATATATATATACATATAGAGTATATGTATAAATATATATGCATATATATACATTTACACAGTATATATACAAAAGGATATATAAATATAGCAAAATTTAAGCCACCATTTCTATTCTACTGGTATTATGATGACAATAATGATAATTCTAATACTGAAAACTGAATCTGGTTTGATGACTATAATATCTGTATTTCCGTACTTCAGTGTTATATAAAAGAAAAAAATATTCTAAGAGAAACTTACTCGTGATTGTGTGTGGAAATCTGAGGCTGCCGTTCTGCTCTTCTGAATAAAAACATGCTTCTTGTTTTTGTTTTGGGTCAAACCAAGTTGTGGCGAAAAAGCTGAGACTGCTACTTATGTAAAAAAACCTACAGCTAAAAAAGTATTTTCATTTATCTATTTGTATTATTTGTACCTTTATTTTTTAATATAATTATTATTATTATGAATCAATCAATTTATCAAATGTTTTTCTTTTTTCCTTTGCTCTGAAATCAATAAAATGTAAATGGTACTTTTATTTTTCTTAAACCTACTTTAAGCCTGGCCTGGCAGTTTATTTTGTGGAAGCTGGCATGACTTCTGAAAGCAAACAGAAGCACACACAGCCCCTGGTGTGTTGTGTGTGAAACGGTGGGTGGTGTTCACTATATGTGTCTTTCTTGTTATTGTTTCCTCCTGTCTCCACATCTCTGTGGATCTTCACTTTTCTCTCTATATCCAACTCCTTCTTACTCTCTGTCCCTCTCATGGTGCCTCTTAACCTTTAATCTTCTTTTCCATTTGTTTATGTTTTATTTTTTAGGATGCTCACCCTTCTCTTTCTCTCTCCACTCTGTTGGTTTTTTAAGGTTTTTTGGTTCGTTTTTCTCCAGACTTTATAATGAGCTCCGGGGGGGAAATTAGAGCTGGAATAACAAGCAAACATCAACATCATCTCCCTTCTTCCTCCTGCACTCCCTCCTTCTCCTCTTCTTTTTCTTTGCCCCCTCATCTGTCTTCATTTCTTCTCGTCCCACCTCTTGGTTCTCCTTCCTGTCAGTCCTCTTTTACACATCTTCATCTCCCCAACATCCCTCGGTTGCCTATTCCTGACTCGTTTTTTCTCTCTTCCTCTGCTGAGACCATGCAGTCTTAATGGCACTTCCTTTCTCCTACGTTCCCCGTTTCTCTCAGCCTTCCTCATTATTTTGTTAGACTGTGTTTTTGTTGTTGCTTTTTTACTTCAGTTTCTGTCATTGCCATAAATATGTGACCATTTGTATACTGTTAATTACGCTAGAAAAACGGGGGTTGTCTTAATTCCTTAAACACTCTCTCTCTTTGTGTTGCTGTATCTCTTTAAAGTCCCTCTATTTCTAAGTCTTTCAAATGAAAAAACTAAATAAGTTGTTTGTATAAATGGAGAAACTAATGGGATGAAGAGGTCTAACTTTGTAGGAGATAGAGACATCAAATATAATGCTAGCTATACTGTTAGCTTGGCAGCTAGCTTAGCGGCTAGCTAAACGTAAAGGAGTTTCAGTATTTCCCTCTTACTTATATTAGCTGGTTGAGTCTTGTTAACATGTTCCTTGAAATGCTAGTTTTTCCCCCTATTTCTAATCTTCAATATCTGTTTCCTCTATGCTAAGCCAACAGCCTTAAGTGTTAACAAAAATACAATGATGTCAGTTTGCTGTGAGAAGTTTCCTAGATTAATGAGTAATCAGTGATTATCAGATTGCCGGAAAATGCTATGCGGATATACTATTGCTCTATTATTGTGGGAGAGCTAATTTATTTATTCAGCAATTTATTAAACTTTGAGTGGACAATGAGTCGAACGGGAGATACTTTTGTAAGACTCAAACAGTTTCTTGAAAACACAAATTAACTTGTGATTGATGATTTTTGAGGTAGAAAACTGAATTTAAATTAAATTGAGGTTTAGCATGCCATCAATTAAATTGGCATATACACATAATCCAACAGTTTTGTTTTGAGTTAACATGTAAACGAACAAATGAACAATATCAAAGTATGGTCCAAAGTATGGTCCAAAGTGTTTCACTTTCTTTATTTACTTTGATTGACGATTCAATGTCAGGTTAATTTGGTTACAAGATCGTAATTCCTTTCCTTGTATACCTGTTCACGTCACTTATGGACTTATCACACAGGGAGTGATGTGAAAAATACTATGAAACTTTGTAATACTCGCCTGCAAATGTTACATTTAAAGTGCCTTTATTATTAAGTTAATAATGTTAGGAGTGGCTCTGGGCACCTTCATACAAGTTGAAAGGTGTTTGCCATCTTGCTCAGGACTAATAAGCCTCCAAGTTGTTGTTTTATCATCCTTATAAATAAAAGAACATAGCGAATAGCAAATAAATCTCGTGAAAAAAAAATCCCACGGTGTTGTAAAGGCGCGGGGGGATCAGGAACTAAATATCCGTTGGGTGTTACAGTTGTTTGTTTTATCGTGTCTGTGTCATAGTGGAAGTAAACCTTCAAGGCATGTCGCCTCTCATTGTCCTGACATTAACACGGACACAGACATTTCTTTGCCCCTACCGACCAGTTAGTTCTGTGACATTGGGCCACGGGATCATTTCCATCACATATAAATATAGTAAAGCAAAAAAACACACAATATTTTTCTTTCTACTGACGGGGAAGGAAAAAGACAACCTTCAATGACAGAATATTTTGTCAGCCTGGTCTATCATCAACGTCACAGCTAAAAAAAAAAGGATGACACAGTGACCATTTAAAAAATATAAAAAGGTGTCTACATACATTTTTTATTGATTTCCAAAAGCGCTTATTACACTGTATCTACCTTTTTTTTAGATAAATATGTTTACATGCTCAAAATATTCTATCCCCCATTTCAATATATATTTCCAACTAAGCTTCATGTCCAACAGGACTAATGAAAGATGAACAAATCATTTGATAAGCATTATACTTGATAATGTGCGTAGCAATAAACTGCTAATAAACAGTTTACTAATGTAATAAGACATTAATTGTTAATGTCAGCCATGATACAGTCTATAATTTCTAAACCTATTATGTTATATTATCAAACCAATCATGAAGTAACATAAGTTATAGCATTACCTATACAAAATAAACCGTAAAATAACTATAACTAAACTTGAATTAACTGTCAATTTACAATTTGTTTGTCATAATTGTTATAAAGTATAACCAAATTCCCTTCCTTGCCTGTTGATATCCAGGTCTTTGAAATTAGGTTGTTCCTTCAGACCAGAAATAGGGGCTTTTTCTTCGGCCTGCACCTTTACCCCAGCCTTGCAAACGGTTGGCTAGTTTGTTTGTGTACAATGCACGAAGCTGGTCATACAAAGGCAAGATGCTAGTAAAAACCCAAGTTGAGAGGCACATGTTGTGTACATGTCCCCTGAATGATACCCACCATGTATTAATCAGAAAAACATTCTGAATAAACCCTTATTTGGAATATCCAAACGGAATACACTGTTTACTGTTTATGAACCTTAAGGGTTTCCGAATATTGTCATAGTGTGCATGTTAGCATAGTAAATGTATCTTATATTGAGAAAGGTTGTCCTAAAACAAGTGCCATAAAAGAAGGGGGATATTGGTGTTGTATGGCTATTATCATAATCATGCCAATACAATATTTGATGATTACTGTTGTTTTAATCACAATATTTATTCTTTCTTTGTAGGAGTCTGCTCACTCAATCGGAGCATTAGCTTCTAAGAATCTCTGACAGTGTGGAATGTTTGTGCGTGTGTTTGAGAGTGTGTGTTAATTTTGCTCACAGCAGCAGGTCCAGAAGCCTTGTCCTCCAGCAGTAATCTGATTGTGGAAGAGCAAGGGAGACATAATTGTTTGCAGCAGGTCACCGCATAGCAAACAAAGTGTGTTAGTCTGTGTGTGTGCATGTGTATGTGTGTGTGTGTGTGTGTGTGTGTGTGTGTGTATGTGTGTGTGTGTGTGTGTGTGTGTGTGTGTGTATGTGTGTGTGTGTGTGTGTGTGTGTGTGTGTGTGTGTGTGTGTGTGTGTGTGTGTGTGTGTGTGTGTGTGTGTGTGTGTGTGTGTGTGTGTGTGTGTGTGTGTGTGTGTGTGTGTGTGTGTGTTTATGGCTCTCCTCTCTTCCTCTCCTCTCAATGTCAAAATAAAGCTGACAGTTGGGTCTGATGCAGCATTATATTTTCAGCTCTATGGAAATGTGCTCACGCTTATTTACAGTTGCCAAGAGCACACACACACACACACACACACACACACACACACACACACACACACACACACACACACACACACACACACACACACACACACACACACACACACACACACACACACACACACACACACACACACACACACACACACACACACACACACACACACACACACTCACACTTCCTGCTGCCATACACATTTTGGCCCCCCATGCCCTCTCACTCCAGCCAGATGGGCAGGAGGGCAGATAGACAGTCAAACAACACAAACCAATAGAGAGCGAATCAGACTGACATCTAGACGGAAAAAAAGAACGGACCAGCCATTATTTTGCCCGAATGACGGATAACCTCTGACCTCTACCCAACTAACCCACTCTTCAGGTCACACACATCCACACAAATGCAGACACATTCATTGCAGCTTGATCCCTACAATTTGTATCTGGCATCGAGTCCCTAAGGCCTTCCCCTTTTTCTCACCCCTTGTCACTCAAAAGGCACTTTCAAAACCACATAAACATTTTAGGGTAAATGTTTCAATACTTAAATTCAAGCATTTGGCTTGTATCAGAAAAGTAAAAACATCATGTCTCAACACGGTTAGCCAACCACGCAGAGTGGGACTATCATGCCTTCCCCATGGTGTGAAAAAAATATTGCGACCAAACTGTAACAATGGGGGATCACATACTGTTGTCCACTGGGAAATGTAAATCAATGGGCTCCTAGAAAAATGGCACGATGTGTATGAACATATGTGACTATTCAAAGCACTGGAAAACTTTCTTTAAAATGATCATATCATCATTCTAAGCAAAGAACTTAAATCTCTGAAATACGCAAATAGTTACACATTTTTGTTGAAATATCAACAAGCCTCTTCTCTGAAATTGAATGTGCCATCATAAATGATTGCTGAGGAACAACCCAAATATTTCTTATTCAACTGTCAGTCGCAATGCGGTCAGTTATAAATCATCCGCCATCAGAGTAAGTTATAATAATCGGAAGATATATGAACACGGGTTTCACCATTGTGTAGAACTGTTTTAGAATAATTCCAAAAAGTATTGACAAAAAAATATTCCTTTAGATGTCCTTAAACAACAATTCATTTTTAAACATATACTAAACATATTTATACCTTTGTACTGACTTTGTTGCTTATAGTGCATCCCACCAGAAATTAAATTCATGCATTCATTTTAAAATAATTACGTTTTGTAATTGGTAAGAGACAAAGCGGTTGTATGACAGTTTTAACAAAGACACTGCACCCAGTCTCGAAGATGTTTCATCAGTAAATTCATCCTATGGATAATTCACGAGGTTTTATATTTGCATTCAGGAAAAAACGACTACATTGAGTTCAAATTGAATACATAGGTACTATATAATTTAGCAGAAAGAAGCAGACATGTCAGACTCTTCAGTCTGAGCTGTGGCTATATAGTCGCCAGCAATCTGACTGTGTTGATTCTGTGTTATGAGCCGGGGCGATGGGGGAGTCCAGGTGGGAGAGCAGAACTTAGATAGACAGATATAACACGAAGCAAAGAAAAAACTATAATGAACACAGACAGCTCTTCAGCAGTGAGCACATGCTGTGTGTATGTAAAAGCACTGAAGAGCTTGATTTTCTTTTAAATAAAACAAAAGTTGTCTTTATTCTGACCAAGGCGGCTGCTGTACGTTTGACTTCATGCTTTCTTTAATACACCTATCAAATCCAGCCGGAAATCGCTTCAAATGACTACATTTAAACGTATTGCGAAACATTACATTTGTTTGTATTCCCAACAGTCAACATGATTATTACACATAACATATTTATGCAACACAATAAAAGCCAAGACTGTTTAAATTGAATGTTTTTGTACTTTGTTAAGTGATTTTGTGCACCTTGCAAGTAGTGTGTTTGTCTGATACAATCATGACACCTATGTGAGACACACTTAATCATTCATCCATATGTTTCAAATTTCAGTTGTGAATTTTGAATTTTGTATGAAAAAATAGCGAACCAGCACAACTTAAAAAAACTAAATAAACGTCCAAATCAGGCCGTCCATCACTCACGGAGAGTAAACGTGTTCTACTGTTGCCTTCTCTGCAACGATCTCTCGAACACGTCCCAGCTGTTGCCTTCACTGCAACATTCCCCCGGGTGACCACTTCCAGGGCCAAACCCTGTCCCTTTTGAACCCATAGCCCCTCCCACCAGGCTTGCCGTCAACAGGTGACACAATTAAACTCCAAACCACATGGTCAACATAAAAATCCGACCCAAACATAAACAGGTTAACTACCTCTTAACACAAGCATTCCCCTGTAATTAACAAACGCAAAAATACATAAGAAATTGCATGGTTCATTTCATGGAAGAGAGCAGGAAATGTTTGGTGTGTGTTTGGTGTGTGTGTGTGTGTGTGTGTGTGTGTGTGTCGGCTGTCAGTGGCGGAGTCAGTCACTCTGTGATCCGCTCCGTCACAAAGGCACACGCCAAAAGTAATAGGGCGCAGCGCCACTGTTACCCGGTTTAGACAAAACCCTGAAGTAACACTAAAGGATTAGCGTAGGCATTTTACCTGACCAAACTTGACCTTACAACCTGACAGAGTGAGTGTGAATGTATTTCTGCATGTGATCAGTGCAACTGCATGATTTAAAACAATGACTAATCAAGCATTTTTTGGACTAACACATTATTCTGGGGCTCTGTGGGAAATGAGAGGTTTCCTAAAATTCCAAAATTGGAAAACCGCACATGTGACCCGTTTCTAATCTACTTGATGCTATTGTACTCCCACGGGCAGCGGCGGTTTGCAAAATGTGAAGCTCAAACTAAAATGTGAAGATTCTGTTTCTTTTAGGACTGAAAGATGGAGAGAAACACTTATTTTCACTGGAGTGTTTACTGTGGAAAATAATGGATGTAAACTTGTGAATAATGTTTGGTATTTTCTTATAATCAATGGTTACCTGAAGGTTTTCTTCCCATACAGGATTTTGTTACACATGAGTTCATGTGTAAAAAGGGGGAGTGTGGAGTGTGTGTATAATGTATTATATCAACATGGCTGTCAAATTCACAATCTACATTTTTCATTTAGGGACTGAAAGAAACCTGCCGCCCCAATTCGGATGTTCAATCTGACCATTGATTGACAGTTTTAGAATTAACCTGCTCCATGTCTATAAGGTACTGTTTGACGAATGTTGCGTTTCTAAATATTGATTGATTTATAACAGGTAACGCAGATGCAGAATCAGTGGCCAAGGGGCTACTGAGAGATGTAATTCCAGAATGGGAATATCAAAGAAGTTGACCTGTGATAATGAAACCATTTTGTAATGTGGATTTTTTATTAGAGTAACTGAGGTTTGAAATGTAGAACCAACATATTACACTTAAGTTAAGCTAAAACATAGTCATGTAATGAGACAGAATTTAATTTAGACAACATTCTTTCTCTAGCCTGGTAAATAATTAGAAGTTAAAGCCATAGACTTTATTGTTTAAGTCATTATGGGGATAGAAATGAACACAAGACTAGTTTCACAAGGGCAATTTAAATTCAAACTAGAAAGACATTTGATGACAGTCTGTTGGAATTCTGTATTCATTTTCTGAGCTTGATAATATCTAAGCACTGACAGGTAGAAGCAGTATCACCAGGAAATCATTCACTTTGACAGTATCATGATTTTAGTTGTTTTTGAATCCATAACATTAGTGTGTTTCTTTGTCAGAAACATTAGCAGTTCATTATTATATTTAGATTTTAAATATGATTTCAGGGATTTGATTTAATAATAACACAGATACTTGTCAGAAATTCAGCGCTATTGAAATATGTTATTTAGTTCACCTAAAGATGTTGAAGATTAATTTTGTTGGCACTGTCCAAGTATTACAATTCTGAAGCTGCACTGGAAATTAGGAGGTCTACAATTAATTTAGAGAACATTAACATTATAAATAATAAGCACACCATTTGTAATTTACAGAGATAAGAAAAGACATACATCCGGTTTAAACAGAAAATTAAGATGAAGAGAATGTGAGATTTAAAGCAAAAAGTGTAAATGAAAGAGCATGTGTTTGACATGTGAAAGTATGAAATGGTACTAGAATATCTAATGAACAATCAAAGGGCTGTAACTCAATTTTAAATGAACCATACTCGCAGAACGCCCCACAGACAGCAGAACTAAATGGTCCCAGGAGGGAGTTTTTAAGCTAAAGACATCATTAGGGTTCCTCCTGATGAGTTTAAAGATAGAAAACAAATATCAGCGGGTTTTGAAGTAATATTCCTCTGTCCCACAATCGACAAGGATGTGGATGGGGTGAGCTATATTACATATATATACTATATCTAGTATAACAAGCAGAGATTCATAAATTACACCAGAGACCCAGTAAAAAGAAAAATAGACGTAGATTAGATTCACACCTTAAAAGGTGTGAAAGGAGGGATTTGTGGAATCTATTTTTATATAACATTACAAGAATGATTCTTATTATTACATTATATGCTTATTGTGCTCATGAGATTGCTATGACTATAGAATAAATAGACACAATCACTAATTCCAGGTTCTGATGGTTTAGATACCAACGAGGGGAATAGTCAGAAGAAAGTTTAGCTTGCAATATTGAAAGTAGCAAGGTCGAGTGCAGAGACTGAGAGAACACAAAGAGGTAGTCAGAACAGCACATCGCACCGGCCTTCACTTTGTATGGGAGCCGCGCTCCCCCGCAAAGCTAGGAAGCAACATTATGGTTTCCCACTATATCTGAAGAAACGTTAGAGAAAAAAAATTAGTATGATGGTGCCAGAGTAGGGAGGGACTTCCACAGGCCGGCCGAATGCTGATTGGAGGATCTTGTTGCCAAGAGACTCTATCTGAGTCTGCGCCCCAACCAAAGAGAACCAAGTCTAAACCATGGTATATCTTCAGCTAGTCTTGACCAATCATAAATGTACGGGCAACGCCCTGTGTAATAAAAATGTATGCACGCATGAAGTTCAAGGCTCTTGACGGATTTGGTGGTTACAGATTACAGCTTTGCTGCCTGTGATTCCCAAAGACGTGATGAGTCCTTATATATATTTTGCTCTCTTTACAATAAATAGTTAAACTTAGAAGTTGTCTGTCTTTTCTGGAATTCTGAAACCAACACATCATAAAAGGAAATGAAGAATGAAAGGACGAAAATAAAAGCATTAACTGGCAGTTACTCTTATCAATTATTGCTGGAATCCATGTTAGTTATGATTATTTTTTTCTGATGTTTATTCTCTCGAACGTCCATGAATTGGTGCCAGTTTCTGTAATAACAGTATAGAGTACCTAAAAACACAAATGTTTCAAGTGATCGAATCACAATGTATCGCGTTGGTCGTTTATATTTGTATTTATCCCTGGTGATCTGATCGACGCATGTTAATACCAGTTTCAGGTGATTCTTAAAACATAGTTGTAAATACTATACCACATTTCTGCTAATAAATCACTGCAGTTTCAACAAACTGCTCCTTTAATATACTATTTTGAATCATGGGCCAGTACCAAACCATCTGGGGGGTATACTACGAAGCAGGATTTTCGCTTAGTCGGCTAACTTCAGGGACAACTCGGGGTTTCCGGTCCTACGAAGCTGGTTCTCTTTTTAGCAGGCTAGATCTCCATGGTAACTTAGGCTGTGCGGCTAACCTGCCCCGGAGCAGGTTAGGTTGCAGGCTAAGAGCTCAACTCAGTGAAAGCACTGCCTGCTGACCAATCAGAGCTCAGTTTGCAGGGTTTAAAGCGATCAAGCCATTACAGGAGAAAGGAAATACAGAAAAGCTGCCGTTGCAGGAAAGATGGCCGGCAAAAATCACCGACTGTGTGAACGTGAACATTAATAGAATATCACCTCCCATCTTCAGAGCAATCTGACTATTATCACATCATAATGTATCATATATCTCCTTATCTGAGTCAGCTGAGCCGTATCTGGCCGTGCAACACTTACAGTGTCACATACTGTATGCAGAAGTATTATTTTAAGCAACACATTAAGTTGACGAAACACTCGAGACAAATGTCATTAAAGTCAGATCCACTCGTGTCTTAGATGGGGCAGTGATATCATAAACCTGTTAATGTACGCATTCAAACACTTTTTCTTTTAGCAGCTGTATTCACCTTGCAGGTGCAGCTATGTGGCTTTTACCCTGGATAAAGTCATGGATGTTTACAGTTTAACGTCTTCATGTGTGTCTAATTATATAGTTGACTTTTCATTCAGGAAGTATGACGCTGCGCTGTCAGTACGCTTGTCCATGTTTGTGATTGGTCGAATGCTCCAAATAACACCCCTTTCATGTGAACGCGCACCTAACTAGATAGGACACGGCTGGCTTGAGCGATCCACTTGATAACCCGCGTCGTAGTACCGTTTAGCGAGAGCGTGTATGTTTTGGATTAGGCCAACCGGCTAACTCAAACATATCCAGGTTAGGTTGAACCAGCTTTGTAGTATATCCCCTGCTGACATATTGTTATTTTTCTTCACAATGATCATGGCTTGTGTATTCTCAAACACAACTTTCATAGCATGCTATAGAACAGCGGTTTTCAAAGTGTGAGGCGCACCTCCCCTGGGGGGCGCCAGAGAGCTTCAGGGGAGGCGCAGCGTGAGACACAAAAGAACGAGAAAAAGACGAGTAAAGTGACACTTGCCCACTTGTGGCTGTCAGTGGAGACCGAGTTCCCCCACCTCGCCAAAAAGGCTGTAAAAGTGCTCATTCCCTTCACCTCTACCTACCTGTGTGAGTGCAGGTTTTCCGCATTGACTTTGATCAAAAGCAAGTACCGGTAAAGGCTGCAGCCAGAGTATGATCTGCGTTTATTCCTGTGTGCATCAAAGACGCAGACTCATTGTTCCCACTAAAGTAGGGGTGAGTGTAACGGGGTAACGTTCAGTGTGTTGCCGGGAGCATATAAGGATTTATCCACCATGTTGAAAATATTAAAAAAAATATGTCTTGAGAACACGGCGTGCGGCAATATACGGGTCGTGCTGCAGCTAGATGTGCCTGTCCTCTGTAAGAAGGTGTCGGCGACTGACATGCAAGGAAGAACGGCTGTCCACAGGCTGTTCCAACTTTAACAACTGTATTAACTTCCAGGGTAGTGAATTGAACATGCAATTGTAATTGGGTGTGTGGTATATTTTCATGCACGGATACGCATGTTCCACAACACAAAAACTGAACAACACTCAATTTTCCGATCGCTACCAGAGTCCTTGCGATCTTGTTATAATAACAAGTGCACGTTACTGATGCAATATGGTTGACACCATTCGGGCTTATTCTAGAGGGGTGCAAGGAATAGTCCAAGTAGTGGGGGAGTTTTATACAATATGTTTAAAACATAAAAATAAAAAGGTTTTTAAAAGTTATTGTTTAATGTTTTAAGGAGGTGACGCTACTCAGCCAATCAAATCGGTGCAGTCAGCACGATGGATTCAAACACACACACACACACAGAGACGAGACAAGAGGAGAGAAACAGTCGGAGTAATTTCAAATGGCGGAAGGTAGACAGTGAAAACAGAGCATTTAATTACATTTTCTCTTACTGGACCTCTTTGAAATGCAATTGAATACCCCTGCATTATAGCAACAACAACAATAATAATAATAATAATAATAATAATAATAATAACAGCAATAATAATTGGGAGGGGGGGCGCGGCTGTTCTTATGTTCTCTCAGGGGAGGCTCACCTACCCACACTTTGAAAACCCCTGCTATAGAACATATCCTGGAGCCATGATAGCATGCTGTGAAAACAAGTTAAACTGAGTCCGAGATTTGACACCATCTTCTACTCCAAGATAGTCTAGAAACATGTATTTGACATTCTGCCTTAACAGTGTGCTGGGTGTTTTGCTGTCTGTAGGCAACATTATCAATAACCAGCTGCCTCTCACTGAAGAGCTGGCAGAAAGCTCAAATCAAGAGCTGACCAGACGTGAGGAATATACAGATGGAGGGGACTGAAAAACAAGTAATGGGGCAGGGTGTCAATGTGGACACATGTAATCATGAGCATGTGTTGAGGACTCTATCCCGTGTTTTTGTCAGTGACTGGACGATCAGTGCACAAAGAAGCAGGTTCTATATCTGTGTTCTCTGCTGCTGTTTCACTACAGCAGCATGGAATGGTTCGGTGAATATGTGGGGGAATTATTGTAAAAATCTGCGTTAACTTAATATATATATTTAATTATATTGCGATAATTAGCACTGTAAGGAAGGCGGTATATAAAAACGAATGTAATAAAATGTTTAGAAAACAGTAGTATAAAGAACCAACCACTATGCGTAACAGTTATGACTTTTAATGAATATCTATTTTATTCAAACGGAACATAGGACTGCATAGGCCTATTCATTTGCATGAATGGCAATGAGTGTATAATTCCCCTACAAAAGTATAAATGTAGTTTTGCCAGTAAACACACAGTGTGACCAGAACAAGTTATTCATGCAGTTTTCACATATATTGGTATTTTTGTATTTGATAAGTAGCAAATATATCCCCAAAATCTGCTATAATTTTTTTTAGGTTTTTTATTCTAGTCGATGCTTTGGAGATCTGTTTAATTGTTCACGTGTGCATTTTTTGCTTTGTAAATGAATCTTATGTATGCAATGTTTTATTTCCAAGTTGTAAGTTCTTCCACTTGTTTTTGTAGCCTCAGGCTGTTTGACCATCTATTCAGTAAAACAGTGGGAATAATCATTATTCTGAGCTAGAGCCCAATTTATGTGCTCACAAACCCTGAACCTCAACAAAAGGAGTAAAAGCCTTAAAACTCTTAAATTAATGTAGGAAGGCGATGGATGTTATTTAGCAAATCTTTGTTTAAAAAGAAGAAAAATAAAGAATCAAATCATTTTGAAACCATTAAAGATATTTTGGATGAAAGTATCCCTTTTTTTTGTAACCTCTATGGAAGCCTTGCATTTTCTTGGTATTGTTGCAAGTGTCTGTCTTTTTCACATTAGCTTAGTTGTTATTCTGCTGTGATTCCCTCAAGAGAGAGGACTACCATAATCCTTAAATGTATTCATAATGATACTGAAGAAAGGCAGTAAGACATAACGTTGGGTGCATACATACAGTATCTTACCTAACACTCAAATCTGTGAACACATAAGGCAGAGTGCAGCTACTATTGTGGTTACAAAGGTAAAAGTTAAAGTTTAACATCTACATTTCACAATCTACAATGAAAGAAAAAGAAAAATGCATTGCCTGGTGAATATAACTTGTCAGACTGGGATTTCATGATAATGTATACATTTACCGACATGTCTTTTTTATTGCAGAAACAAAAAAGATCTAGGCAGTAAGACATCTAAAGGCCCTGACACACCAAACTGACACCAAAGAACATGTCCCGACGGACCCAATTGTTGTGTCGCCTCACATCTCCTGCGTCTTGGCCAAAAAATCGCACTGGAACACACTGCAAAGACTTCAGCCGACTGCCAAGTAGCACGCATGCGTGAGTGGCAATAACTCTCCTTACCAGCAAGCGGCGGTAGTGTGTATTCTTAATTCAAAAGAGGCAACCGGAAGACAGACTTTGTGATATATACAAACAACAAATAGCGTGCGTTCCATTTTCACTCTCCTCCATCACAGACTGTTTCACATAACAACTTATAATCGAAAACATGTTTAGTGCGGTACTGGAAAATGAAAAAATGTTTGCCGTTTGTGTGTGCCTTCTTCACTTCCGTTTCGCTTCTCATGCACTGGTTCGCTAAGCTGAACAGCCAATCAGAGTGATTTCTTTGGCCGGCGGACTTTAGCCGACAGCCTCCCGATTAGGGAGCGGAAGGTGTTGGCACGGCCGAAAAAACACAATGGTGCTGGACACACCAATCTGAGTAGGGCGACAGGATGCTCATCGACGGCCAGACATCTATCGACGGCCGAAATTGGCCCGGTGTGTCCAGGCCTTAAAGAGACAGGCCAAGACAATCTAAATGTCAGGTCACCTCAGAAGACAAATGCACATAATTACAGTACAAGAAAATGTGTCACACTGTATACATCATCATAATGCCTACACATTGCAGAATTGTATTACATTAAATGTTATGCTTTCTCATTATGATAAGCAAAGTCCTGGTACAGACTTTGGTCTTTTCAAACTTTCTCATAAGTACTTGTATCAGCTTATGGCTACTGAAGCCAAAGACAACAGGCTAGATGACATTGCTATCCAGCCAGCTGACTATATACCATTGGCTGAATTTGAAAGGCCAGATGTAATGCCTTGTTTGTGGTACTCAAAATAATGGCGTTAAAAAAAGCGTCACCTTTTTAAGTCATCAAATGTTGTGACCCAAAATAACTTGAAATTCAATTTAAAGGCTACTGTAGACCCAAATCCCTTTGTGTGGAAACATGTTGGAAAGGAAGCCCCAGATTACAGTAAAATGGATACCAAATGTGAGCAAGATTGAAACATAGAAAATGATGGAAATAAAGAGGGAAATGGTTTTAATCAAAGAGGCTAAAAAAGAAAGAAGATAAAGATATAGAGAGACGGTAGATGACAGCTAACTAGTGTGAGAGAGGAGAGTTGATATCAACATTCCTCCAAATGTGCCTGCAGCAGGTTATTTCACCCCATTAAGGTGACACAGTTCTCACGGCAAGGGTGTAATTTCCAATGGAGACTAATGGACTCAAACTACCCTGGGTCACGCCTCTCAAGCTTGGTAGTAGATGCTGCCTCATTCCTGTGAGTGTTCATTGAATAATAAAAGAAAATAATCAAAGTTTACATTTAGATTTAAATAGGAGAATGTGGGATTTAATTATTCTACTTGGACATTAATCAAAGCTGAAGTATCAGCTGACATTTGTCTCGAGACAAGAAGTGATTTCTGGTGGCTAAAACCATTTAAACTTTTTATTAGATTTTTTGATTTTCTGGTAAGGACTGTGCTGTAATAACATCGTTATTTCACTTCTATGTCAGTGAAACATTGTCATATTTTAAGGGTGAGAAGTATGGAAAAATAAGCCATTGACATACTTGACTTCTTTTTTATTGTGACCCCAATTGGGAAAACAAACTATCCATTAGTGTGATTAGGAGAAATTAGAAAGGGTCAATACCATATCAAACCACCCATCCTTGCCCAAGCAAACAGGCAGATATGGATGATGGAATAATTTCTGAGATGAGTCTGGTGTAATCAGAAGACATCTAAGTCCCCAAAAGACCAGAAGATTCCCCAAAACCACAATGACATCAACTTTTATTCTACAATAATGGGTAAGAAAAAAACAGACTCACCCAAAGTTAAGAAAACCTTAATGGACCATAAGGATGTGCTTATTTGAGACCAGAGTCTTGTAAAGGCAACTTTGAGCATGGAGTATTGCCATTTTTTATCGCTATCTCCGACTTTTATTTTATTTTTTATTTATTTTTATTTATTTATTTTTTAATCTTTCAAATTGTATCAGTGTCCTTTGCTGTGAAGCGCTTCGAGATTTGTCTTGGCAGATGAGAAGCTATATAAATTAAATGTATTATTATTATTATTATTATTATTATTATTATTAAAGTGGCGGACTGAATAGCCAAAGAGTGGGAAAATAAATCCATATCTACATCCAAGACCAATCAGAACAGCCCTAAAAAAGTCAGAAAGAGGCAACTTCTGTTACAATACGAAAAAAAGACATACTTGTTCATCTGAAGTAGAAGGCTCATAAAGAAAAATAGACATGAATCCACTTATTAAGAATGAATTAAATACATATATTTGTAATGATTTAGGTTATTACTTAAGCTTTAACAAAAGATACTCTCAAAACGATCAGGACCAAAAACCACGCTGGATGATATCGATGAAGGATACAAGTCAAAACATTAAAAACACAAGTGCGAGATTATAGCCAAAATGTCTTGAGACTGAGACCAGACGTAAGTGAAGGGGTCATAGAGAAAAACAGAAAAGATTGAAGGGGAAGAAAAAATCAACAGGAGAGGTGACATGATGAGCAGAGTAAAGAGGAAACGAGAGAGGAGAGTGAAGAGGAGAGGAGAAGAGGGCTGCAGTGAGAGGCTCTCATATCAGACTAATGTGTTTTGTGGCATCCAGCAGGTTTGTTGCTTGGACAGAGGCCAGGTCTGAGGTGGAGAGAGAGAGAGAAACACTGATGGCCAATGTGTTGACATCATACAAATGGTAATGAAAAGGCATTATAATGTCAAAGTGACACATTAGGTCAATGATAGAAAGCGTAAGCATCAACATGTCTTTCCTAGTTGCTCTTTCATTGACGATGAAGTGCCATCGGCAAAGAAAAATCTCACATATGTCTTGTTCCTTAGTTTCACTTTGAAGTCTTTGATCTGTTGCTGCTGTATTGATCTAAGACCCAATGAAGCAAATCAAACACAACTTACACAAGATAAAAAGTGAAATGTGAAATAAAGGCGGGAAGACGAGGGAGGGAGGGAGAAGGAAGGAGAGATGTCGTGCCCATTGGCAACGCTCTCACTCATGCACAGATTTGGCTATGAGAGATCAGTAGCACGAGGGCAAGCTTGGCAATGTGTGAATTTACATCTGTGTGTTCAAGTGAGGGCAAAGAGAAATGAACAGAGGGTCGAGACACAAGGATTGAGATGGAGAAACCTGACGAAGAATAGCAGGTGTAAACGAGAGGAGAGGAAGACACTGTGAGAAAGACAAGGAGGTGAGAAATCTCCCTGTACAGAGAGAGAAGAAAGGCAGAGACGCCATATGGCATCGCTTCAGGAGGAGAGGACTAGGATGATTGATTGAGGAGTAGTTGTCCTAGTGTGCATTTGGTCCACTATGTAACCACTGCAACATAATGGAAAATGTACTGAGTATAAAACCTATTTCACTCCTTGTTAATCAAGAGAAGCTGACACTAAAGAGGAGTGATCATGATTCAGTTCAACCCACTCCATGGTTTCATATAGTCATAGGCTCATCTCCTCTCTCACGTGTTTAACTATCACTTTCTCTTTCCTATATTTAAAGAAAAACCCAAATCCCATGGCCATAAGCTGTTTGATCAGTTTACCATTCATACCCGGCGGCAGACATACAGTATATCCGTGGGTGGGCATTTGATTTCTGTTAAACAGAACAGTGTATGAAGTGGGCAGCACATAGTAGGCAGGGTGTGTTCCATTTCCTTTGCAATACCCTATGTAGGCTGAACTTTCAATAATCTGGAAACTACATGGATGAGGTCATTGAAAGTTAATGGTGGAAGAAGTACTAAGATCTTTGCACTTTTTTTTATTACTGTTGAATGCGTGAAAGTCATTGACTAAAATCTAATAACCATACTGGTTTCTGTTTGTTTTTTGAGTAGTACTGGCCATTCACCATTAAAGGACTGGGGTTGATCAGAGGTCAACAGTGAGTGTGGAGAGCAACGAAGCAGAACACATTACCACAATGCATTCTCAAACCCCATTGGCCTGATGACGATTACACTTTTCAATATCATAAAATTAGCTTGGACACTAGCTAATTTTGCAAACAAATAATTATATAATACTTTAGTCTCAACTTCAACTGCAATCTCTTGTCTCTTATCAGACTGGAAGCAATGACCAGCACACGCAAAAGGATGTCTTGGCCTGGATATTCTTCTACTGATTCAATACTATGTGTTTTAATTGATAGATTGAACATCTGGTCGATTAAGCGGCCGATAAAAACATGTAAATGTAAAGCCAAACATCTGCAACAACTGCTTTTTTTATTACTACAGATCCTGCAAGTAGATTGGTAACACAAGTGATCACCTGAGGTCCTGGTAATCAAGTATTAGCAACTCCAGAGGCAAGAACGATCCTCTCCACAGAGGGGGGAACTCTCTGACTTTGCTGGAGAAAAGGGCACAGACCCTGTTGCTGTTGGCCATATATCTCAGCACCACATGTTCTTTTATGGGATTAAGGTAAATGTTGGTAACACTAAGAGGTCAGTGAAGAAAGGGGGCATTTGAAATAGAGCCTAATGTGTAAACAAATACTTCAGCCAACCTCCTAGTTTGGCAATACATTTCACAAAAATGTCATGCTTTGTTTTGCCGGCTGTATTTTACCCATTGGACAGAGTTACAGTTGATAAGTTAAGCTAGTATAGACATTCCAAATGCATAGAAACACACACAAAAATAATGTTTTGTTTTGAATTATGTGTGAGATGCCAAACAAGTAGATTTTAAATCTATACATTTTGAGTTATGGGTAGGTTTTGGCGGTAGACTTCAACACTTCCACCAGAACTACTTGGTTAGGTTATACAACAAGGGTTAGGGTTAGGGTAACTAAGTGCATGAATTGTAGCTAAGTGCATGAAGAAATAAGTACTCCATTAAAGACCACATGTCAAAACTTAAGAAACGTGTGAATCCCAAAATAAATTGAACTGGACACAAGAGGAGGAAAACTGCATCAACAAATGATGCAGTGACAGACAGCAACCTGCTGTCTGAGCCAATAAGATCAGCTTGATACACAGTGCATTCAAATTACTGGAGATCTGTGTGTGTGTGTGTGTGTGTGTGTGTGTGTGTGTGTGTGTGTGTGTATGTGTGTGTGTGTGTGTGTGTGTGTGTGTGTGTGTGTGTGTGTATCCAGTTGGTATTTCGAAATTTTTCTCCAATAACTGCTGATCCATGAATAGCCCGGCTAGCTGCTTCACCACATGTCCTGTCATTGAGTGCCTAATTGGCAAAAAACATACACACTGTTGATGTACACACACAGAGAGATGAATAAGAAGGCCTACACACACACACACACACACACACACACACACACACACACACACACACACACACACACACACACACACACACACACACACACACACACACACACACACACACACACAGACACACACAGACACACACACACACACACACATTGTAAATACAGTTTTTTGTTGCATAGCCATGCACATAAAGTGAAATAAATAAACACACACACACACACACACACACACACACACACACACACACACACACACACACACACACACACACACACACACACACACACACACACACACACACACACACACACACACACACACACACACACACACACACACACACACGTATGCATACACTGCAATCCAGCAAAGGGAGAAGAAAAACACAATTAGAGGAGAAAAATGTCAGGTCTACTTCACAGTGTGTAGACTTCTCAAGTGCCCCCCCCCCCCCCCCCCCCGCCCCACCAAGCCCTCGCTGTGCTGGGAATGGGAATTAACAGGGCCGGTAAATAAGGAATGTGTTCCAGGGAGAGTTGCCCTCCGGTCACCACGCTTCGAAATGCAGATGCTTTTAATCTGAGTCTTGACACTTATGGAAAGCTACGCCTTGACAGTAAGAAGTGAAGGATAAGGTGTGGCTGTTCTGTTTGAATGAACCTATTTGAACGTTTTGCCATCAAGGTCTTTTTGTATATCGTAAGGCGACAGATGAATTATGGGCCTGTAAACTTCTCTTTTTTCCCTTTCCTTTTTTCTAGTTGCATCTTCATGTGTTATTTTCTGAAATGACTGTTTTTTCAAGTCCAATTAGTGTGATAAATTGAAGCAGCAGAAAGAAAACGTGTGTAAACAAATGTGCCGGCAAAAACATTATGTAGCCTGTATCTAAAACGGCGGGAAATCAGTCTTATGTGATTTCCTTGTTGTTGTGAAACAATGTTAAACGTGTTTGATGTCATTAAAACTTATTAAGATAACGCGGTGATAATGAGGCTTACTTCAGTTGATACTTGAGTATGACCCCGTCCTCCAAATCAACAGTAGGAAAAATAAAAATAACCCGCTCGCCGAGGAAGTCATTGTGTCTTGAGAACACCCATTTTACGCTGAGCTAGTTCTCCTCCCTCTCTTTCTGTGACTGACTATCATAGCCAATTTTACAGTAAATTACTCCCTAAACAAGCTCGATAGAGACAAGCCCAGCAGTCTGGCACCCGGCGCTCGTGTGTAAACATGATTATATCGAGGAAGTGGCTTCACATTTTCGAGCACACGGTGACAGCCAATTAGGGCCTGTGTTAGCGCGGCTAATTCTTCAAATGCAGTATGCTGAGGAGCGACAGACTGGAATGGAGGGAGGGCAGGTGAGGAGGAGGTGGAGGAGGAGGGTGGGATTTATAGGAAAAGAGAGAGAAGCAATTAAAAGGGAAAACAGTAGAAACACAACAGATTGGGTTGTAATTACTGCGTGTGAGACTCCAATTTTCGATTGTTTTGACTCAGATGCTAACAGCTGAGAGGTGAGTGAATATACAAATTGTGAAATGCAATGCTACCTGCCACTTTAGTCATTTACTGTCAATATAGGACATAAAGAGAGATAAGGAAAAGAGACTTCTGCTGACAGAAGGCGGAAGGCTTTGTGACATCACTCTTTCAACGCTCACGTAGTGAACAATTAAATGCATCCCGTCCATGTGGCGGTTTTGAGCACCTATAATTGCTCACAGGTAGGATCTCACTGCTGTGCCAGCTCACCATCAAGCAGGCCACGGGGCTATTAGATAATAATTGGAAGAGCTCAATTAGTTTGTCCTCTCTCCTCCCCCTTTCCCTCCGTCTCTATAAACAAAAAGCGCATTACACATCGATCCCCGGGAGTTGCTGGGGTAACGAAGCAGTGGCGGGTCTTTAATGAACTGACTTTTGCCAGCGGCTTGAAAACGCTCTGATTCTGATAATTCAGTTAGTCCGAATCAGATTGAGCTCGGAGTAAGGTTTTTTTTTTACGGCCATTTTCACTAGCCATTTCATTTAGATGCTTCCCGTTGATGGCTTGAGCTGTTCAGGGTGATGTTACCAAGGATTCCCCGCTCTCACTGATGGCCCTCCAGTCTCTCACTGAGTGATTTCCTTCAGGCAGGGTCGCACAATACGGTAACAAGCCAGTCATTTCCATCTTTTTCCCCATGTTTATTGATGATTCAGTACAAAGTGCAAGTCACAGATTGGGGCTGCAAATTGCCAAATTCCTAAGTGGGTTGTTCAGCGTGTAACACACAAACAAAGCATTTCCCTTAACACAATGCCTGACATGCCAGGACTGTTTAGCAAATGGCAGCAGGTGGTCTGGGAAAGGAGGTTAGCATCTTGTTAGTTTCAAATATATGCCCCCAAATACAGACTTGTGGCAAAATATTCAAAGGATAAATCTGAAAAGTACTCCTGGTGGGATTTTGAAGACTTTATACGTGTGTTAAATAGCTTGTGGTCACTGTTTTGCAATCATGGCTGCAGAACATATAAGGATTGATGATTGCAATCCTAAAAAAATAAGTTAAAGGCTAGAAATGATTAAAACTGTAAAGTTCCCTGTCTATCTTCTAACTCTGGGTGTTTCTCTCCCTCCCCCTCTCTCGTCTTTAGTGTCTTCCTCCCTCTCAGTGCAGCGGTTTTTAATCTTGTCGAGGCATGCTGCACTCTACTTATGTGTGTAATTCTCATAATTCCCATGTTAAACGAAACATAATCACACTAGCACTGAAAGGCAATTCTGTCCGACCTCAGAAAATGAAAGGAAAAGGGGGGAAAAAATGACCCTGCACAGGTTATTGCTTTCTGTTGAGCGTGCGTCAACAACTCTTGAATTTAATGCATTCCCGCACGCGGCTCACTGGCCCTCAGGGGAAATAACATTGAGTGTAGCCATTAGGGGATTGTGGACGAGTAAAGGAAGAAAAGGTGTTGAGACATATGCAATGTACGAGTGTATGAGTGGAGGAATGAGCGCGGGGCCCCTGAGGCCTATCGACGTATCGGCAGACTTCGTGATTTATCAAGTCTTAACACGACAGGGCCAATTCACATTTCACCCCAAACAAAAAGCTTTTTCTATTCGATTGTGACACCTTTTTTAAAATCGGTTTAATGACAAAAACATACGTTATCATACCCAAAGTGTGTACCTTTTTCTCAATAAGCAAGCAAGCACTATGCCATGTGACATATGTTAAGCGAACATGTAGTGACTACACAGGCTGGGAAAGATGTAATGCTTAATTAACCTTTTTTATCTTAATCCCTGTTTACGCCATCTTAATGCAAAACAATGTTCTCAATCAAAAGAGTGCATACTACGTTCCAGTAGATACATGGATTTCTAAACTTAAACTGGTTTATTCAACTTTTCTATGTGCGCGGCACTGCTTAATTCAGTTGAAAGTGGTACATAGAGCTCATATTTCAAAAGTCATTCCACACTCTATAAAACACTGTTATCCGTATAGCTTATCTGCACCATATGTATGTGTGTATGTATACCGTTTTTGTGTATGTGTATGTTGCCTGTATCTCAATGCACATGTATTACATGCATATATATTTATTTAACAACATTTCTGATGAATATTCATGTGTATGAGGCAGTGAATGCAGAGGTGGACAAAGTACTCAGATCTTGTACTTAGGTAAAATTAGAAGTACCAGAGTGTAGGAATACTCTGTTACAAGTATAAGTCCTGCAATCAAACTGTTACTCAAGTAAAACTACAAAAGTATTATCATCAAAATATACTTAAAGTAGCGACAGTAAAAGTAATCATTCTGCAGATTGATCTATTTCAGAATACTATATATGATATGTTTTATAATGATTGATCATTAAAGTGTTCTCAAAGCTGGTAAAGGTGCTGCTAGTCTGAATGACTTTGTATACTGCAGGGTAGCTTGTGGATTTACTCCAGGTGGAACTAAAGTCTGATCTAAGTGTTGATTATATTTCACATCACTGATCCAAATCTGCAAAATTATTAAAGGTAATGGTAATGTAGTGGAGTACAAGTAAACAATTTACCTCTGAATTGTAGTGGAGTAGAAGTACAAAGTAGCGTACAATGCAATAACTCAAGTAAAGCACCTCAGTAAGTAGTATCTCAAAATTGTACAGTAGGCCTACTTGAGTAAATGTACTTAGTTACTTTACACCATTGAGTTAATGTTTGTGTTTTCCGTTCTTTATTTGTATCTGTACATCAGTACAAACCATTGTAATCCTGCTAGTAATCGCCATTTAAAAAGAAAATGTACCTGTAACCTTATTACGCATATTTTTATGTAACTCTAAATGAACTCTGTTTTTGTATCCTGTAATCTGTTGCTCCCCAGGCCTACAGATGAATAACATTTCATACATTCAAATGTTCTCATGCAGGAGAAGCTCCTCAGTATATAAACCATCTGTGATTGTGCTTTTATCCCGTGTCTGCACTGAGATTTGTTGTTTTGATGCTAAAGCACATTCCTAATTGGCGGAGATAAGCAATACTTAACATCTCCTAAAAATTCACTCGTGCACACATACGCCATTACAATAACACGGCACATTAGAATATTAGGTTTACAGCCCTGTCGTTTGTCAAAGGGCTCTTTAGGGGCTGTAAAACTGTCTGAGTGTGGGGATTTGTCAACACCACAAAGGCCTGCTCCTTGTATTAGTCATAAAATATATAGAGAGGCAAATACGGGCTGTGATGAAGACACAGCCGTGAGACGGTGAGATCACATTTTTGTGCGGACATTGGATAAGTCACAGGCAGCAATACTGATGCAGCAATACTGATGCTTAGTTGTTCACTGACGTTTTCTGGTTTCTTTATGATGATTGGGGGGAAAAGAGGAAGACAAAGATGGAGTTGTATAGTGTGTATATACTGTACAACCTCAGCTCTATTTCAAGTCTTTCTGCATGAGTGTGTGTGTGTGTGTGTGTGTGTGTGTGTGTGTGTGTGTGTGTGTGTGTGTGTGTGTCTGTGTGTGTGTGTGTGTGTTCGCCCTTTGATGCAAGCAGTAATTTCCCATTTTCAATATCCTGTTCTATTTCATTCTGCTCAATCGTATTCCCTTCATCTTCGACACACACACAAACGCACATAGATATAGTCAGTGTTTCTATGAAGAAAGATGACGCCATTGAAGATGACAACTCCCATCTGACATTTACTAACCTTTTGAGCAGAGAGATGGGGATGGGAGAGGGAAAGAAAAGGAGGAGAGGGGATGGACAGATGAGAGGGAGGAACACAGTCAGGTGGAGGGGGGGGGGGTGTATGCATGGCATTCTTGTTTTTTTTATTCCTTTCACCATCATATTGTGCTCAGCCTTCCACAAAAAGCTTTTGTTGCTGTCTGCGCCTTTTTTCAGGCTCAAAGCTAACAGACTCTTATAATACTCACAAAGCCCTCAATTTCTCCTTCATCTATTTTATTTGGCAGATGTGGCATTTTTTAGCTGTGTGTGTGTGTGTGTGTGTGTGTGTGTGTGTGTGTGTGTGTGTGTGTGTGTGTGTGTGTGTGTGTGTGTGTGTGTGTGTGTGTGTGTGTGTGTGTGTGTGTGTGTGTGTGTGTGTGTGTGTGTGTGTGTGTGTGTGTGTGTGTGTGTGTGTGTGTGTCATGGCTGATTGGTCGTTATACCTCTGCACTTGGTTAAAAAGGGCATCCGCTTTTTGGCTGATTGTTGGTTTGAAAAAAAAGCAGGTTAACTTCGGCACATATGCAGTTTTACCCAATAAAGAGGGACTTCCAGTATGACAGAAACTTCCGGTATGGGGACTTCTGCTATGGGTACGCACTCAGTGGCCATGTTTTCTCTGTGTTCTTCTGCAAACTAACCCAGATTTTTTCCGATTGCTCTTACCAAGCAACCACTAGTTGCCAGAAATCACAAATGCCAAGATATGGTGAAATGTACGGAGCCCCTAAAGGGACATGAAAAAAAAAAAAAAAAACAGAGAGAGAAAAAAAAAAGTCAGGATAACGGGTTAGTATCTCGTGCGCACGAGATACGAACCCGTTATCCTGACTTTTTTGGGGGGAGAAAGTTACCGGTGCGCCAAGGAGGAAGTGAAGCGCACAGGACACAACCATTTCATTGCAGACTGTTATGTTTACGTGGGGAAATGACAGTGCATTATTTGAGATATATTTCGTACTCAGACTTCACTTTAAGGACATTTCGGCCAGGGGTGTGTGGTCACTCCAGGAGGCAGCGGGACGTGTAACTCAGAGAAGAGCAGCACCAGCGCTCAAAGAGCTTTTACGCACCGCCTTCTGTGTTTACCTTCATTGAACAGCTATAAAGAGTGACCACAGGCCGTTTTAACCACACACACCTCTACACACACACCGAACTGCCCGATTACTCCCCCTTTTATTAGTTTTATGAAGGAGATCGCCGGTCATCAGGACGCATGATGGGCGGACTGGGACTAAAAATCAGCCCGGGAATCTCACCCTGCCCAGCCGACGTAAACTGTCAAGGGGGGGGGGCTGCGGGGGAAGCAGGTAATCTGCGAGTCACGGACATTAATTCATAGATCAAAGCAGACTGGTTTACAAACTCTCCTGTTTTGCCAATCCTGTGCTTAAACCAATAGCTCCACACCCCTGGCCGAAATGTCCATAAAATTAAGTCTGACTTCAAAATATAGTCTATCTCAAATAATGTATGCTCTGTCATTTCCCCACGTAAACATAACAGTCTGCAATGAAATGGTTGTCTAATGTGTGTTCCACTAACTCCTTGGTGCATCGGTAACTTTCTCAAAAAAAATAAAGTCAGGAAAACGGATTTATTTCTCGTGCGCACGAGAAACGAATCCGTTTTCCTGACTTTATTTTTTTTCTCTCTCCATTTTTTTTTTCTATGTCCCTTTAGGGGCTCCGTAGAAATGCGCTACCAAGCTGTAGTAACAAGGAGCGAGGGCACTGACAGTTGCAGCAGAGTTGGCCTTTACAAAGCAAACCACACAGTCATGCAAGCCGCTGGTTAAAAAGACAGCGCCTTGTTTACCAGGTAAATTAACATATCTAATCACAAACTTCCCTTGATGTTGATGTGGCAACCCTCCCACCCAAATATCTACACAACCATCCCTCTATCTCAGCGGTTCTCAAACTGTGGTCCGCGGACCAAGGGGTACTGCAGGTGGTCCGTGGAAAAAAGCGAAATAAAATCCACTTTTTACTATCAAGGATTTTCGGGGATCACCTCATATGTGACTTTCTCTATCAAAATCAGTCGCATTGACCCGAAGACACATTTTGAGTTGTATACACTGTTGGAAAAAGGAGATTCCTAGATTTCTAATGATATCAGGCACTGGGGTAGTGGTCGTTGGGCTCATCGGACATTTATGAGAGAAAATCTCTAATGTCCAAGTGCAAGTGAATGCACCACAAGACACGAGCCTTGTAACCCTTCCCCCGGCCCTGGCGCGAGCGTGGAAATATGATTGGCGGAGATTTCATTTGAACCGGACGGCGCAAAACGAGAAGCATCCGGACCCAAGTAGGCTACTGTACACGGAAGGAACGAGGTATTTTAAGTCTACAAGACAGAGAAGAGACTGTCAAGTTTGGCTGTAGTCAGCATTGAATCAAAATGCACTAAAGCTTTGGATCTTGATCAGTTTGTGAGGCGTTTTGCTGAACAGATGGTAATCACTGCATCATAACAGTGATTGACAGCTGATAGGAATAATATGATTGTTAATATTATCATATTAAGAGACAGTTAATTAATGTACTTATTGCAGCAGTCTGCATAGATTTGGTACCCCTGGTCCAAGAGTGAAACAAACTAATTCAGTTATTGTTCAGTTAAAATGCATTAAATTAGGCCTAGGTCTGCCATCTTATATATTTCTATTTAAGGCTTTACTGATGTGACACAATAATGTCACCTATGTTTTTGAGTTAAAATGTCAATATTTTGGCTTTCCAAGTTAACATTGATTGATATGACTGCGATTAAATCAGCATATACTTCGGCAAGGGGATGACACCCCTCAAAATCTCCTGCCACCCCATGAATATTTTTCAAGATCCACCCCTGAGTAGGCTATATTTTTCGTTTTGTTTATTTAATAAGTGAATTTCAGGACAACTTTGGGAATTTTTTAGATTTAAATAGATTTTGAAAGTGGAGAGAGAGAGAGAGAGAGAGAGAGAGAGAGAGAGAGAGAGAGAGAGAGAGAGAGAGAGAGAGAGAAGCAGCGCTGTCTGCTTGGTTGCAATACTGCTCAAGCCTTTATGCAACTTAGGCCTATACATTGTTTATGTTACTTATATGCCTGTGTGTATGGTTTTGAGTCTGTGTGTGTTGAGCGC
Organism: Notothenia rossii; assembly: GCF_949606895.1. NCBI lineage: Eukaryota > Metazoa > Chordata > Actinopteri > Perciformes > Nototheniidae > Notothenia > Notothenia rossii. Next base: position 29,704,990 of record NC_136903.1, on the reverse strand, counting down.
AGTACCGTCTGCTTTTTGCAGTACAGTACACCGGTCACAAAAGTATCAGATAGGCTTCAATTTTCTTTAGATTGTCTATAATTAACTATAAAAAAAAATCGCCGTTTTAACACTAAGTTTATATATGTACTTATTTTTACGGTTTGCATATGAGGTGGTCCGCGAAAATCCTTGATAATAAATAGTGGTCCGCATAAACAAAAAGTTTGAGAACCCCTGCTCTATCTGATGTGCCACCAGAAACACCCGGTCCAAAGACTATATTTACATTTTCTACACTTTCTTGGTTTCAACAAAAGAATATCTAAATTATAGAAAGCTCTCATGTACAGAGGAATGCACCAAATGTCTTTCTTTAATCAATCAAAAGTTTGTTAATTTTGGAAATGTGAGAACATTGGCTTCTTCTGCCAAATGAAAACCAGATAACATTTTGTAGGAAACATCTTAATGTTTCTCAAGGTTAAGAATACAACAAATAGGATCTTATTGGTGTCTATGTGAAACCAACTGGTAATACCAACACTATAATTAAAAGTCTTCTTCTTCACACAATCATCTCCATCCATCCATACATCTCATATGAAAATATTTCTATATCATCACTTTAATGATGTTGTGGTATTGTCCTTATAAAGCCCAAACTCAACCCTAACATAATACTAGATGTATCTGATCAGAATGTTTATGAATTTATGAACAATAAGAGTTGCAGTCATGCTAGCTTGAGGCAGAGAGTAGCAGATATTGGTCTATGGTTAGACCAATTGGAAAAGCATTTAAACAAATTAAACTATATGACCTGATGATGGCTTAAGGAGAACACCATTTTAATGTTAATTTTTATGAATCACAAAAACAACAAATATACAACTCATGGTGAGCTGGAAGAATTCAATGACAACTATGTATCCCTTTAGAAAAGCTAATATTAACCCATTCAACTGTACATAGTTCAGTCTGAGATAAAGCGGTGGATCCATAGAGCCATGCTGCTAGTGTGGCTATACCATTTATCAAACTAACATGTTCTTTATGATTCACTCAATTCATCTGCAGACATTTGATTCATATTTCTCATCCATTTGGAGGTTATACACTTCATTCTTTGGTGATTCTTCCTGTGGATTTAATCCAGTACTGCAAATCAGCCATTTCCCTGTCTGAGCTAATAAAGTAACAGCAAATAATATAAGCTTCCTATCATTTCCTCGCTTGCAGAAAAGGCTTGTCCGAGTTAACAGCCATCAGTGGGGATTCAAACATGAACAAAGGGTCAATTGGAATAGAGAGCAAGTAAGAGGAGGGAGGGAGCAGGTAGTTGAGGAAGAGTAAGAGGGATGGGCCTGTGTACACATGAGGGTAGATGATTAATATGATTTGGTGATGAATAATAATGAGGTGCTGATATCTTGGGTTGCTAATAAATGAGCGGAGCATGCTGGAGTGCAGATAGCACAGGTGGCACAATTCCTGTAGGTGACCTGGTTTAAAATAACAGAGGAAGCGTACAAACATATCTGAGATTATATAATTAATATATATTTACAAAAAAATGTACTATGTCATTTAATGTTTAAGCATTCATTTGTTTGGTGGCCACATATGGACAGCCCAGCAAGCTGAAACAAAAATTGTGACATATCATCATCACATTAAGTTTCTATAGCCAATCGGTTAGCAAAGACTTGCTAATTTAACAAATCCATCAGTAGGGTGGTGGTTATATATAACAATGTTATATATAAGGACAGGCTACTAACTACTACGAATCAGGTGTGTAAAGCTGAGTACCGATTCACGCTAAATCATTCTCTGTCAAGTTGTGGTACCTGAGAGCGTATCTTGTAGAGTTTGCTCTGAAGCTGATTGCTTGAATTCTCAACGTACAGATGGATAGCCAAAAGCAATGTGTAACACTTTCCAAAGCAGAAGCAGACAATGTTTGTTATGCGAAATGCACAGCTTGCCTTGACAAATGTCTAATGTGTTTCCTCCGAGGCACTCTGGAGTGTCATGCTGTGCCCTGGTCAACGTCTGACAGGCTGGAGGTTGAGGGATGGGTATAGAATGGGAAAGTGAAAAAAAAGACAAGTGCAGGTTTGTTAAATGCTCTAAAAACACCACATGTTCTAAATATATAAGAAGGTTGAAGTACAAGGTTGGACTTATTCTTACCTCTGAAACCACATTTTAGTTATTTCAAAGGAGTAGAATACCGAAAAACACCTTTTGCCCTTCCCAGGTGTACAACAGTAACATCATGACAGTAAGACAGACACCTGCAATCCATTTTCTTAGCTTCGGGTTATCCTTTTGGCAGCAGTGTTTACCCACGATATTGGCTTTCTTCCAAAGCATGTTGCTCACACAAATAAAAACACAAATAAACACACACAACTATGTAGGTTACAGAAAACCCATATCATTGATTCCCCAACAATGTAAAGGCACAATTCAGCCTGATATTCACAGAGATACAGAGAATTCCCAACACATTCCAGCCTACTGCCAGGAAAAACGAAAAAAGTGCTCATACATAGCAAAAAGGGAATTCAATTCATGAAGGAATGATTCCATGTTACAGCTGTTAGTTGTGCCTGTGAAAATCGGAATGTAAAGTTTGGTTAAAAAGAGGTTTGGTTAGGGTTAGGGTTAGGGTTACGGTTAGTACTTGTACAGCAGCAGCACACAACTTTCAGGCACACAAAAACTGCCATGTGTCCTACCGACTAATATATTAATGCTAAAATAATCATCCCAAGGGCAGCTGTTGAAAATGTATCTGTTTAACACCGTCACCCACACAGGTTTGTGTGGATTTCTAAGAGTTCTAAGAAATGCTCGAAGCTCTTCACGTCATCAATGTGTTCATCTTTTGTAGGTGTCTGAGCTCAAGGAGAGTTGGCTATTTGAAGTACTTCTCACACAGGACTGAATCCTCTTTGTAAAGCTTTTAGAATATCAGTGCGCATGGAAATGTACTTGTTTAAAAAGTGGAAAGTGAAAGGATATATTACCTCCCAGAACAAGTAGAAACCTGACCAAACAGCTACAAGTGTTACACTTTACACTAACATGGAGTTTAACACTGTTTCAGACCACCACCTTTATATCCCTGACTGTAATAAAGGTTATTAAACAACAGTGATGAACTTCTTTATTGGCAAGTGCCACCTAAAGTAAATTCTTTCTTTGACCTTGTTCGATAAAAGTAATGAATTCCTGGTACTGAATATAGCCTCATTCCTTGGAGAAATATTTATAATATTTACAGTTCAGAGAAAGAAAGCGTCGCCATCAGTGTTCCTCCAAGCCACAGGCTTATTCAGGCTATTTTGGAAAGGAAAACTGAAAACTTAGTGGCTATAAACAATGTCCTTAATTTATGAAAAAAAGTGTTGTGTTCTGTGGGTTTCAATGCACAGAGCTTGGTAAAAAAATGTAACCAGGCTCAAATAATCCCCTAAACCCCTGACCCTAAGTCAACAAGTTATCATTTCGCAATGTGTTGCCCAATCACATTGGCAAAAAAAAAAGCACACATAACTTTATAACATATAAAAAAAATTATATTGTTCAAATGGCAATTGTTGTGAGCAAAGATACACCTGCAAAGTTGCTAATGTGCAATGGTTTGGGTTCTGATAAGCATTTAAATGCATTCTTCTGTTTCTCCAACTGGACTTCCTGGATCTTTTGTGTTGCGTCACAAGAACATTAAACGCCCACCAACGCAGCCCCTTGCATCATGAATCTCTACCAACTACTATATCTCACTTGTAGTTTGATAAAGGATCCAACTACACTTCCAGCTATTATTTTACAGGATAGGTAAGTAACCGTTCCAAACCCATTAAACCACCTCGAGCTATCAGGTAGTTGAGGTGCTCGCCTCAAAGTGCCTTGCCCGAGTGCACTTTGACACTTGATGGACCTCACGACGGCATCGCTCACTCATGCATAACAGCCCAGACAGAGATCAGGATAAATGTTTAATTTAATAAAATCAGCTGTGTGTTTAACTGCGCGCATGTAATACTTCAGTGGCTATGCATTTACAGCTTAACAGATGCACAAACACACACATACACACGCATTCGCAAACACAACTGGGATGTTGTGGCTATGCCTGAATGCAGCTCTTCAGTGTTACTGCTTTAATAATCAGTTTTAATGAGCATCACTCGCTGTTATTCCCTTCAGCATGATTCTCTCTCCCCGCATCTGTCTGTCTCCCTTTCTTTCTCTCTTAACACCCTTTTCCGTGCTCCCATCACACACACACACACACACACACACACACACACATTCTTTCTTTCTTTCTTTCCCCCTTCCCCCACCTGCTCTCCCTATTCCCTTTAGTTCGAGGCTCAATTAATGCCCCGTTTCATATCTGCTGCACACAAAGTCCCCTAAGGTCTCCACCCCACACACACACACACACACACACACACACACACACACACACACACACACACACACACACACACACACACACACAGACAGATGTGTAGTATTATGTTGGTTCAAATTAATTTCTGCTACATTTGCTTTACATTATGACTGCGCCCACATGTCACACAAATGATCTTGACCTTTCCATGCACGGGTTTTCCGTTTTTCAACCAAAATCTTGCTGTGAGTTTTTGACTTGCACGTTAGTCTCGTTCTGGTCACAGCTGGAAACATCCTCATCATGTTGTCACAAGCTCTGTCACTCACTGTACCAGTGGATCCCCCAATGGACGCACAGCAGCAGTGATATGTCTTCTCTATGACCTATACATTATATAAACAAGACATCAATGCAAAACCTGTTCTGATTGATTGAATGACTGATAATGTTCCTATTAAACACATTATGTTAATTTAGCTTTGGATGATATATTATAGTCCACATATTTTCCATGAAAGGTTTTTATTTCTGTCTTTGCGTTTTTCATTTTGTCTAAATTAAATTAAAGGGCTGCTTTGAGTTAGAATTAAAGTAAAATTATGCGTCATGTTTCTGCCCAGTTGCAGTAAGAGGATAACACTGACAATCAAACAGAGATACCTATAAACTGTGACTTTTGGTGAGTCTTTTTTTCATAAACTGATATCAGCACAGCTTAACATTTGAAAAGGTTTACTTTCAGTATTTACAGTGCGCTAGATACAATATTTGTTCAAGTTGATGTCTGTGTATACGGAGTTTGTTACAAGTCAATGGAGTTGGACGCAGGAGATGCTTACGTTAGCTTAGCATATGAGCAGATGGTTACAGCTAGCCTTGATCTTTTGAGTGGTATCAATTTTGTTCTCTAACTCTAAGCCATGGAACTGCCCCTCCCTACCTCAAGGAACTCCCACCCCCAATACTTCCTTGCGGACCTCCTGTTCCAGCAAATCCAACCTCCTCAAACCCCCCAGGACCAAGTTCCGTACTATGGGAGACCGGGCCTTCTGCTTGGCTGCTCTCAGTCTGTGGAATGCTCTCCCCGACCATATGAGAGCACCACAGACCGTGGATTCTTTTAAAAAAGGCCTCAAAACCCATCTAGAGCCTTTTCCTAGACCTTTTATTTGTTACAACCCTTTTTTACAGTTTGTTTTTATTGTTTTTTACTATTCATTCTACCGTGTTGTGTGCTGTTTTATATTGTTCCATGCTCACAGTTTGTAGCACTTCGGGATTTGACTTCAAATATGAAGTGCGGTACAATTGAAACCCATTATTATTATTATTATTATAAGCAAAAAAGTAAGAAAATCCCAACATTTCAACAATTGCTTCAAACATATCAGGTCTACTTTGGCAAGTAAGGAATAAACTCAGTAACAACTGTTCCTGTATAACTACTGATTATCTACTAGGGGACAACAAGTCCAAAATATTGCCCTATCTCTGTGAATCAATGATTAAGAACATTTTACCACATGAGGGCACTTGCTGACACGGTTACTGATCTTTGGTACAAATTAGACTCAACCAAAACATTTATTACCCTTTGAAAAAATGCCGAAGATCTTCCTCTTATGTTGATGGTGGCATGAAGAAAAATACATATACTTCTTTGCAGTTCAGTAGAACCCTAGAAAAAAGTTTGTGTGCCGCTTTGGCAAGAGCATGAGCAGGTCTCACCTGATCTAATTAAGGTGCACACACTGGGTGAGGCATATGGAATAACACAGGGATTTGGAAATGTTCCCCCTCCTGCAGATACACTGTTGCTGTCCTGCTACAAATGAGGAAGTTAAGAACCATGCATACAGAGCACACACTGTGGAAAACTTGCTTTAGAAGATCACCCTGAAATATAATCTAATAGAACTACATTTGACTTTATAGTATCTAGCTAATGTGCTGACCATTTTTCGAGTTTAAAGGATTATTGAAAGAAATTCTGCAAAGAGAAAGATGAAAAGTTCCATGCCACTCAACTTCAAAGATATCTAATGGAAAGAATTATTACTTTTTAATGCTCAATTCTCCAACAAAACAAGAATAAGTGTATTTCCAGAAGTCTAAAACTGATCCCTTTAGCTTGACATTATGTAATATTTACTAAAATAGGTAACACTGCCTAAGCAACTATCTGGTATCATTAGTAGTCTTTTATTAGAATGGGTCGCAACTTGTATAAGTAGTTATAGCTGGCATGCTTACATTTGATGCAGGAAAGCCCAAGAGGGCCTATAAGAGAAATCAAAGTAATGCAGCCTTATGTAAATTGTAAAGATAAAATTGTTAAGTTTCAGAGCTTCAAAATCCTCACTAAAACTGGAAAAGTGAACAGTAGAGTGTGTATCTGTTACGGATTGTGAAGGAAAACGGACCCAAATGCAGATATAAACTGAAAAAACTCCTTTATTTCAAGACTAAGATATAAACAATGACAAAACAGAACACTCACCGCAGAACTAGTCAAGGCAAAAGACGAACCGACAAAGACAGACAGAAAACCCAGAACTTAAATACACAAAAGACTAATCACACAACAAGACACAGGTGAGGAGGGAGGAGGAAACACAGGGGCCACAGGTGAACATAATCAGACACACCAGAGAAACTAACGACAGGAGAAAAAACACAGGGAAAAGGACCAGACAATAAACAGGAGGAAAACATGACAGGGAAAACAGCAAAACACCCAAACCTAGACATAGAACGTGACATAACCTAAACATACAAAACTACCAACGTGACATGAGCCTAGGAGTGTGACAGAACCCCCCCCCCTCAAGGGACGGATCCCAGACGTCCCAAACAACAAAGTCCAACAGGGTGGGTGGAGGGGGTCAGGAGGACGGGTCTCGGGCGGACGGCCCGGGGGCAAGGCAGAGACCATGGATGGGTTCTCGGGCGGACGGCCCGGGGGCAAGGCAGAGTTCAAAAAGGGGGTCTCGGGCGGACGGCTCGGGGGCAAGGCAGAGTTGAAAAAGGGGAACTCGGGCGGACGGCACGGGGGCAAAGCAGAGTTCAAAAAGGGGGTCTCGGGCGGACGGCCCGGGGGCAAGGCAGAGTTCAAAAAGGGGAACTCGGGCGGACGGCCCGGGGGCAATGCAGAGTTCAAGGAGGGGCGAAGACCACAGCTCTCAGGGGACCGGGCAGGAGCCGGTGTTGACCGGACAGGAACCAGAGCCGGTGGAACGGGTGTTGGCAGGACCCCCGGCGATACAGGTGATGTCAAGGCCTCCAACAAAACAGGACATGGGATTGGCAGGGCCCCCGGCAGAAGAGTAGTCGGCGGGGTCTCCAACAGCACAGGACATAGGGCTGGCAGGACCCCTGGCAGAAGAGTGGTCGGCGGGGCCTCCAGTGGCACAAGACATAGGGCTGGCAGGACCCCCGGCAGGAGAGTGGTCGGCGGGGCCTCCAGTGGCACAAGACATAGGGCTGGCGGGACCCCCGGCAGGAGAGTAGTCGGCGGGGCCTCCAGTGGCACAGGACATAGAGTTGGCAGGACCCGCGGCAGAAGAGTAGTCGACGGGGCCTCCAACGGCACAGGACATAGAGTTGGCAGGACCCCCCGGCAGAAGAGTAGTCGGCGGGGCCTCCAATTGCACAGGACATAGGGTTGGCAGGACCCCCGGCAGAAGAGTAGTCGGCGGGGCCTCCAATTGCACAGGACATAGGGTTGGCAGGACCCCCGGCAGAAGAGTAGTCGGCGGGGCCTCCAATTGCACAGGACATAGGGTTGGCAGGACCCCCGGCAGAAGAGTAGTCGGCGGGGCCTCCAATTGCACAGGACATAGGGTTGGCAGGACCCCCGGCAGAAGAGTAGTCGGCAGGGCCTCCAACGGCACAAGACATAAGGTTGGCAGGACCCCCGGCAAAAGAGTAGTCGGCGGGGCCTCCAATGGCACAGGACATAGGGTTGGCAGGAACCCCGGCAGAAGAGTAGTCGGCGGGGCCTCCAACGGCACAAGACATAAGGTTGGCAGGACCCCCAGCGGAACCTCCAACGGCACAAGAGTAGGGACTTGAGTGGAGACTCGATAGGGAACTCGAGAGGAGACTCGAGAGGGAACTTGAGAAGTGTCTTGAATGGGAACTCGAGAGGTGACTCGAGAGGGGACTTGAGAAGAGATTTGAGAGGGGACTCGAGAGGCGACTCGAGAGGGAACACGAGAGGAGACTCGAGAGGTGACTCGAGAGGAGACTTGAGAGGGGACTCGATAGGGAACTCGAGAGGGGACTCGATAGGGAACTCGAGAGGTGACTCGATAGGGAACTCGAGAGGTGACTCGAGAGGGAACTCGAGAGGATACTTGAGAAGTGTCTTGAATGGGGACTCGAGAGGTGATTCGAGAGGGTACTTGATAAGAGACTTGAGACGGTTGGTTCGCCAACAGAACACGAGGAGCTGGAGTCGGCTGGAGAGCCAGCAACCATGGCTGCTGGGCAAGGAACCGGAACACGGATCCATGGCTGTGTGGGATGGTACTGGAGCACGGTACCATGGCTGCTGGGTCCGGCACTGGAGCCGGAACCATGGCTGTTGGTTGCGGAGCGGAAGCCTGGACCCCGGCTGTGTAAGCCAGGTAATGGAGTATGGAAGCAAAGCTGCGTGGGCCGGTACTGGAGCGTGGAGGCATGGCTGCTGAGGCCTGTACTGGGGCAGGAGCCATGGCTCTTGGGGCTCGGGCTGCTAGCTTGGCTTTGCGACTCCTTCTCTTAGCAGCCGCCTGAAGGCTCCATGGACCTCCATAAGCCAGACGAGTTCCAGCATACGACTCCTGGACAGGAGCAGGAACTGGGGCAGAAGTATGGGTTGTCTTCAGACGGATCCCACCGAGGTATATGGTGCCAGGTTGGGAATCCCACACCGGGATCATGGCTGTTGGAGCACGGGCTGGAATCCTGGCCCTGCGTCTCCTAGAGGCTCTTTGGAGACTCCGTGGACCTCCAACAGGACCGTAGTCGGATCCGAGGAAAGGGTTAGAAACGTTGGACCAGTCCTTAGGACAACTGTGAAAAGCTGTAACCAATCCGGCAACGAACTTCTCAACCAAGGCATTTCGGCCACCTCCATTCGTGCTCTCTCGAGAATAGACTCTTTGTCCTTCCTAGAAGAAGTTCCTTTCCACTCGGCATGAGAGCATTGAAGGGAAAAGTCTAGATCGGACAGATCTAAATAAAAATCTTCCATATACGCTGGGTCCATATTTGTTGTCGGTTCGTTCTGTTACGGATTGTGAAGGACCCAAATGCAGATATAAACTGAAAAAACTCCTTTATTTCAAGGCTAAGATATAAACAATGACAAAACAGAACACTCACCGCAGAACTAGTCAAGGCAAAAGACGAACCGACAAAGACAGACAGAAAACCCAGAACTTAAATACACAAAAGACTAATCACACAACAAGACACAGGTGAGGAGGGAGGAGGAAACACAGGGGCCACAGGTGAATATAATCAGACAATTAGACACACCAGAGAAACTAACGACAGGAGAAAAAACACAGGGAAAAGGACCAAACAATAAACAGGAGGAAAACATGACAGGGAAAATAGCAAAACACCCAAACCTAGACATAGAACGTGACATAACCTAAACATACAAAACTACCAACGTGACATGAGCCTAGGAGTGTGACAGTATCACTAGAATACTATCTTCAATTTGGCCAATTTTGACTGTAACCTATACTGTACATTTAATGCCTCAACTGCTATACTTTCCCCCTGTTTCAAACGTTTACACCTTACTGAACTGAGCAGAGCGAGTGCCTCTCTCACAACTATGCACCCGTCACGCACACACAACACACACTGCACACTGCCCTATTGAGCCACAAACATCTGCTTCTGTGTTGATGGGAAAAAAAGGTCAGGAATACTACTTTTTACTCACCTTGAGGGTGTAGAAATCAACTCCTAATCCTTCGCAGAAACAATAGTCTGTAACATCTGTTGGTTACTTGTGGCCACTAAGATAAGTCATGAGTTAGCAGTCGATGATAGTATATAACAATCAATAGAATTTTTTTTATTATATATTTATGAACACAGGTTTTGCTTAATCTTTTTACTGATAAAGTTATCTAAAATATCACTTACAAGATATTTTGTTGAAAGTGAACTATGAGTTTTAGTGCTCAGTAGATCGTTGTGTGTAAGTATCAATATTTCATAGAGATGATGTGCTCTTTTCATGATCCTCACACACACACACACACACACACACACACACACACACACACACACACACACACACACACACACACACACACACACACACACACACACACACGCACGCACGCACGCACACACACACACACACACACACACACACACACACACACACACACACACACACACACACACACACACACACACACACACACACACTATTGGCTCTGTGTGTCTGTGTGTGTTTTTCCCAGTAGGATAAAGCTCAGTCTCTCAGCAGCACACTAGGGAGGCACCTGTGCGCACATAATGACAGGTAGCTATAATTATGTGTGTGTGAGTGTGTGTTAGTGTGTGTGTGTTTCCCCTCCTCTTCCTCTATTCCACCTGCATTGCAGCAAACGCTGCATCTTGTAAGCGTGTACAGAACGATATTAAAGCAGGGAGGAGGCAGGAGGGGACAGCACACCTCCTTCCTTTCAATCTCATGCAATAATTTTGAACAACATTCCAAGTTGATAAACACAGAACATCTGGTGTGAGCCGGGATTACTCAGATCTAGATAGATAAAAGAAGGGCTTGTAGTTAATGTCAGTTGACGGCACAGCGATTGCTCACAGTGAAGGCCACACAAACAGAGAACAAAGATGTGCTGGTAGTGTGATTATTAGCATAACACAGAGTATACTGTATGAATGCACATGCCTTCTAAGTGTTTTCTACATATTTGATTTGAAATGACAAATACTGGTTTGATTTGAGGTACATTACATTTATTTTTCTTTAGTTTTCTAGTATCTACACATTTTTTTTTTCTCCCCAGCTTCAGTTTTACAAACCTGTGTCTGACAAGAACTATTTTGTTTATCCCAAATTCTCTTTTTATCCAAAATGTGAATGACCAATAAAAATAGAACATCTGCTTCCAACATCAGGTCGATATCTTTGTTGTATCTAATCATGGCTGCCAACAATGAAAGAAGCAGGAGAAAAAGTTGAGAGTAAATTATTTTATGTTGCTGTGGAGTTTCCTCATCATCCCTTGTGGATTCATGAATCTTCATCTTTTATAATTGGATTGTACTTTTAAATGAGTTGCTCATCTCTGCAGCTCTAATGTCACCAAGGTAGGATGTTGAAAACAATACTTTATTATTGGTCTGTTCTATGCGGTTGCTTTCAATAGTAACTCTTTCAGGTTGACAGTCCAAAAAACCAAACTATAGAGTTAGAACACCAACACCTGAATTTCCAAAATGACAGATTGTGCTATCATCAAATCAAAGCAGGAAGTGTTTGTGTTTGCATAAGGTCCTTTCTAATGAACTGTATGCATGATGTCGTTGTGTCAGTAAGTACCTGAATTCTATCAGTCCTTATTATAACACTCATTATAGGAGGCATCAAACGAAAAAGATTGTTAACAGTTTGGAAGATAATACTGTTACTGCTCCTGTGATACATCATGCCGTTGTGAGTTCTATCTCTATTTGGGTCCATCGGCATCATTTTAAATAAGGCCTTGTTATCCTCATGGTGGGTGTTGTGACTGGGTCCCTCTCAGACGACTCTCTTATCTCACTTATGTCTCAGAGATCAGTTGTTCCTCCACTTTGGTGCCAACTGATATAAGTCAACAACGATTGGGTTGGATTGCATGATATACATTCCATGTTTCCCAGATGATGAATTCTATTGACTGTTTATCAAGCACCAAAAGGATGTCAGTTTTTTTTTTGTTACCAATCCTGTAAGACATCATTACATCTCCAAGTGGATTGGCACCATTTATTTGTACATCCATTCATAAGGCCTGGTATTGCCATTGATTTCCAGAATGGATTCAATACAAATTCACAAGGCCCCAATTAAGTGTGGTCTCCAATTCAATCTCAATTTGATTGTTAAATTTGAGGTTCAATGCCATTATTGCATAGATTCGACGCAGATTCTCAGATAACTAATGTTTTAAAATCTAAAATTAACCATCCACCCTGATGCATTATTCAAAATAACTGTTTATATCAGGAATTGAGCCCAAAACAGTTATTTACTAAGAGGTTAAGCTTCACACCTGAATAGAAGAGGACAGACACCAAAAGACCATTAGTCAGATTTTGCAATATGCAATGATATTTTAAATCCCAAAAATGGGACATAATGACTGCAGTAATCCCCTGAGTAGCTCTCTCTTGAACAACCATGACGTCCATATATGGCAGTTTGAATTAAGCGTCCCATTAGATATTGGATAAATTACCATTGAATTTGGTACACACAGTCAGGGTTCCCTTAGGATGAATTGGAAGAGGAGACAAATAAATCATTAATAATCACTTTTATATCATGTGTGAAATATATTACAATAATGTTCAGCCAGTTATCCATACAGAAAGACATATTCAATGGAAGCCCTTTTGTACCTAGATGTTTAGGTGATTTGTTACTATAATATAGGAGCTAAATCTTTCCAAAGACCCCCCTCCTAGAACTCCTGTCTTGTGGATGATCATGAAGAATGTCAAACTGTCCAGGCTAAAGGTCACCTCAGAGCCAATCCTTTCTTTCTGTCTAAAGTATTGACAAAAGAAAATGTACTTGACGCACCACTGCAATCTATACACTTGTGTTGGATGGTCTTCCCTGACCACGCGTAGACTGAAACATTGGCACATCCTTATATATAATGCTATTCTTGGTGCTCTTCCCCCTTATCTAAGCATGTACATAAATAAAAAATGCACTGGATCCTATCGGCTTCGCTCAGAGAACTTTTTCCTTTTAACTGTACCAAAGGTCCGTACTGAACTTGGGAAAAGGGCGTTCAGTTACGCTGCCCCTCAAGCTTGGAACCTGCTTCAAACTGAGCTGAAACTCAGAGAGCTGGTCTCATTAGAAACACTCATGCCAAACTTTAACTGACCTCGAAGCAGGCCGCTGTGTCTGTAAATGCTTTGGCTAAACTTGGTGTATGACTGTGTTGTGATTGTGTGTTTTTTAATTGTTTGCAACTGTAAAATTGTCTGAAACTGTGCTGTTACCATTCTTGGGCCAGGACTCTCTTGAAAAAGAGATTTTTAATCTCAATGAGACCTATCCTGGTTAAATAAAGGTAAAATAAATAAAATACTGTCACGCTGGGGAAAGAGGCTTATTAAAACATTATTGTCCACTTGTCAACTGAAGGCGAATAACAGGGGAAAGTCAATGGACCTCAGAGCGACAATTTACATGTCTGAGCAGATTGTCTTTTCTAACTGTCAGCAAATGTTAGTAAATGGAAGTGTGCCCTAACTGCTTCATACAGGGCTGAGGCTGAGGTACAGTGAAGTGGTGCTTACTTTAACGCTGGGTCGAATCAAACATTGGACCTCTGCATGAGGCACAACATAAGGATGGATTCTACCATTAAAGGTCACCTATTATGCCAAATCCACTTTCTCATGTCTTTTATCAACATGTGTCCCGTCTTTGTAAAGAGATTCTGTATGTTTCAGGAAAAAAAAAATTCTCTCACTTTTTGTCCTGATCCATTTATATAAAAACCTGTCTGAAAATGAGCTGATCAGATTTTGACCACTTTATGATGTCATAACGATTTTTTGGCTAGTGTAACCGTTAGCCAATAACCAACCAAGGTAACCCCCTCCCCCACCTTATCACCTGAATATCCTCCTAGAGCACCATTGTGTTCTTGTTAATAAAATCTCTCTCAGAGGGGCGTGGGGAGGGGCTCCTTATTTTCATCTAGAGTAACAGACAGAGAATCAGCACTTTGGAAACAGGGCTGAAACAGAGGGGATTATGGGATGTTACAATGGGTGACATTTAATATACCTGTTTTGCCTGAAAAACATTGAACAGATTGTATAGGCAGTGCATTGTTCTGAATGTTAGGCAGTGTCATGCTATTAAAAGGCTAAGTGTTAATAAAAACAAAAGAATAATATTTCATTAGTAGGGTTCCGTTGATACCATTTTTTTTTGTGCTGAATTTAACTGATTCCTTGATCATACACAGTTTCTGTGTTCCTGTATTGGCAGGCCTTTGATCATTTAGCTGTAAGAGGATCACACAGCAAAGCTCTGTGTGATGTCATTTCATGAAGCACTATGCTGGTGTTGGAAACATGTCTGGTGGGTTTGGCTGACAAATAAGTGATAAGTAAAACAACTTAAGTTTGTATTTTCTTATAAGGAACTCCTATTTTTGAGAGTGTTAGGAGAATTAGGGTTACGGAACCAAAACAGAAAATATGTGGTCCACATAGAAAAAGATGGAACTAAAAGATACTAAATTGTTCCGTCATTTTACATGAAGTCATCTGATTTTGACACATGTGGCCACTGGTGGTAACGCATGTGCTGAAATTAGACATCAGTTATCTTCTTATAATCCCATGCAACTACCACTATAGGCAGCAGCGATCTGTTGTCATGTGAAGGGTTGCCATGTCCCTATATCTTTATAGTGTTGATATGTGTGATCATAGTGAATGTCAGCATGTGCCGCGGGGTAAAGGTCAATTCAAATCCAATCCTCTCGCTCTCTCTGAAGGGTAATAGAGATTGATAACAGATGAAGCCTTCACACAGCAGGGGTCATACTTCTTAAAATGTTTGTTACTTTAGCACTTAGAATTCCAAGAACTATGATGGTAATTGCAACATATTTGGCTTGATGATAGGGATCTGTTCTACTGCATTTTTGGATTTCATGTTTATAGGTGAAATAACTCAAAGTGTCAGTTGCTTTTTCTGGTTGACAAGGTCCTAAAGATAGATCTTTTAGCCTGTTGTATAACTTGAGTTGCTGAGGTCAGTGTCTGGCTTATATATTTGTTTATGTTTTGGCAAATTAAAGTATGCTGAATAAGTCCTGTCCACAATTTACCAATTTTTTTCAAAACTTTTAATACAGAAGAGAATTTAAAAATGTGTTCTGGTTGTTTATTTCACACGGACAAATTGTCAGTGTGTTTATTCTCTGATAGTGTAAATTAAGCTAATTCTACAAACCTGTGTTTTTTTTACAATCCACTAAAATACATTTTGATGTTTTATGTACCCTTCTTTAAATGTGCTATGTTCATTGCATCATTGTATCTTCATTGTTTTGCAACTTTACACAATAGGCACTTTGTAAATACATGATGTCTAAATATTCAGATATTGATGACTACATTTAATCTTTTCATGTATAATTTCCGGCAGACATATTTTCAACTCACTTTCTATTTAGCTTTTCTTCCGTTAACTCAGTGGTTCTCAAACTTTTTCTGTCAGGCTCCCCCTTTGGAGAAAAAAAAAAGTCGGGCCCCCCCCGACACAAATAGTCTGTCACGATTATTGTGTTGTGTCACGTTTTTAGTTTTGTGTGTCTGGTAGTGGGTGTTTTGCTTTTCTCCTTGTCATGTTTTCCTCCCTGTGTATTGTCTGTTCTTTTTTCCCTGTGTTTTCCTGTCTGTCGTTAGCTTCCCTGGTGTGTCTAATTTCCTGATTGTTTTCACCTGTCACCCCTTCTGTATCTCCTGTTCTCATCAGCGTCAGCCCCGACCCTGATTGTTCCCACCTGTTTATTGTTACCCTGTGTTTAAATTCCCCTGTCTCCCAGGGCCCTTCTCACTTCGGTTAAATGGATTCCTTGCGTCCCTCACTTGCGTCGTATTGCACTCCCTGTGACTAGTCCCTCCCACCAGGGAAGCACGGAGAGACGCAAGGAAACCAAGAGAAGCAGGGAAATTAGTTTCAAGAGCAATGGGACGTCCTTTCCTCGAGAGCGTTACGTGAAGCGACGTCCGTTTGTGATGACGCCGCACAGCTGATCGTCTGACAGCAGCCAGCTCTGTCCCCGTTATTTCCACACACACCCCCGCCTCTGTTAGTACACATTTACTGACACAAACATTTGTATCATCTGTTGTAGACCCAAATAAATAAAATAAGAACGAATTCTCAAAAAAGATAAACGCCATTCTTAAAATGTATAAAAGAACAATAGTTTGATTAATATTGATTAGAGTACACAAAATAAATAAAATAATTGAGAGAAGAAAAAGAGATATGTTATATATCAAAACCCAGTTAGATTAACATTCATTGGATTGCACACTTTGTTTGTTTGTTTAGATATGTAGCAAATTAACATTTTAAATAGCACTTAATGACTGACAGAATGGAAATGACAATAAATGAAAATGTAAAACGAAAAAAGCGATCATGAAAAATGTTTCCAAAAAATGAATAAAATGATTTTTGACCACTTTGTTGTTCAGATATATCACATATTTGTAACTAAATGATACATTAATTGAAACAAAAAGCGGTATAAACAGAGGAGTGAGTCCTGTGAGGTTCATGTATTTTCTTCACTCCGCTGGGAAACTGCTCTCATGTCAAGAAGCATCAGATCAGTGCATGCACTGGATCGTCCAATCGGTGAGCGATACACAGTAAGGGGGCGGGGCGAGTGTCTGAGGATTTAATTGGAAGATTGTCTGGTGGTTCCTCGATTATAGCTCCTCCATTATCGCTCTTCGCTCCTCGCTCCTCCGACAAAAATAAGGCCATTGGGACGCTACTCAAGATGGCGCAGACAAATCAACTTCCGGTGAGACCGAGACCGAGGAGGAAATGAAAAATAAGAGAAGTGAGAAGGGCTCCCAAACTCACAGAAATGAATCATGGTAGAGTTTATTTTTAAGCATTTAAATCTATTTGATTTTATTTAAATACTCATATTTTTTAAATGTATGTATTGAAATTAATTATAATCTGTATAATTCCTGTCAATTCTAAAATATATTGATTGTAATTACTTAGAGCAGCGGTTTTCAAAGTGTGAGGCGCGCCTCCCCTGGGGGGCGCCAGAGAGCTTCAGGGGAGGCGCAGCGTGGGACACAAAAGAACGAGAAAAAGACGAGTAAAGTGACACTTGCCCACTTGTGGCTGTCTGTGGAGACCGAGTTCCCCCACCTCGCCAAAAAGGCTGTAAAAGTGTTCATTCCCTTCACCTCCACCTACCTGTGTGAGTGCAGGTTTCCGCATTGACTTTGATCAAAAGCAAGTACCGGTCAAGGCTGCAGCCAGAGGATGATCTGCGTTTATTCCTGTGTGCATCAAAGACGCAGACTCATTGTTCCCACTAAAGTAGGGGTGAGTGTAATGAGGAGGCAAAGTTGACGTTCAGTGTGTTACCGGGAGCATATAAGGATTTATCCACCATGTTTAAAATGTTAAAAAAAATATGTCTTGAGAACACGGCGTGCGGACAATACGGGTCGTGCTGCAGCTAGATGTGCCTGTCCTCTTTAAGAAGGTGTAGGCGACTGACATGCAAGGAAGAACGGCTGTCCACAGGCTGTTCCAACTTTAACAACTGTATGAACTTCCAGGGTAGTGAATTGAACATGCAATTGTAATTGGGTGTGTGGTATATTTTCATGCACGGACACGCATGTTCCACAACACACAAACTGAACAACACTCAATTTTCCGATCGCTACCAGCGTCCTTGCGATCTTGTTATAATAACAACTGCACGTTACTAATGCAATATGGTTGAGACTATTCAGGCTTATTCTCGAGGGGTGCAAGGAATAGTCCAAGTAGTGGGGGAGTTTTATACAATATGTTTAAAACATAAAAAGGTTTAAAAAAGTTATTGTTTAATGTTTTAAGGAGGTGACGCTACTCAGCCAATCAAATCGGTGCAGTCAGCACGATAGATTCAAACACACACACACAGAGACTAGACAAGAGGAGAGAAACAGTCGGAGTAATTTCAAATGGCGGAAGGTAGACAGCGAAAACAGAGCATTTAATTACATTTTCTCTTACCTCTTTGAAATGCAATTGAATACCCCTGCATTATAGCAACAATAACAATAATAATAATAAGAATAATAATAATAATAATAACAGCAATAATAATTGGGAGGGAGGGCGCGGCTGTTCTTATGTTCGCTGAGGGGAGGCTCACCTTCCCACACTTTGAAAACCCCTGACTTAGAGGTTAAACAATAGCAGGACACTCACAGAAATAAATCATGGTAGAGTTTATTTTTAAGCATATAAATCTATTTGATTTGATTTAAATACTCATATTTTTTAAATATATGTATTGAAATTAATTATAATCTGTATAATTCTGTCAATTCTAAAATATATTAAATATAATTACTTAATACATATTAACATGGTTTAAATAACCAAAGCTGTGAAACAAACAAGATTATTTTATTTAAAATGTATGTGATTGGTTTACATACAACTTGGGGGAAGTGAAATTGGGAAACAGGAAATGACATCCTTATTTTCCGTTGGACCACATGTAGTACCTCAGGCTTAATGATGAGTAATCCGAGTCATCCTTTGTCTACTTACATCCATCTGTGTATTATTCGTGCAGTTTTTATCATATTACATTAATATCAATTCATTGATGATCAAATCTACGTAGTTTGTGATGATTGTAAGCAGTTTTATCTTTAGTCCTACTACGTGTTGTGTACCGGCTCGCTAGCTAACGTTAGCTAGCAATTCACTAAACTTGGTGCTCTATGCTGAGTAGGAAAATAATCAATGATTGGCGAATTGAAATGCATTTCATTCAAAGCTTTTCGGATAGGGGTGCATTTTTTTTAGACACCTTTTTAAATTTAGACAAAAAGTCTAAAGTTTTACATATCTGTGAATATCTCCGAAACGGTTTATTATAGAGAGATGTGTTTTTGTGTTTGTCCGTCTGTTTACATAGAAATGTTTGAATTTAACTTCTGTCAGTGCATACATTTTCTATATATACATTTATTTTTTTTACTTCTGGAATGCACTTTTTCAGTTTGTAATCCCGTTGCATCAGTTGAAGTGGCTTTTTTTTTTTTTTTTTGGCGCCGAGAAGCGGAGCCATTTCGGCGCCCATGTTGACCGATTATGTCGTTCGTTTCGGCGTCTGTTCTATTTTGTGAGCGAGCCGCCAGCGATCGTGTCAAACCGGGCAGGAAGTCAAACATAAAACAACGGGAGAATCCGGTCAATTTTCAAAATAAAACACTGCGACTGACAAATACGATTTTGAGTCAATAGGATAAATTCATTGATAAGAGAAAATTAAAATGGCCTAAAATGTCTGATCTTGCAGAAGGTTGGATGTGTGGGTTTTTCAGTAGGGTTGCAGATTAAATATGCACTTTGAAAACTGATGTTTTTTGGTAGCCAGGGGTGCGCTTGTTGTTTGTGTGTTAATAACATAACTGACTTATTTTTCTTTGTATTCATTCACAGGTGCTATGTGAATGTGGCCATGCAAATTGTGTGACAGTTCGCTGTCTTCCAGGTATGAGTTGATAAAACATTTTAGGATGAGACATTTTCACCATGGCCGCACATGCCGATATCCATGTCAATATGTAGAGTGTCCTTGCTTAGAATTTGGTGGTCAAAGGTCAAGTTTAGAGTGACACAGTTCATTGCTCTCTGTTCCCTCCATCTTTCAGGACATCGAATGCCGTGAGGCCGAGGCAGATGCCCGCAAGGACGACCATGGCAATCTACACTGTTCGAGCTGAGAGTGATGATCCTGATGGTCCTGGTGGACGCTTTGCAGATGTCGGTGTGGTCCTGGAAGGGGTCGAAGTTCTCCACAACCTCCAGAGTATCAACCATGCATGCGTGATGCTTTATGGGTTGATCTACGCACTTAATCTAAGCTATCCAAAAAGCTTGAAGAATACATTCAAAGTTTACCAGAAGATCCTGATGGACCTGGAATCGTCCAAGCTTTCCCCCAAAGTACAAGCACTGAAACTCAAATTGCTCAGGTGATTCACACATATCAAACACACAGAAAGCTAGAAACGGCAAGTGCTCAGTCAAGACTTTGTTTAACCTTCCTAACTTGCCTCTGTTCTATTAAAGTTAGAAAACATTTTACATGTTCCATCTACAGCAGTAGAGGACTTGGTTGAAGAGCTACACTACCTGCTGAGTACTGTGTCTGTGTGAAGAGAAGAGGTTTGCTTTAATATTAATAAATGTGTTGAATCAACAAGGTGGTCTGATTGTATGAATCATTGAGATATTGTTGAATGGAAAATAGAAAAATGTATTGTATATTAATCACAAAAATACAGAAATCTAATGCATTTTGATTGAATTTAAGCTTAATTGTTATGTATTTCAAACACATACACATTATTCATCTTGAATAGGTAACCTAATTACTGTGTAATTCAAACAAATATACTTAATGTATTCTGAATACATAATCTGATTAATATGCATTTAAATTCAATAAATTATATTAATACTGAATACATAAACCTGGTGAATATGCATTTCAAATGAAAAGGCTTTATTACACTGATGCATATGCATCATGTAAAGTTTATTAGGTAGGTTTATGTTCAAAATATTAAAAAAAATTAAATGGAACTTTGTCATGTAATTATTTTACATAAATCTTAAAAGTTAGGGTTGAATATTTCTGTGAGTGCAGTGTTCAGTGTCAGTTCGTATTCTCTCTTGCTATGGTCAGGTCTATGCTCCTTGTGCTCTTGAAAAGTTTTATTCCTCACTACGTGAGCGCTTTCATTTTTTTTCTCTATTTTTGTCATCTTGGCTAGAGATTTGATAGTTACCTTTTTTGTTGTTCAATGCTGTATTTGGAAAATAAAGTATCTTACAAATACTTTACGTCTGTCTCCCGGGTCGTGCAATTGGGTCTTACCTCCTAAGTGCCTGAGTTCTTAACATAGTCAGGCTCAGTGGCGGCGCCAGAGATTTATCTTGGAGGTGCTGTGGGGTAGCTTGACGTTTCATAAAGGGTGCTTTTAGGGTTTCCCATTAATGTACCGGTCGCTACGGTGGAATTTTCTTCTGCAACAAACCCCACGCACACACACATTGTACCCGCGACTGTTACAATAAAGGCTCAATAATCCGCTCACGGCGTATCGGTGTATGCAGGGGCAAAGGGCTATTTTTATAGGTGGTGTGTGGACCTCAGGTCCGGGGGCAAGCTCCCCCGGGAAGATTTTTAAATATTGAATTTAAAAGCATCAATCTGGTGCACTTTGAGAGCAAAATGAAGAGATCTATGGATACATCTCTCAACACCCATTTGAAACAGAACTGTAAACAGATTTACTATTTCTTTATGGATATTTTACAAATCACTCCCCTTTCAAACTGTATTCTTTTTTTACTGTCATATAGTATTTCATACCTGTTTTTTATTTATTCTCTTATTTTATAACTACAATGATCATATAAACGTGTGCCTCGGAAATAATTGTAAACATTAATGGTGACCAAAACGTTTGAGACCCACTGAGATAACACTGAGAGAGTCCTTTAGCTCACTGAGGCTCTCAGTCTGACAGGAGAGGACTCTCCTCCACTTTGTTGTTGAAAAAACTCCTTATATCCGTTAGCGTAGCTCGCTAGCACCAGAAGCTAACAACAACAATCTCCGGTACCGGTGCGCTCTCTCTCTCTCGCGCACACACACAAAATGGCTCGTTCCACACACACACAGAGCCGAGCTGTAATGAAACACAGAGACCCAGACGTAATAGTACTGTACTGTATCATCTTCTTTTCGAATCAATAATTTTTCAAAATATGATTTTTCTTTTTTAAATCTTTTTTAAATTTCTTTTTTTAATAACCATTTTTACTCCTGGTCTCTCACGCCCCCCGTGTTATGCCTCTGGCAGGCAGCCGGCTTACAGGAGAGTGCACGGAAGCATTTCGCCGATTTCCACACTTGTGAAAACATGAAAAATCTCTAATAATCGCTCTTCCCTCCCTTGGTGCTCCCCTTTTAATGTTCTTTTGTCACCTCTTTTGTCATACTAACTCTTTCCATCTTTCCTCAGTTCATCTTCTCCTTTTCTTTCCTTTGTCCTCATCTCTGTAGCATCTCACTTCAGCACCATCTCTTCCTAATTTTAATTTGCAACTTCTCTTTTTTCGTCTCCTACCTGCTTTGTCTGCTCCTCGCCTCTATCACTTTCCTCCCGCACACTTCCTATGTCTCTCTTCCTTCCCTTCTCTCAGCTTCCCTCCTTGTTTCTCTCTCTCCTTATTCTCCAAGTGATGGAGGTTTGTTTTTATAGGAAGTGACAGAGTAAAGAGCTGTATAAAGGTTACAGTGGCTTCCTCCATGACACTGCCATATTACTTATCACACTCACGCTCTGTCTTATACACACTCTCTCTCTCTCTCTCTCTCTCTCTCTCTCACACACACACACACACACACACACACACACACACACACACACACACACACACACACACACACACACACACACACACACACACACACACACACACACACACACACACACACACACAAACATAATTTCTCCTTGGGCACTTTGCTGCACCCTGGGACACCTAATAAAGGCAGTGGGGGGTTCCTGTATGCCGTTCTCTCTGAAGCACATACACAAGTGCATATGCAAAAAAACACTGTCATTATTATGGATGCATGTGTCATTCCAAGTTATACAGAGAGTAAAAACTCTTCTGTATTCTTCTTGCTCATAAAATAAAATGTATGCTTTCATATTGTTTGGAAACTTGAAGAATGTCCCAGAGTGCTTGAGGAAGTGTCCCTGCGTACCTCCTCTGAGCGAGGTTTTCTCAGATGTGTTTGAAACCATCACAAGAGTCATTAGTCTGACCCCTCGCATGAGACTGGATTAACTTCAGTGTGGCTAAAACAGACAGTGCTCCTACTAGCAGTATTGCTAAGCTAAAAGGAGGGTGCGATTCGGTTGCTCTGGTCACAGTGTGGTAGCCACAAGGGAGAGCTATAGCAGAAAGCTAGGCTACGTGACACTAGCAAGCCTTCAATTATAGTTTTCAGAACTAGCTATCTGTTTTAATTGAAAACCTTCCCTTCAACAAATTGTCAACAAAGAAAGTTAACAAAAAGCTGGTGAACTTATTGGAGAAATTAGACGCTAAAGAGACTCTGTCTCAGTAGTTGGGAAAGAACGTACCTCAGTGCTAAAAGGAAATGATATATCAAGTGTTAAGAAATGTGCTACATAACTTCTGTATGTATAAATTGGTAACTGTGGTTTAACTTTAATTAAGCATATTGTTAGTTTGTTCACAATTTGTTTCTGTCTACCCCAAAAAGAATCAGTCAGAAAACATTAAATATCATTGTAGTAGAAGTAAAAGATAATATCTGATAATAACATGTGACCTACTTGATTCGACAACTGTTGAGGTTGTGTTCATCTGGTTTCATGGTTAGATGTCGGCAAACAGTTTTTACCGCATAAGAATCGCTGAACTGGATGTCTTTAGTGTTTAAAATTGCTTTTCTCCTGTTTACTTGAGAAAGTAAGTGGTGAGGACAAACACTCACACACATTCAGAGAGATGCTGTGCCCTCCAGACTCCTGTTTTGACTGACAGAATACTATCGGATGATTCAACCTTCCTTACACAGACATTGGCTGACAGCAGAGCGATCATAAAGCCTTCTTAAATACGACAGGCCTCCATATCCACCCTCTACGCTGATAGCTATGTGCGCGCTGTCGAGGATTTTCCTGTGTAGATTTCTGTTTCAATCGCATGCTTTCATTGTCTCTAATTCTCCTTCAGATTCTCTCTTTCACATCTGTATGTCAATGATTTTCAACTTTGATAACAACGCTCTGTAACAATCTTAATAACTGTCAGTTTGTGTACCAGTATCTCTGGAATCTGCATCTGTGTGTGTGTGTGTGTGTGTGTGTGTGTGTGTGTGTGTGTGTGTGTGTGTGTGTGTGTGTGTGTGTGTGTGTGTGTGTGTGTGTGTGTGTGTGTGTGTGTGTGTGTGTGTGTGTGTGTGTGTGTGTGTGTGTGTGTGTGTGTGTGTGTGTGTGTGTGTGTGTGTGCGTTCTCTATTCTCCCTCAGTCCTACTGTCAGTCAATCTCAGATGGAGTAATGCTTGTTTATCAGCTGTCAGACACATACAAACACACAAAATGGAAAAGCTGCACTGGAAATAAATGATACACAGTCAAAGGGCCCTACACTCACATACATTAAATTACAGACACACATGCATTCATATAACACTTAAAAGCAAGCTTACACTCAAGCAGCTTTACACTGCACACGTATCTCCTCCTTGACGGTTTGTCGCGCGCTAATGGAAGAAACCCCGCAGAAAAACTGAGATATTCTTTTCCATTCAGTCTGTCAGCTACGTTTAATACAAAGCCAGCATCTTCAGGGGCGCAGATACATTTAACATTTAGGGGTCTGCTGGGAATTTGATGCATGCGTGATTGTACAAGTGGGTTCTTTAACAAAATGAGTTTTATAAGATGACTAGGCTGAAGATATTTTGTTTATGCTTGTCTCAGTTTCAAAGTCAATTTTTATACATATCAAATGTGAAAAGTACGCTCGCCCCCCGTGTATTAGGAGAGATTGGATTATTTTTTAAGATCGGCTAAAGTGAAACAGCTACTCGCTTTTATTCATACTTGTTTTGTCTCCTACATATCTCTCTCCCTGTCTTTTACTGCCATCATCTTCTTTCTTTTTCAGTGTAGTAAGAAGTAATAAGGGATATACTGTCAAGTTGTGCATCTGCAGTGTATGTGGCGTGCGTGTGTGCCTTTGTTTGTGTGTGAGCGATCACGTACAGATATTTCTGTCATTGTGTGTTATGGGAAACAGACTCTAATGTGTTTATAATTGACTCCAGCTCCAGCAGACTGGCTCAGTGGGCAACAGATGCCACAGTTGCTGCTGCCACAGGCTGGGTGTGTTATTATTGAGTGAGAATGTACACTATGTGTGTGTCTATCTCTGAGCATGTCTGATAGCACACGTGAGTTTATTGTTATTGGTGTGATTTCTCACCTGTGTGTGAAGATTTTGATTTGTTGGAACTAACTTCCACATCTTGCTGTCATTAAACAAAGAAGTTTGCACACCTGAATGTCAACAGTAAATGTGTTACAGCCTGTCTAGGATAGAGAGATGGGTTCATGGCATGCTCACCGTACAAAAGTCAATTTTGCATGTTGGCAGGCAGAGGCAGCAGAGATATATGTTTGAAAACATTCCTTTTAATATTCAGATGCTTTTGAATAATAATATATTCTGGAAAGATATATTGCTTTGAAACAGAGAAAAGCCATGACAGTATCTGCCCTCATCTAGGGAGTGTGAATGACTAACCTTATATACAGTATGTGGTCGCGCAGATGACTAGAGAGAAGCAAAGATATCTTGCTATGTTCATCTTTAAATGCATTTGTGTCATGTTGGAATTTCTATTAACCCACATGACGAAAAAAGCTTTTCGGGCTTCTCATACGATGCAGCAACAGGAAATGAAATAGTTTTTGACACAAGGTCAGTGGCCAATGCAGTGTAATGAGAATTCCAACAAAATTTGGGGAATAACTCATTAAACTGACGGTCAATTTGGTCGTTAAAATTATGGAATGCCGTTTATTAAGTCAAAAATTCAATAAATACATACATAATTAAATAAATATATATATATATATATATATAAATACGCCTATGAAATAAATAAATAAGGTTATGAAATACATTCTGAAATATATAAATAAGGCAATAAATATATATAAATCACATTTAAATACACATTTATTTATTTCATAGGACTTTTATTTCATAATGTCACATTTATTTATTTATTTCAAGAGTTTTATTTCATAATGCCTCATTTATTTAATTCAGGGGACTTTTATTCCATAATGCCACATCACATTTCCATTTCTTATATTCAAATGAACGGGGCGTGGTTAGCTCACAGATCCAGGCGAAAGCAACAGCACCACAACACTGACTCAATAGCTCTTGTTTCACACGCTTTTCTGGTGGTTAACTGGTTCTTCTCTGGTTCTGCCCCTTTTCCACCAAACCGGTTCCAGGGCTGGTTTAGCTCTGGTTCTTCCTGTTTCAGCCGCAGTGGAGCCGGCTCTAACCACCGAAAACCGGTTCTTAGCTGACCCCACTCGGCTGCCTGGCAAGAACCACGCTCACGTTGGAGGGGGGCGAGATTAACCTGAGCGATAACAGCTCATGGCGAGTACGGCAAATTAAAGTTCTAACAAGCAGTATCGCTGAACAAAGTGATTAGAACGCAACCACACACTTTATAAATAAAAAACACACTTAAACAAATCAGGCAACCAGCCAACACTAACCAGGTTGAATGTGATTCTGTTTATTTTTACCTTACTTTGACCATCCATTCGTTGTTGATCATTGTGTAGAGCCAACCCAGTCTCACGACATTTCGTGTTAAGTCACGAAATGTAATCTATTGATTCGTGTTCACCAACACGATTTCCTCCTTTTTTTCGTGTCACACAGAACGATTTTAAAAGCAATGCATTTCTATTGGTAGTATGTTTCGTGCCTGCACCACGTCTTTTTGTCCGGTCGGGTCTTGGAAGACCGGAAGCTGTGTGGTTCATAAAAACATTTTCTTACTCAATATCAAGCCACGATTATTGTTTTTATTTTAAAATGTATAATGTTGGACTTTTGCCATCCGTGAGGAAAAGTAATGGGGCTCAGAATACTGAAATATGTATTTAAGTGTTATTCTTTTCGAAATAGCACACTGTTATTTACTCAACAATAACACACAATTATCCTTGTTTTTATTTATTTGTTTAATTCTATAATCTCATGGTTTTTTGCCGTCCATCAGGAACTGAATTTCAAAATAAAGTCATTGATAATATTATGTATGAAATTATTTTGTCTATTAACTAGGGCGCCGTGTCATGTTATGACCGTCTTTTCTATGTTGCTTTGAGGTTTTTCCATCGGTTTGGGGTTTAAAATTTAAAAACAGTAATAAGTAATAAGCCAATAAGTAATACGCCTTGTCAGCCATGAATATAGACAGAATTGCGTTGCCCGGCAACAGCTTGGGTTCATGTTCATTTATAAACATGACTATAACACAAAATGCCGGGAGACTGGGTTGGGAGAGCAGACAGACGTTTTGTTTTGTATTATAGCAGCTATCGGATGGAATCAATACATGGGCTACACAGGTTGCCATGTCCGACCATAACAACTAGAATCATAATGAAAAATACGCCGGTAAAATTTCCCTGTATAAAACGGCCTATATGACACAATAGGATAGCAACAAGTAGTTAAGATAGTCAATTTGCTTCGGTTGCTATGCTAACATCACCCATTTTATACCAGAGAGACTTTCATAACAGCGTTGTGATGCCAAACAGCGTCAATTCCTACTGAAACACATTCACTTAAGGGGGGGGGGGATATTTATCAGCTGCTTCTGTGAACCATTCAATGCTTTATAAACCAGCAGCAGTATTTTTGAAATATATTCTTTGACACCCAGTAAGCCAGTGTAAAGACTTCAGACCAGGAGTGATGTGATCCATTTTCTTTGTGTCAGTGAGGACTGGAGCAGCAGCATTCTGAATCACCTGCAGCTTTCTAATAGATTTTTTTGTGAAACCTGTGTAACCCTAACCCTAACCCTAACCCTAACCCTAAGTCTTTCCAAATCCTGCTGTGTCATTAGTCTTTTAAATTCTAGATATGTTCTTTAGGTGATAGTAGGCTGATTTAGTAACTGTTTTAATGTGACTGTTGAAACTCAGGTCAGAGTCCATGACTACACCTAGATTTCTGGCTTTATCTGTTGTTTTGAACATTGCAGACTGAAGCTCAGCGCTAACTTTTATACGTTCTGCCTTGATTCCAGAAACAATTACCTCAGTTTTATCTTTGTTTAATTGGAGAAAGTTCTGGCACATCCAGTCACTGATTTGTTCAATGCACTTACTCAGTGTTTGAATTGGAGCATAGTCTCCTGGTGAAGTGGTTATGTAAATGTAGGTGTCATCCGCATAGCTATGGTAACTTATTTGGTTGTTTTTCATTATTTGAGCCAGTGGTAGCATGTAGATGTTAAAGAGAAGAGGCCCCAAGATGGAACCTTGAGGAACCCCACATGTCATATTTGCCAACTCAGATTTGTATTGACCTATATAATCAAAGTTGTTTCTGTCCTTTAAGTAGGATTCAAACCAATTTAGAACTTTTGATTAAAGTCCCACCCAGTTTTCCACTCGGTCTAGTAATATGTTGTGTTCAACAGTGTCAAATGCAGCGCTGAGATCTAATAATACTAACACTGAAGTTCTGCCACTGTCTGTGATTTAAGTAGATGCATTGAAGAAGGAGGGGAAATTAGAGAATTGAGAAGCCTTCATTGAGTCAGTGTTGCTCTGGTCTGGATCTGTGAGCTAACCACGCCCCGTTCATTTGAACATAAGAAATCGTAATGGAATGTGGCATTATGAAATAAAAGTCCCCTGAAATAAATTAATGTGATTGATGTTTTTTTTTTTTTTTTTTCTAAATCAAGCACCAATTTTTGTTTTGGTGTCCCACAAGCATAATTATCTTTAAACAACAATTCTTATAAATACATAAAACATAAATAATGTGCAATACAATAAGTGGTGTGGTTTTTTGCATTGTGGTTTGGAATTTACATTTTTATGCTAATGATAAAATATTGGTCCAACCTAAAATCAGGCCTTCTCCAAATTACCATGATGACATTCAGACCTCTTGTCACTTTAAAGACTGTCCTGAACTATTGACTTAAAGGTTTATGCAATTCACACCTTTGATTAACCAGGTCTCGTAAGTAAGAATATGCTTTGATTGCAGATTGTTCTGTAAAACTTGTGTTAAATTGGTTCTGCTACTATTTCTAATAAACTCAATAAATTATGATGGTTATAGTAGGACTTAAAACATTATATTGTACTCTTATTCATTTGTACATTTAATCAAATGAAGCAGAGACTTGATTTTCATTCTTGTGTCTTTTCCTTTTGAAATTAGCCATGATAGCCTGGAGGCAAGAGAGGGGAAGTTTATTGGGGCAGGGCTGATGGGGACCATAGTGATCCAGTATTTGGATTACTTATATCTGCTTAGTCAGTGTGGTCCTGCATTTGTTAAGCTGCTGATTCATTATCACGCACTTCCGTTTTGCAAACTACCTCACTTCTGTCTAGCCAAATCTCTTTCTTTCTAGGGTTTTTCACTAAAAAAGTTATTTTATCTTCACATTTCCCTCACTCTTCTTCCTTTCTCTTTCTCTCTCTCTGACATCCTCTCCTTGTGTACAAGCTAGATTTTAATAGAAATATATTGTTTATGAACTGGAGACCATAATCAGATTGTATCCCCTCCTTCTGACCTCATTAGTATTGACCTGTCCTTCGGTGATGATGTCACAGGCGGCTGCTGTAAACTGGCCAATGATCTTTAGTCAACATTGGTTTGTGTCCAAACAGTTCCTGTCTCTGTTTCCATTCTGTTTCTCTCTTTGTGCACACACATACAAATGGCAATTTAGGAGGCTTTCTATCATTGAGGTGTTTTCTGTACTGAAACATGATATTTGTGTTATTTACCCCAGTTAGGTATATCAACCAAATATCAGTTTAGACAGAAACATCACATCCGTTATCCAGCCTGATCTCAAGTAAGTACGTTCCTCTTGGACAATTCTTCAAGGCATATTGTGCGACAGTAGCCAATAATCAGGCTCAAGTATACCAAGTTATTCTTTGACACTAAATGTAAGGGTTTAACTCAGCGTTGGCTGTTGTGCTGTATATATATATATATATATATATATATATATATATATATATATACATATTGAAGGTCCTAAAATCTTTGAGAGAAAGTTATATTTTTCTCCTCAAATTCGACCACAAAACAGCTTTTGCAGTGTGTGTTTATTTGCCCCTTGACTCCAGAGTACCAATGCGATAAAAGCTCAGGTAAATGTGCGCCTTCTTGCATCTCTTCATAGACAAGACATCGACTCAACGCTTAGAAAAGTGTCATGTTCTCACAGACTTGAAGCTAGGAAGAGCTAGATAGACTTTTAATATTAACAAACAGGCCATTATTACCAACTACGCTTTGAATTAAAGTAGCAGCAGCAGTCACCAAGTTGGCAACACTGACTCTGCCTGCCTATACCAATTAGCAGTTTATGGCTGTGATCTAAATCAGCCAATCAAGTTGTTGCTGTCCAAAATCATTTTCTTCTCTGCTGTTGTCTGCGGCTATTTTATGTGAAATCATTCCAGTGCCAAGGTTGAGCTCAAACAAAGTCCACTCCTCATCACATCAGGATTTTCAGCATTCACTTAATCTCATGTCCTAGACTCCTTAATGGGTTTTCTATTTTCCTTATAAAATATGATCATGTTGTCAAAACGTATTCACATTTCTTATCCTATAGTACATGTCAATAGAAAATATGTGTGACACACAGTGTTGTGCTAGTTACTGAAAACCAGTAACTAGTTACCATTACTAGTTACTTCATTTCAAAAGTAACTCAGTTACTTTACTGATTGCTTACACCAAAAAGTAATACGTTACTGTGAACAGTAACACATTAGTTACTTAAAAAAGGGCTCCCATTAATGCCCTTATAGCCTTCATTTCAGTACTGTTATTGCATTGGAGAATAATACAATCTGTTGATCGAGAAATAGCAATAGAAATAGTAGAAATAGCCTGCATGTGTTCTACAACATACCGTGCAATGGCTTTATCAACTTTTCTCTGGCTAGCAGTCCCTCGGTTAAAATCCAGCCGCTGTTGCTTAGGTGGAGGTGGAGTGGCGTCGGATGAGTCTGGGTCTGTGGTCTTAGCTACTAGCTTCGTCCCAGCCTGTTGTTTCTGCCTATGTTTCAACAGATTTGAATTGCTGTTTTGTGCAGTAGATAGGATCTTTGACCTGCCAAGACACAACTTACATTTAACTAAAACGTTCTTTTGATGTCCACATATGTGGACACTCGTTCTGAATTTCCATAAAACACATTAAAGTCACCTTTTTGTAATAGAGTGAAACACTTTTTTATTTCCACCTTGAACACAGCAGTTTTTTCCTGGCTGCTTTTGCATGTATTAATAACTTATACACACATAATTTTGCATGTTCTGCAACATGTTTTGAACATCTGAGAGTAAAAACAACATGAAACACTGCAATTTTGCTCCTTTTGGACTGTCACAACTACAGTACGGCTCATTTAAAATGCTACAAACAGTTGCAGGAAGACATCATATGCCTGTAACAAAATATAAAACATTCAAAGCATTTTGCATTGTTACTGTTGCATCTAATAATACCACAAAGGCAACTCAACTCCACCCATCTTGAGGTTGTACTCACGGACAATGCTTGGTCGCGAGACAGTCACACTCAAGCAGTGCACCTTTACCTTGATACAGATCAAAGTCCAGCACAATGCCATCTGCTGTAGCACAAACAAAGTTCTTGATGCCAAATGGGTTTGGCTTCATTGGCAGATATTGTCTGCATGGACAGGCTCCTGTGAAAGGAACCATCTGCTCATCAATAGATGCGAATTCAGGTCGATTCTGAGACTTGCAGCCTTGCAGAATCCGATCCAGAAAAGGCCTCACCTTCCAGAATTTGTCCCTCTTCCTCAGATCTTCTGGCACATCATCATCATCAATTAGCACTTTTATTGATCCCCTCAGTCTGAAGAATCTGTCGCGCGTGAAACTGTCAGTGATGGCAGTGATTCTCAAGGCTTTGGACCAGTACATCCTGATTGTTGGGTATCGGATGCAGGACATACAGGCACCAAAAAAGTGGTAAACCTCATCTACAGAGGTGTTGAGTGGGTCCCCACTCCTATACAGTGACATAGCATTAGAGCAATCTGAAATAATTTTCTTGAAATCTCTATCTATATACTGTTCAAAATAGTTTAGTGGGGTCCAGCCATTTCTGTCAAGCTCAGTTTCATCCTCATGCTCAAACTGGGCAAGGTCTGGCATCAATGGAGCCCTCCAGCGCAACCCACGTCCTGCACAACCAGAATCAGAATAAAAATAGTACTTATTTCAAAGTAAGTTACATATTTTTATCCATGCAAGCAATTCACTGAGATGTATTGGTGCATAACGTAGTTGAATCTGAGTGGACGTTTATATGAAATTTGAAGATTTACCCTCAAGGCATGCTAAAATAATAACAATTACCTTTATTGGGTTGTCCCTGAGTGCTTGGTCCTGGTGTTGGCTCTTCCGAGTCATCATCTGAGCGATCAGCCTCGATCTGCTGAGTTTGATGGCGCCGTCTGGGAGTGCGGGACGAACCTGTCCCTGTCCCTGAACCTGTCAACAAGTGTTGTAAATAAGCCTTTTGCTTCATATCCTTCACCTAGCCCTGAGGCCCTGCCTAAAATAAAGAAATATCCACTGGGTCTTGGCTAACCATTATTTGCACCACGGAGACGTTTACATCCTCTGCTGTGCTCAGTGGGCTGAGGAATGGGGTCCTCATCATCACTACTGTCATCCTCATCCTCACTGCTGCTTTGCTCCTGTGGTGGGGGTTGATAATTGGCATCCAGGATGGGATCATCATTGTCAGACAAGTCTTCCAAATCTGAGTTGTCTCCATTAATTAACCCAAATAGCTCCAATGCTCTTTGCACAGAAAAACGCTCTGAAAATAAAAACATGAAAAAATCAAATACAAACCAATGTCATTTATATATGTATTTATGTATTTCTTTGTTATTTATTACACTGGGACAATGTACAGCTTTTCAACTGCACCAGAGTTAGCTATAAACAACTCTAGCTATTAGCTATAGCAAGGCACATTTGTACTAGCATATTAACATTTTGAACCCAAGTAATTTATGTATGTATTTAGTTATTTAATTGTTATTTATGTCATCGGGACAATGTACAGCTTTTTAGCTGCACCAGAGTTGGCTATAAGCTATTTTACTTGTGCACATTTTTACTAACATATTAGCATTTTCGACCAACCTAAGTCCCTATGTACACTAGGGGTTTCACCAACTAATCGACTAGTCGACTAGTCGACTACCTTTACCACTAGTCGGCGCTGTAGGCCCTACTCAACTAGTCGTGAAAATTTTTTAGGTAAACGAGGTGCTGCAAAATGCTCCAAAACACGTCCGATATTCTTGTCTGGCAGTACTTCAACGAAGATGTAACCAACTCCACAGTGAAGTGTCAGTTGTGTACAGCTGTACTGAAGTACAATACAAATGCATCTGCTATGCGCAACCATCTGAAGATGAAACACCCGCTGCCGACAGCTAGCACTAGCAGTAATGCTAGCACCAGTGAGCAACGGACCGGCGTCAGCACTGAACAGAGGCAAACGAACAGCAAGAAAACACGGGTCAACAGTGATGCGGATGATGAGCTACGGGATTACTGCCAGCGGACACCGCATATCCCCACAATGGATAATCCACTGGAGTGGTGGGCAGAAAACGTGCACCGCTTCCCCCGCTTTCGAGGAGCTACCTGGCTATTCCAGCCACAAGCACCCCGAGTGAGAGGGTTTTTGCCCTGGCAGGCAACACTGTCACCCGAAAGCGGTCAAGCCTCCTTCCCTCACATGTCGATGCGTTGGTGTTCAAACCAAAAATATGGAAAGGTGGACGGACGTTATCGTGGAGGACAGCGAATAAAGTGTTGCGCAATGCGCTGTTGCGCACTGGATTTACGTGGCATTTATGTAAACAAGAGTTTTTTGCTGTCGATTTTGGTGAGTCCAGTTACTGTTTATTATTTACTCAGCCATGTAACACAAATTAAAATGCAGTGTTTAATGTATGAGTTCCAATATAAATTACAGTTGTACACCTCTCTTTGTGTGTCTTTATTATGACGTAACGACTAGTCGACTAGTTGACTGCTATTTTGAAAAACGTGTCGACGAGTAAATATTGGTAGTTGTGAAACCCCTAATGTACACATACGTGTACATCATGTTTAGCGGCATACCTAATTGTTATTTTTACACATCTTTTGTCAAATGTGCATGTCATGACAAACGTACAATGCTTTGATAAATATCTAAATCAGAAAAAGCCTTGAAATATGATAGGACTTCTTACCTTGTCGAGGTTTGTATTTGGAGCTGCCACTTGAATTATCCCTTATGTTTGCCGCCATTTTGAATTTTTATCGTAGTGTGTTGTACTCTTCTGACACCACCAGATGGCAGTGTAAGTGCCACATACGTGGCCATGAGGCCCCAGTTGAGCAGAATTAACGACTGTGGTCATATGACCAAAAATGTGATGTCCAAGCATGTGTACGCCAGGCCCTAGGAGGTTGAGTACAGTTCTCATCTCTGTTCGCCTCGCTGTTGGGAGCCGAGACTATATAAAAAAAATAACGGAGTAACGCACCATAACGGTAACTGAGTTACTGAATTAAAAAAAATAATGCTTTAGAGTACTAGTTACTGTCAAAAATAACGGCGTTACAGTAACGCGTTAGTCCCAACACTGGTGACACATAATTTGGTATTGAATGAATAAAGAATTGGTACCATCTGAAACCGGCGGTCAAGATAAACAAAATAGATGAGAGGAGTCAAAGACATACTCTAGCAAAGCAAACATATATTGCAATTAAAAGTAAAGTGTTGGCGGAATAAACCTGTTGCTGTAATGCTGACTGCAGTGTGTGTGTGTGTGTGTGTGTGTGTGTGTGTGTGTGTGTGTGTGTGTGTGTGTGTGTGTGTGTGTGTGTGTGTGTGTGTGTGTGTGTGTGTGTGTGTGTGTGTGTGTGTGTGTGTGTGTGTGTGTGTCTCTACGCTGCTAGCTATGTGCGCGCTGTCGAGGATTTTCCTGTGTAGATTTCTGTTTCAATCGCATGCTTTCATTGTCTCTAATTCTCCTTCAGATTCTCTCTTTCACATCTGTATGTCAATGATTTTCAACTTTGATAACAACGTTAGTTTGTCAGTATCTCTGGAATCTGCATCTTTGGGTGTGTGTGTGTGTGTGTGTGTGTGTGTGTGTGTGTGTGTGTGTGTGTGTGTGTGTGTGTGTGTGTGTGTGTGTGTGTGTGTGTGTGTGTGTGTGTGTGTGTGTGTGTGTGTGTGTGTGTGTGTGTGTGTGTGTGTGTGTGTGTGTGTGTGTGTGTGTGTGTGTGTGTGTGTGTGTGTGTGTTCTGGGCCTGAGAAGGCTTTACAATACATGCCAAAAGGGACATTAGCAAGACACCATAGCATGTGTCACAAAAATGTTCTAGTTTAATGTTTAGACAAAATAATCTCTCAATTGGGTATACAGCAGGTATGAAAGTTATGGTTGAATACCTGAAAATGTAGAGCTGAATGTGAGTGCACTTTGCATTTTAGTCTTTCTTACCCTTGTTCATCATACCAATATGTTTTTTTTCTATTTTCCTCTTTTTTTATACGTTTGGATTTATGTTCAGTGTTTCTGACCCACATTTGTGTTTGTTTCTTTGTCACGTTTCTGCATGTGCATCAGTGTGTCCAATCTTACTTGTTACAACCTGTTAACCCCCAAAGCCCTCCTCGGCGGGGGCTTTTTTTCACGACACTGTGTCTCAGGGCATCTTAATATTTAAGAACCTATTCATGTGTCATACCAGATTAACAGGAACAATCTCAGCTAACTGATGATACAAACCATTTTTACCAAAACAAAACACAAGTCTCATAAGAAGCAGCTAAATGACCCCTGAGCGAAAAATTCTAACGCACTTTGGGACAGAACTCAAGATAAAGATACCCTTATTGCTTATCGTCAGAGGTGGGAGTAAGTCCTACATGTGAAAGTCATGAGCAAGTCTCAAGTCTTGACCTACAAGTATCAACCACGTCCCAAGTCACTGTGATGAGAGTCAAGCAAGTCAAGTCAAGTCATTGCTCAGGTCAAGCAAGTCAAGTCAAGTCATACAAAATTCTGATGAATAAGCCCAGTTTCCGCATTTAAATCAGTTAAAAGACAGTGGTTATGAACATGGATTCAACCCACACTATGATCTTCATTACATACACAGTTAATCATTTGAAATCTATTACATACACAGTTAATCATTTGAAATCTAATTTAGACCGATGACAATCATATTAGATTAATATTAACCCTAGAACTGCAGACAATGTAGCTAGGACTCAATCAAAAAGTCTGTTCAAAAAGGCAGAATTCCAGGTAAGAAAATCATATATGGCATTTTCCATTACACATATTTAATTTAAATGTATGTTAACATTAGAACAGCCAACAGCGTCAGCACCTACAGAGATATCGTTTTCAAATCATTTAATTTGTTCCTCTTCATAATTTCCTAATAAAGTAAGTAGGACGATTTAAAACTCACTTAATTGTGTTAATTTAGAAATGGCTTCAGTTTATCACCATAACAGATCAAAAAGTTCAGATTCATTTTACAATAAATCAAGGAATGATGCACTTCTACAAACAAAAACAACATAATTAAAACATTTAAACAAACTACTAAAAGTAGATGAACTACATTATTCAAAGGTTTACAGTAACTTCTGATAATAACACAGGAGAAATAAACGAGGCATCTATTTTCCTCTCTCTCTCTCTCTCTCTCTCTCTCTCTCTCTCTCTCTCTCTCCTGACAGCCCGCCAGTATCAGGGTCAGTCAAAATGAATCCTTTGGAGGTTCTAGTGTTAATTTACCGTTTTGTCTTCTCTTGGCAATGCTTAATCAATTTGAAACCAAGTCTAACGTTAAACTTAATGTTAGCTTTCTAGCTAACAACACATGCACGCACCTTTCTCTGTGTTTTTTTTGTAGTGACGAATGAAGTTGGATGTTGTGGTGGTCGTGTCACTGATCTTTATGCTGCAGACCCTGCATACCGCTGTTCTCTTCTTATTACCGTCATCGACAACATAATCCTTGAATCCAAACTTCACTGCAAGCTGAGGTTCCACAGATTATTTAGCTTTATCGTATCATCACTGAGCGATCCGAACTCGCGACAGGGGAAGCAAACACAGACATCACAACACGTACCTTTACGGAGCTTTTACGGGAGATCGTCTCACCGTAGCTGTCAATCTGATCAAAAGACTTGTTCAATGGCATTAAAATGAGAATAAACGCAGCTGAATCGGTTAATCCATAGGTTGATAATGTTTCTGTTGATTTGAAAAAAATATTTATAATCCATAATTCCATTTGTATGTAAAGATCGGAGAGTAAAAGTTAGCTGCTAATGGTAGCCACCAGAGTTTTCGCAGCTTCCGGTTTTGGCAATGCGTCAGTCTCACACACACACATTACCAAATAAGGAGTATGTGGGAGTTCCCCTCGATTCCATTGGCTCTGACGGTTAGAAAGAGATGTCAATCAGCAGAATCGAACAAGGGGGGCCAGATATATGGAAAACCCACCCAAATGACCCCAGGAGTGGAGTGCACCAGCAGGGCGTAAACTGGGCGTAACTATACGTCCGACGTAGAACCAAAGTTTAAGACCAAACTAAAGTTATGACTAGTGCACCACTTAGACTTAAGCCCTGTATGCGTTGCGCCCGGATGTAACTTTTACGCCTAGTATGGAGCAGGCGTAAATCGGAAAGACAGACTATTATCCATAGTAACGCAAAACAGGCAAGAAGGATATTAACGATGGCAGGGCGTCTTGTTTACAGGTTTAACAATGAAAGGGCATTGAGAAGAGAAAGAGTCGTCCGTGATCGAACAAACCCACTGGACATCTATTCAGTGAACTGATAGAGAGGTTTCGTTTCGGCAGACAAGCCCTTTTTGATTTAATCGAGGAGATCTCCCCTCAACTCCAGCACGGATCAGAACGAAACGCTGCGCTCTCCCCAACCTTGCAGGTGCTGATTGCGCTCAGATTCTACGCGAACGGGGCCTTTCAAAATACTGTGGGAGACATGATTAATGTTCATCGCACAACTGCATATCGGGCTATAAGACAAGTTTCATTGGCCCTCCAGCACCGCCTTAGGAACTATATTCACCTACCCACACAAGAAGAAGCAGCGAAATCCAGGCAAGATTTTTTGTTAAAATCAGGTATACCTGGTATTGTCGGATGCATCGACGGTACTCATGTTCGCATTCAGGCCCCCTCTGAACATGAGTATTTGTATGTTAATAGAAAAGTTTACCATTCTATAAATGTTCAAATTGTGTGCAACTCGGACATGGGCATTGTCGACCTCGTTGCAAGATGGCCTGGGTCGACCCATGATGCTCGCATCCTGAGAGAGAGCGCAGGGAGAGTGAATGGTCTTTTTCTTGGAGACAGTGGATACCCTCTGAAGCGATGGCTAATGACACCTGTCATCGCAGAGAGAACTGCACAAGAGCGCCGCTATAACGAGAAGCATACACAAACGAGGAACATTGTAGAGCGCTGCATTGGAGTGTTCAAACGTAGGTTAGTAAGGCCTTTTTATAATATATAAAAGGCCAGCCTTTTAATGTAGCCTAGATATAGGCTAAATTGTTTTTTGCTTTTTTTTGTAGGTTTCACTGCCTCCACAGTGAAATGCGAATACACCCTGAGCGCGTCTGCGTGATCATTGCTGCCACTCCGGTGCTGCACAACATCTGTGTGAAAAAGAGAATCCCCCTTCCGATGCAAGGAGAATTGTTACTGGAGGCGGATGAGAACCCTGTGGCTCCTGCTGGCATCCGTGAAGATATCGGTGGACGACTTACCCGCAATCATATAATAAACAACCTATTGCTCCCTTTGTGACCATATATTTTCATTAGGCCTATTTTATTCAAAGAACACACACAAGAACATTAAATAACAACATTTTGGAGAACTATTAACATGAAATTGAGATAAAAAAACAAGTACAACATGATTACAGAATGGTGAACACATTGTCTTCTTCAGTGATTAGTAGCTGATTATTAAGAATGATTATTTGGAGTCTCAATTTCTCCTTCTCCAGCTCAATTTTTTCGTGTTCCGCTCTCAATTTGACGGTCTCCACCTCCACACAAATAATTTCTTTCTCCGTCAGTTCCCGCTGTAGCTCTGACAAATCCCTCTTTCTCTTTTGGGGTGTGGCCATTTGGGATTCCCCTCGAGTCAATGCTGACGCTGTGGGTGAGGGACTTCCCTCTTCTCTGCGGTCCTCTGAGTCTGTAAAATGGCAAGTTACTGTCAGTTATTGTCAGTTGCTATCAACTGCCGCGATTGCTAATTGTTATCTTGCTAGCCGTGATGTCTCACGGGGTAATGTTTATATAGATAATGTAGGGTGATGTTACTCTATTAATGACTTACCACTAGTGATAGGTAACACGTCTGCGTCAACCTCTTCAAATGTTGAGGTTGAGGGCTCTGAGCTGTCGATCCAATTCAACCCGGTGAAAGTAGGGGAATCCTCCCCAAAAATAGCTATAATGATTTCGCTCTATGGAGAGGTTTTTGGAGCAGGGCCTCCGCCGGTCGGAGGGTTTTTGAGAACCGATGCATCCTTTTTGGCTCTGGATAGTAGGTCCTTCCACTTTTCCTCCACTCTTCCACCGTCCATATCCCTCCATCACCCAAGTCATTTATTGCACCAGTGATTGGCTGCGAGTTTGTGTTTGTTTGTTATGGTATTATTACATTTGGCAGTTAGCGAGTTTTTATGCTCTGCATATATTTCAATTAATTAGGACCGGGACTTTAACGCGTTAATTAAGATTAATTAATTACACAAAAATTAACGCGTTAAAAAAATTAACGCATTTTAATCACACTTATTTTTGCACAGCGGGACGTTTCTCACTGGATGAGTTTGTGGGGTACCGATTATACTGGAGCACCAACTAATAGGCTTGTGACAATGGCCCCAAAATGTTGAGTTAACCCTCCCGGAGTTAGGACAAAACACAACTTACTTTTTCCTCATCTCTAAGGCCTCCCATACATGAAATGGATTGTTGTATACAAATATTTTACTGCAAAAGTGGTGAAATTGATATATAAAGTTAGACACCCCAAACTAAAAATAAAGCCTGGCCGTCTGGGGGTTGAGGCATAACAACTCATGTAGATTCACAATGGAAGGTCTGATATGTTTAAAACTTGGCATACCTGAGGTCAGGACATCCCTCTGCATTATAGAAAAGACTGAATGTCAATATCATAATGTAAATTGGAGATACAGTCATTTGAACACATACCTACAATAGGCGGAAATGTAAATCTATGTAGAATGATCTCTTTACTCTGTAGTGACCCTGACATGGATTGCCATAGCAACACACACAAGGACCTGTTGAAAAGGTGTGGTTCTACTGAATCCAGCAATACCAATTGTGTAAAGGTAGCTTACATACTCATCGAGTTATGTCACTAAACGTTTATGGTGTCTTTATACAATGTTATGCCCAGCTGCAGCCAAAATGTGCCAGGGACTAGAAGGTGAGACACAGAGACAAGGAAACAGGTTTTTGGATTAACAAACTTTAGTATTCAAATTAAATGTTCTTATCTAAACTTAAGTAAACCTAAGCTAGTGGGAGCCGGGGGATACATGCATATAAACACATCTCTATCACTCATCCACATTGTCCTCAAAAACAACATGGCTCACATTTGGGCAGTCAGAGCAAGAGCAAAACTCTGTGCAGGTCAAGCCTACTGAAAGACATTGGCATTTGCTGCTATCATTGCACTTTCCGTCCTTACAGTATAGGTGGGTGATGTCTCTGACTTCTTTAGGTGCAGGTTCTTTGACGAACATCACTGGTTCAATAGACCTATCTTCTCTGAGCCTCCACCCTCTACCAACTGGGTTCCAGAGATGAGACTTGGCCACATGGCTGTGACACCACACTGCGGTCTGGTACATGGCTCTTAATACATGTTGCTGGAAGGCATCTTCTGTTGGGGGTAGATTTGCAGCTGATGAATCTGTTGTAGATGCTAGTGTGTACCTCAGCTCATCCAAGGTGGTGCAAGGACGGCCATCCTCCCTTTTCTTTTGGCCATACAGAAGGAGGGCATACTTTCTTGCCACAGGAATAGCCTCCTCCAGACTTCCAGAAAGTCCAAAACTGTCCATCTCATTTAAGTCACTCAGATGGGTCTTAAGTCTTGTAAACACAGTAGCCTTCCCAATTCTGTACAAGCTGCTTGTGGTATCACAACCTGTGAGGGCGTGGTATGCGGGTAGATATGCACAAAATGCTGCACCAAGCTTCTTTGCGATGGCACAGACTGGGACAAACCTCTCCCTTGGGCCATGTCCAGAGTGCATGAACACCGTTGAGGATCCAAACATTCCTTTGCTGGAATAATACACAAGCAAAACCAGTACGTCGGTATTATCACATCTGATGACGACCCGAGAATGAGACTCTGCTAGATGTATTGCATTTAATACCAATCTGGTGTCAGCCTCCTCCTGGTCACTATACAGATCTGTCAAGTTGTCAACACCTGATTTGCTGACCACTTTGACCTCCTCACCATTTTCAAAGCCACCTGCCAAAATGACTGTGTTCTCTGAGGAGATAGATTCTCTTGGGCCCTGTATTGGCTTTGTAGTTGCTTACAAAGCTGCATAAAGCAGCCTTGTTACCACTGACCTTGAGGTATTTCCTGTAGTTAGGAACTTTGGCTTTGCCTGTGATGACATGTGTAGATCCGCTTGCTTGGATGGTGCCTCTTCTTTGCCTTTCCAGGTCTTTGATTGAGTGTGGATGATCATACCTATCAAACACTAGAGCAACACAGTTGTTGTTTTCCTTTTCCATTAGTGTTGTGATCTTCTTCCAGACACACTCACCCAGGTCATTGAATGTCTGAAAGCCTGAGTCAGGGAGACTCTGTAGAAGAGCAATGCCATCGATGATGTATGCAGATGGTTCAGCAACATTAGGCAACTGCTCTGTCTCTTCAACTACTGACTCCAATTAATAATAATAAAATAATATATATAATATAATATATATAATATCATAATAAATTGCAAGGTCTGCAGTCACAAGCACATGGTGTTGTCCCTGTTCTTCAGCTAGCTGTACAAGCTGTATCATAGCTGTATAGATGGTGGACAAATCTGAGGGTGATTCTCTTATGAAGGGCATGTATAGTACACTGGGTACTGGACAAGGTGTGTCTGATGTGAAGGCATTGAATGCAGACCATGCAGGAATATGCTGTTGATTCTCGCTCTGGTTTCGGGCCAGCTTCCATACCAGGTCTTTGCCTTCTGCTGCTTTGGAGACTGCTGTGTTTATGTGTAGTATCTCAGGTTTGGGAAGTTCGGGCGGTTCTGGTCGCTTTGGAGGTTTGATATATCTGTAACCAGAAATAATAAGATAAGCTTGTTATCATATGCATTAAATATCAACTCATAACACTAAACCTCACCAAGTATTCATATTGAACACCCCCACCAATTAATTTGTACTGTGACTATACACATGAAAACGGAATGAATACAAATTCAAATAATCCAAACATACCTGTGAAGTTTCTCTCCATTCAAGTCAGCGGTGTTCAAGGTTGAGAGAGACCTCTCTGGGACTCGTGCTAGACATTCATATGCAGTGGAGACATGGCCTCTTCGGTACACAACAGATGCCATAGCATGAGTTGTTTGCTTCCCGTCCAGAGTATCCTCATTCTGATCAAAGTTATCGATGGCTGCATCAACAATTCCATGTTCAGTGACTCCAGTGAGGCCAGTTGTAGACACCACTCTCTGTCCTTGATATCTGGTCTGCTGCCACAGATGTGAGGAACTGTTGAACCTCTGTATAGGAAACACAGTGCCCCATTGCACTGAGCTCATTGATGAGTGACTTACTGCCAAATTGATGATGAATCAAAATGGCAAGTCCCAGTGTGATTGGCGTATGGATGTGTCGGCACTGTGCAATGAGATCATGGCAGATTGCAATGACACGCAGCTTGTCCTTCAAAGCTGGTTCCTCATCACAGGTCTCGCAATTTCTGTGAGCATTTGAATCAACACACCAATTCAAAAAGTCATAAACATTGTTTGGTACATAGTTGCTGCAATGTAGACGTGATAGTCGATCACTGCTGACATATGATTTATGGTCATGGTCAACCTGCTCCATGCTCTTTCTGAATATGTCTGCAGCTCTTTGTAGTATTTGCCTGTCAGAGAGACCTTGACTTTGCTGTTGTGTCTCACAGTCTGCTGTAGAAGCTGTTGTCTCTTCTAGCTTGTCTTCGAGTTGTACAGCTCTCATTGCCAATCCCATGGGCACACTTTCAGAGCATACCAAATC
This sequence comes from Notothenia rossii, assembly GCF_949606895.1. Taxonomy (NCBI): domain Eukaryota; kingdom Metazoa; phylum Chordata; class Actinopteri; order Perciformes; family Nototheniidae; genus Notothenia; species Notothenia rossii. Next base: position 29,661,173 of record NC_136903.1, on the reverse strand, counting down.
AGACTTTCCAGCTCGTTCTACAAATACCAGCCTGTGCTTGAAATGCAGTAAGAGCTTTTCCTTCAGTTTCCAGGAGCTGTATTTAGTGTGTTGGACCGTCTCATCTTCTTCCCCAGACCTCAGTGTCTTCTGTATGCCATCAAACCTCCCAGCCAAGGAGTTGAGGGTCGTCACTTTCATTTCTTTTCAGAAAACATTTTTGTCAATGAGTTCAGTGAGCTTAATAAAAGCTTTGTCATAGATACTGGTCTGCTGTTCTGATTCTTTTTGGCATATTTGGCATCATATGCAAAGAGATCCGGATATGAGAGCAGCCGAAGATGTACAACTTCATCAAGCCTTTCTGATGCTGCATGAAGGACCTTGTCTCGGGTACTCTTACCTGTACCAGTCATAATGGCTGTCAGAGGTTCTGGTCTTGATCTGGCCCTCCCACAAATGAAACAATCTCTTCGTATGTCAAACGATAATGTATCAACCCTACTCAGTCTTCTTGAAGAGACTGATGCAGGTATGCTCTCACTTTCAACATTTGCAACTTGTTGCTCACTGATATTGGTCTTACTGGAGTAGTTTGCTCTACATGATCGATGATATGATACCTTTATTTTAAACGAAAGTATATCATCTGTATATGGAGAGAGAGTTTTATGAACATCATCATCTCTCCGTTGAGCAACATTTAGTATACGTTGGAGGCCTTCTGCTGTAGGATTTTTGACATATGGATCTTGTTTCTTCCCTTTTTCAAAATGTTTACCACAGATGATACAACGATTTGGATCCACTGTTTGTACATCACTCTCCATTCTGGTAAAATTGAAAAAAAAGAAAAAAAGATACACTTCAGAATTTGTACAGTATCTATGTTGTACTTAAACTGTTTTTGTTAGGCTCTATTTACAGTATTGTTACCAGTGATACTAATTAAGCCAGGAGACACAGAGTCTATTGTGAATATAGGCTACTGGACAGGCTGTTACATTAATGAAACATTAAGCTAGGTCACTTTCCAGTTAGCTAATTAGCCATTTTATTTGACAAGGTCCCATCTTTTCACAGTCCAAAAATATTTGCAATGATTTACCTGTCAGTTTGTGAAGAAACCCACGTAGCCAATGAGATGCAGATAAAGCAGGTGGAGTCAAATACTGTATCTTAACTTCTTGATTCTCTACAGAGCTGAATGACTTGCTGTTATGAGGAGCATAAGCTTGAGTTGCTGGGCCGTCGATAAACAATGTGAGCAGAGACACATATTGCCCTCTTGAAGGTCATCCTACGTGAAGAAGACACCTCCAACACCACGTTTGCCCCCGCCGACCTCAAAGACAACGTCAACTCCACTCTGTATTTTATCGACGGCATGACGTGGCCGGAGGTTTTGCGCGCGTACTGCGAGAGCGACCGGGAGTACCATCACGTTCTGTCCTATCAGGAAGTGGATGAGTATCCTTATGGTCCTCTTGAGAGTAAAATCAAGGTGTTGCAGTTGTTAGTGGATAAGTTTGTGACCACCAACATCGCCCGCGACGAGCTGATGTCCAACTACTACTTCGTTAGTAGTTCTATTGCATTTTAGGCCTGCATTTTCTCTGCACTAATGTTGAAGTTGCAATATTTTACTTTAAAAAATAACAATTCTCAAGTTGTCATACCTTTTAGGAACTTCTACTCAAGATCATTTGTTAATATTTTCCACCCCTGATAAGTGAAGTCAAAATAAAACTAATTGGTGATACTATACTGTAGATTTAATTAAGACTATTTCATATTTTCCCCATTTGGGACACCTTATACGTTTAGTGACATAACTATATAGTATGTAAGCTACCTTTACACAATTATTATTGCTGGATTCAGTAGAACCACACCTTTCCAACAAGCCCTCATATGTGTTGCTATGGCAATCCATGTCATACATTCTACATAGATTTACATTTCCGCCTATTGTAGGTATGTGTTCAAATGACTGTATATCCAATTTACATTAAGATATAGACATTCAGTCTTTTCTATAATGCAGAGGGATGTCCTGACCTCAGGTATGCCAAGTTTTAAACCTATCAGACCTTCCATTGTGAATCTACATGAGTTTATATGCCTCAACCCCCAGACGGCCAGGCTTTATTTTTAGTTTGGGGTTTCTAACTTTATATATAAATTTCACCACTTTTGCAGTAAAATATTTTTATACAACAATCCATTTCATGTATGGGAGGCCTTAGAGATGAGGAAAAAGTAAGTTGTGTTTTGTCCTAACTCCGGGAGCGGTATCTCGGAAATTAAAGCCCTTTTTGGCTGTTTGTCACAGGCCTATAACGTTCATGACTTCAGACAACAACAAACCACAGTGAACAATAGTCAAACATGAACGAAGAAGCTGATGAGACCGCTTTGGTTGGCCCCGTGGATGGGACATTTTGTTTTAATAAACGGACGGATGGAAGCGTCGATAAGAGCAAGGTTGTTTGCAAATTATGCAAAAAGGAATTTGCATATCACCGCAGCACATCAAGCCTCAAGTATCACCTCAATGCAAAACATATAGCAGCTAGCGTGGAAGCTAGCGTGGACGTTAGCCCGACTCGGAGTACAAGGACCCACACCCAATTCGCGTTGATCAAACATTGGCCTATGCAACAGAGAGATTTTATTTTTCATCAGGATATTGGAAGAATAGGAGGGATTGAGGTCAATCACTGGCACTTTTTTATTTTATTTTAAATGGTACACTTTATGTTGAACTATTTATTACGTTGTTGGTGCAACTGGCACTTTATGTTGAACTGTTTATTGTTTTGGCCAAGGTTATTGAGAGAGTTGGACTGAAATTGATTCGATTTTTTAAATCAACTGTTGGTAAATCAACAAAGTCTGTTATGGCCTCTGAAGCAACAGAGAGATGTTTTCTTATAGTCAGGGTTTCCAATGTTCTGAATGTACTTGAAAGTATTGTGTTTTAGTTTACAGAAGGTCTACCTACCTATAGGCTACCTGAATATCTGAAATGTACTATATTCCTAAATATGCTATTGCTACACTTTATGGCAAAAATTTAACTTTTCTGTTGGTCTTGGTTAAGTACCTCCTTGAAAAAAATAAACAATGTTTTGTTGCTTAAGCTTATGTATTCAGTCATTATTCAATGGTATACTAAAATCCATGTGAAAAAAATTGCTTCTCACTGTTCTCAGGTCAAATATTTATATGTGATTAAAAATGCGATTAATTTCGATTAATTAATTACAAAGCCTCTAATTAATTAGATTAATATTTTTAATCGAGTCCCGGCCCTACAATTAATGTTCTAATCTCTCTATCAGTAAAATAGTTTTTTCTCTTCTTTCCGTTATCCATATTCGTTATCCAAGTCTTAGTTTGCTCTGAATGGAGGAATTTGAGTGTTAAATTATATAGACGTGTGTTGCTTGGCAACAATTACTGTTTCGTGTGTATTCACGTGGACGTGCATCTTAAGACCAGGCGCAGCTACGCCCGAGACTATTCAGGCTTGGAACACTCGGTGTAAATTCGAATCACTAAGTCGGACGTAGCTAAGCCCGACGTTAGAGTTAAGCCCTACTTTTTTACGCCCAGCTGGTGCACTCCACTCCAGAAGTGTTTTTTTTTTTGCTAATCTCTAAAAAGGTCAAATTTCACTTGTTTTGCATCAATCTTGATACAGGGTACTTATATGTTGTAGTTTGTAAGACTTTTTTTTTTTGGACGGACATAATCATTTACTTTAAAATAAAAAAAACATCTCTATTGATTCTGACCCTTCTAAATCCAACTTACAGATGTAACCTTGCTTTGAGAAAAAAGATTATTAATTTAACCCTTTTAGAAGGGAAGATATGTTCATTTGTTCTGGGAATGTCATTTTCAAGCCTGAGAACTGAAAAACAGGCTCGGTCCTTACACACCGAGGCAATTTCGGCCGTCGATAGATGTCTGGCCGTCGATGAGCGTCCTGTCGCCCCTGCGACCTTGGTGTGCCCCGCCCTGTCGTGTCTTTTCGGACGTTCCGACACCTTCCGCCGCCATAGGCTGTCGGTAAAAGGCCGTTGGCTAAATAAATCACTCTGATTGGCTGTTCAGCTTAGCGAGTCAGTGCATGAGAAGCGAAACTGAAGTGAGGGACCCAAACAAACGATTAAGAAGGCAAATCGAGGGGGACCCAAGTTCCCATCAGCAAAAACACGTGGGTTTGCTATCCTGGCTCCAAAATGGTGGAATGAGCTCCCCATTGAAATCAGGACAGCAGAAAGCTTGCACATCTTCCGGCGCAGACTGAAAACTCATCTCTTTCGACTCCACTTCGAGCGATATAATTATTAACAAAGCACTTATATACTAATAAAGGACTGGCTTATCTAAAGCCAGTTGAGTAGCACTTGAAATGTTTGGCTCTATGAAACCTGATGTACTTATCTGATTCTGTTTTCTTCAAGGTTGTATCTTCCTGGTCGAATGCACTTATTGTAAGTCGCTTTGGATAAAAGCGTCAGCTAATTGCAATGTAATGTAATAATGTAATACATCTGAGATTTCATTTACCTCCAGCTCTCGACACAGGTTCGGGAAAGCCCCATGAGCTTCTCGCTGTAGAGTGAAAGCGGAACCCACACGCTATTTGTTGTTTGTTTGTATCACGCAGTCTGTTCTTCTTCTCTCGGTTATCACCCAGTCTGTCTTCCAGTGGCCTCTTTTGAATGACAAATACACACTACCGCCGCCTGCTGGTAAGGAGAGTTATTGCCACTCACGCATGCGCAGTTCGTACCTGCTACTTGGCCGTCGGCTGAAGTCTTTGCGGTGTGTTCCGGTGCGACTGTTGGCCAAGACGCAGGCGACATGAGGCGACACAACAGTCTGGTCTGTCGGGACGTGTTCTTTGGTGTCAAATTGGTGTGTAAGAGCTTTTAGGCGTGACAGGTTTAATGCCACTAAGCTTTACTCTGTGCTTTGAATCTGTGCACACAGACATTGTATCGTGTGCATGAGTGTGCATACCTGTTTCCACCAATCTTTTCAGTCCGAGATGTTTGTAATAGTCTCTTACTGATATTCAGGTAGAGCTCTGGGTGAAAAGATTTTTCAAAAAAATGCAACAAAACAAAATAACCAAAGCTCTATCTGAGGACAAAACCTTACAGCAAAACTGTAGAATCAAATGTGGCAGCCTGTAGCTTAAGATCGACAATCAACTAAATGATTAGTCAAAAGCCTTTAATACATTTCTGCTGCTCACTTTTGGCACAACTATTTCATCAGACTTTCCTGAAAGATGTTCAATAAAAAAGTTTAATAAACATTTTTCAACAAAACTTTTTTGAGCTTTCCCAATAAGGTAGAGCACCCCCCATTCCGTTGAAAACAAAAAATCAACGTCAAGCAAATAAAAAAATATCTCCATGCCTAAAAGCTGTTTTGTTTTTTGGTATTACACATCAAACTGGCAAAACATCTTTAGATTTGAGATAATCTTTACTTTAAAATGTATGCACCTACTGAGGTTATCATCAATTGTCAGGGTAAACAGTGATGGTTAAATATGAAGATGAGGATGTATATACAATATAAAACACTGATAAGCCAAGGAAATCCCAGTTTAAGTGTCTGCTACTTGAAATTTGTTCACTGGCAGAGCAGATCCCATTTAAATTCATCATAAATTGACGCCAATCATCGATCTCCAAAGATGTTGTGTAGCGCAGCTATTTGTAGATTAAGGAAAACTGCGAAAAAAAGAAGGGTATTCTCAATTATTTTCGATCTGATTGGCTCAAAATCTGTGTTTACGCCAAAAAGGGGCGGGGCCATGATGTAAGAGGAAGGCAACCAAATAGGTTGCTCTCATGTTTATCGATAATGTGTTCCATCACATGTATATGCAGTTATCTCCACATTTCTGCACAAATATATGCATGAACAAATGGAAAGATGTGTGTAACTTTGTGTGCATTTGCTTGCAAATTCTAACATCCATTGTAGCGGTGATGAATGTTCGCAATATGTGTGAATGCCAGAGGGCTTCCATCAGCAGAGTACGGAGGCTTCAACATGATTCATTAGAGAAAGGGAGAGAATAAGAGAGGACAACAGAAAGTGGGAGATGAAGGAGAGGGGATAAAGACAGGTAGAGCAAATGAATACATTTATTTAAAAAACATGAGCGAAGCAAATACATGTCAATAAGAAAGGAGGAACTGACAACAAGTAAAAAGAGTTTAAGCAGAAAATAAGTAGAAAGAGAGATGCGGTAATCGACAAGGTGAAGAGAGAGTTTATAAAGCTAAGCACAGTAACTCAAACAAACAAGGTAAGAGTCTAAGGCTTTTATAATGGACAGTAAACCAGTTTCTATTTTACCGCCCTTCAATTATCCATAAACCCAAGATACAAGATTGAGCAGCTTTAATTTTTCACTTAATCTAAAATTGTCTCATAATCATAATTTGTATTTCAACATTAAAACATGTATCTTATACAATTAAAATTAAAATTAATAGTGTCCAATCAAAATAACTATAATCTAACACGTTTTTAAATGGTCTGTGATCAGGTTACTTATAGTTTATCATATTATGGTGGTGTGAGACTGACCGTTGAGCGGCCCGACCAGGCAAGGAGGCAGAGGCAGAACGTCCAAAATACAACCCGGTGTGGGCATTTATTACTCACGGGCACATGACACAGCCTGAATATTGCTGTTCACGTGAGCACAATCCCCAGCCACAAGGATCTCACACACCAAACAAAACAGGAAACACGGAGCCTAAATACCCACACTAATTAACCCAAAAAGACACAGGTGAGGGGGGAGGAGACAACACAGGGCACCAGGTGAACATAATCAACAGCAACAGACATTGGGAAAGGGAACACTTTTCCAAATAAAACACATGTGCAACATGCAAAGCCCGAAGCCGTCAGTCCACAGTGACGAAGCCATCTTCGTAACATTTCCTCCTTCCTCTCCCGAAAGAGAACAGTACCTCACTCCTGTAACACTTATTGATCTTGGCCATTTTGCTCTCCTCCATGTGTCTCCACTCCGCCCGGTGTTTCTGCTTCCCCTTGTCCCGCATGGTTTCCTCAGAGGGGGGCGTGAAGTCGGAAGGAAGCTTCCCTTTCTTCCGCAATGGCTTCCGTCAGGTTCTTCACGTACGCCGCCTTCTCCGCTTGCAGCGTCTTCATCACCTGCTTCTCCACCTGAGTTTGAGCGGCTGACAGGGCCTCTGCATGAGCCTGAGCCCTTATCTCCTCCAGCTGTCGCTGCATTACACGCTCTCTCTCCCGACAGATCCCCTCTGCCATTTTCACCAGCACCTCCTCCGCTAGAAAAGCATCTTCCTCATCTTTAATTCTCTTCTCCTCCTGTAGGTGTAGTGAAGCTGACCGTTGAGCGGCCCGACAAAGGAGGCAGAGGCAGAACGTCCAAAACACAATCCGGTGGGGGTATGTATTACTCACGGGCACATGACACAGCCTGAATATCGCTGTTCACGTGAGAACAGTCACCAGTCACAAGGATCTCACACACCAAACAAAACAGGAAACACGGAGCCTAAATACCCACACTAATTAAGCCAACAAGACACAGGTGAGGGGGGAGGAGACCACACAGTGCACCAGGTGCACACAATCAACAGCAACAGACATTGGGAAAGGGAACATTTTTCAAAATAAAACACATGTGCAATATACAAAGGCCGAAGCCGTGAGTCCACAGTGATGAAGCCATCTTCGTCACAGGTGGATAGGTTAATTTTATTATGAGAGGATTATAAATTATTTTCATAGTAGAATAAAATGAGTGAAAGTTTAAGGTACATGCAACCTTAAAGTGCCAATGAAGTGCATTTTTTTGCACCAAAATGAAATGGCAGTTTCATTCCTTACATATCATTGTGCCTGTTCATGGCTAAAATAATTTTTAATTATTTATTTATTTATTAATTATTAATGTTAATAATAACGGCCGTCTGAGCCTACCGGAAGTTCCAGACGATAGCGGCCGTGACGTCACAAGATGGGCCCAGTTCTGATTGTAAACATGGCGGAGACTTTGGAAAGTGATACAAGTGCGAGAGAAATGATTGATTTTGACAGCTTTTCGGACAGGATAGATGAGGAAAGCGGCACAGAAGATAGAAGTGACGATGAGGAAGCGCAGGACATAATTGAACCCTACAGATTTGAGCCGTCAGGGACGTCAAGTGGGGAGGATGATGGCGACGACATGGACGATGGGGAAGACATTGACCGGCTACAGAACACTGAATGGTTAGCAGGTTAGCAGTGGCTGTGCTGTCACTGTCGATTTGAAAATAGGGGTGGGGGGGGGGGGATTTGCCTTGTTTAAAATCTCTGCTTGGGCTCATCAGCCTCTGGGAAATAATTAGCTTATGTACATGTCATGTGCTAGAGTATTATTAAACTAGAATTATAACTTTCTGGTCATTGAATTAAAACATACGCCAGGGTGACCAGCCCTGTTTTTCTGCTTATCTGCAGCTTATGGGAATAATTCCACCTATCAGATAATCAGGGGGCGAGAACAAGAAATTATTTTCATGCGCACAGTCTAACTTTATTGGATCTTCTGCATAAAATTCAACAATATACAGTTCCAAGTTAAAATGATAAAATCCAGTTACCTTGCAAAATGTCGCAACCTGACAACACTGAAACATCCTGGCATTCCTGCTAATCATAATGTCACATCTGTTTTATATGTTTTAGGTGTCAGTGCGACAACTGTAACAACATGGACACTGTAGCCGAGAGTGTGTGCTGTCGGGAAATCCCCGCTGTCACCAGGACCATGGAGGAGGATGGTATCCACAGCTGCATAATCGACCACCCCGGCTTCCGATCTGGCTGTCTAGACATCTGGGTGCTGCGTATAGCATACTGTGGATACAGGCAACATTATGGCCATCTCCAGCAAGAGGGCAATGAGTAAGCCTTACAAACACTATTTACAATAAAGTCTATTACTAGTATATAAATGTATCAGTTAATATGATGTCATGAAAACTTTTGCAACTTTATACGTTTGAATATTAGTCTTTTATGATCTGAGTATAACAAAATGTAACTTTGAAGTTGACCTATTATCATCTATTGTCCTTCATTTGTAGTAGTCTCTTGACAGTAGCTATCAATACTATAATGTTTTATCTTGCAGACGCCACCGATACACAGCCTACCGCCAGCTGGTGAGACTTTGCTGGGGTTACCTAGGACGCGACATAAGAGTGCCACTGCCCTCTTGTGCAGTGAACCAAATTCGTCGACAGTTTCCATCCATGGACTATCACGGTTATGAAGAAGGACAGTGACAATACAGTTCTGAAGTGAATGTTTAATACAGTTCCACAGTTGAAGATGCACAGTGACTATTTGGTCTTGAAACGACTGGCATGTGCCTTGATGGCCTCTGCTTTGTCAGGCTTCTCCATTGCCGAGGACAGAGTGGGAGGCTCCTCCAGCTGTACAGGCCTGTCTGCGCTGGGTTTCTGGCAGAGGTCGACCACCTCTCTCATGAGATCATCCACATAGCCTGCAACAGTGTTCAAAGACAGAATACAAAACTTGCACTTTATAATGTTCTCTGATAATAAATGGTGTCTGTCATCAAGCTGAGATCATTCTTTCAATTGGGGTTTTGAACTGAATTAGTTTCTAAATCATTAGTACCGGTACATTACCAATTTGGACAATATTATTTCATAATTTCATTTCAAACTCACTGAATGTTGCCTCTACTAGGATCTTCTTCACAACATGACCTCCAGCCTTGTACTTGGGGTAGCGGATTTTGAACCTCTGTTCTCCCGCCTTCGTAGTTGCAGTATGTCTGATGGCATTCTCGTTGTAATGCAGTCCGGCAAGAAGGGTTCTGTTAACATAAAAAAAGAAACAGTTTTAAAAATGTGAAAAGAAATATCTCTCTTTTGTAATTATTCCACGTCTATACATGAACAGCTCTATTTAACTTGATATTGATTCAGAAAGTGATTTTGTGTTTTATTTTAGTCCTGGCAATGTGTGTCTTGGAGTTGACAACTTCATCACAGTTCCTTCCTCCATTTTGACACACTATGGGAGATGTGACGTAACGTCGCAAGCTATTATACAGCACGGGGACCTGGTTCAGCACGGGGACCTGGTTCAGCACGGTACAAAGACGCCCATTCCCAAGTAACTGAAACAAGTCTTTAGCTGGTACAGTACAAGCCTTCGAATTATATGCTGAAAAGACCAACCTGCACAGCATGCCAGTGTAGGAGTACACGTAAGACTTTGGTGCAAACTGAATGATGAGGCTGTGAAAGCCCTCCACCTTGGACGTCTGGTGTACGGCAGAGAGCTTGCCGATGTCCTTGCACAGCATCTTGTCTGTCACCAGTTTCTCCAGTTTGACAGCTGATAGTGAACCTGCAATCAACAGATCAATAAATCAATCATCAACAAATTTCAATGGCAGTGCTTGACATTATGGATTATCAATTCTAATGTTTGTTGCTCAGACGTAACTTTTTGGATTATGTACCCAACCATAAGACAGTCGGTACATTGTTGCTGCTGGGTATGTCCTGGGTTTTTAATCCCTCAGTATGCACACTGTATAGAGTCCATACTCCTTTTGGCAGTGGATGACGGTTAAAATTACAGTCACCCGTTGCCGACGCAACAGACGTAATTTTAAATGTCACGTCTGCCGCCATATCAGAAAAAGGAGTATTGACTCTAAACTCACTTGGTTTGATCCACTTCTTCTTGTGAGCCCTGCCTTGTAGTCTCTTGTGCGCACATGTGGGGAACTTTCCACCATGGCCCCTGTGGAGGTTTAGGACATGCCGCTCCACCGACTTCCATTTATCCACAATCAGTTCTGCGTCGTCTTGCGTGGAGGAAACCACTGCCCAGTACAAGTGGTTGATGATGCTCTGTTGCCATGCTTTCAGGTCCTCACAGCCCTTGAGCTTGCAGATGGCTTTCAGCTTCTTCCCAACAGCTGCAAAGACAATAAATAAAACTGACATCATAAAGAGATCTATTTATTTGAGTGAGGTGTGCAAATAAGATTTGTTACACTGCATGCTGCAATATCTGTCTGGTGATAACAACTTTACGATAACTCAATAGAAGACTCTACTCCTTGAACTTCAATAGAAACAACATTGACACATACACTTGGCTACATGCCAGATGTCATACAGATGTTTTGTGTACGGCATATTCTCTCTAATCCATTTGGCAATCTGGCGATGTCGGTCTGTGACGAGAGTGCCAATCTCCAGGATGTCCTCAAAGAAGGCCACCATCCTCTTCAGGCCTTCCAGTTCCATATGGTAGCTCCCACCACACTCGTTGCTCTGAAAATACAGCAGGGAACATTCCAGTTAGGCAGATAACTAGACAGGAGCTCTGCAATGAGCTGAATATGATTTGAAACACTGTTACTATTACAATATTTACAGATGAAGTTTTAAATTTCTCAAACAAAACCCTGAACTTGAACAATATAAACTGTACCTGCACCAGCTGTAGGTCTAGCACCACATTTGATTCCAGCTCCATTGTAGTGTATGTTCCAAATTTTGCGCAGTGTCCAGGGCTGTCGGCCCTGCCGTCACCCCCCAGAACCAGAGGTCGCCCTTCAGTCTGCAGCATCGAAATGTGGGCTGCCTGTTGTTGCGTCCATATACCCTGTATTGCAGGCTGCAGGATGTCTCGCTGGTGTGAGAAGAATGTTCGTTTCGCGTAGGTCATCACACCCATGTGGGTGGACTCGCAGCACCTTTGTTGGCGACGCACCGGCAAACAGTATGCCTGCAGACAACAGCATGTTGCCTGCAGGGAAGTTTCCAATGCTCGGTTGACTCTGCCACTCAGTTGCCTGCAGACAGCAGACACACGGTGGATCTTAAGTAGTGTTCCACTGGTTGTCCACACGTGACGGATGTTGACGCTGCCGCAAGATGGACAGTGGCACCACTGTAGCAGTTTCCCGAGGCTGGAGCCAAAGACGATGTATTTGGGTTCCTTGTGGCAGATCTCATCCCCAAATGCTTCCCGACTTTCTGACAGATCTGACTTGTCAGAAGAATCAGCCGCTGAGATGGGGCTACTGGGTTCCCAGTCTGAGGAGCCTGATACTGATGGTGGTGCAGCTGGACTGCTGGACGACGCGTCTTCCAGTTGGTGTTGCTCCAGCTTTGACGCCTGGCTGCTTCTGCTGCTAGAGGCAGCCTGTGGTGGCTGGTCAGGTGTAGCTGGGTCTCTGGTGCCATGGACGTTCAGCTTTCTCTGCCTCCCTGGTACTGGTAGACTTGCAGTCAGCATCTCGGGCGTCACCTGGCATGCTGGAAATGAAATGATCAATGGAATACTATATTGTGTTTATATAAAACCACAAATCTATGTTGATCTGTTGCTTACTATTTAGAGTTAACAAACTCAACATTAGAAGGAATATCCCGTACTGTAATACAGTATTATATGACACACTCGCTCATCTTTTTTTTTTTAGGAACTGATTAAACTTCGATTTAATAGTGCAGTACTATTAACCAAGCAATAGTGGCATTACCCTTTGACTGTGTCTTTGTTTTTGTGAGTTGTTTCCCAGTCTTTGTCTTGATGCTGACAGTAGCTGTTGGAGTCCAGTCTGTCTGGCAGGCCTGATCTTGACTCTGTCGTTCCTGCCAGGTGAAAACATACATTTCATAGTGTAATGTTGTAAAATATTTTCGAGGGGTTAGAAGTTCTAGACAATATTATCATGATAAACATGTACTCTACAGTAATGCTTAGCTAGAGCCAATGCATATGTAAGTCAATATCATGCCTGACTAGCAACTTTCTACAATAATTATATTTAGCAGACTGGTTTGCCGGCTGCATGTTTGGTGTTTGGAACAAGACTAATGCTAAGCTTTTTGTTTTATATAACAAGTGTAAGATCTAAGGTGTGCATATTACAAAGAAGGTTTTTTTTCATGTGTCCACTGTGTGTTCCATTCATGATAACATGCAAGGTAAAACCAGCCAATGTGCTCATCTAAAATAAAACCTGTGGGCAATCACAAACCTGTTCCGGTGCCATGTCTGTGTCAGTGGCCATCTCCATTGATTCCTCTGCGGAAGCAAAACTGCTACCCTCCACTTCTGATTCTGCCAGGAGTTCTTCTACGTTCTGCAAATGTACACAATATGAATTGGATTACAAAATTATTCAAAACAGTATAGGCCTACACCTTGCTCATACTATTTCAACAATAATAATTCAGGAGACTACTAGCCACTGGAATTATATCCTGATTTAACATCAACAAATTAGGCCTAACAACTTTACCCGCTTTCTCTCTCTCATTGCAAATGCAGATCGAGCCGGTCTTGATGTTGACGTTGAAAGTTGTCCCACAGCTGAAGTCCCAACTCTGGGGAAAACAGTTGGAATTGCTCCCTTCTTCAGGATCAAGGTCCTCTTTGTCGCAATGCCCATCTGCGCTCGTAGTAGAGCACTTTCATCAAAGGAGTCCCTTGTGAAGTGTTCACTGCACAGAACACTGTATTTGGTAGGCTCCCAGTCTTTCCTGGTTCTCTGTACGTGCTTTGCCCATGCCTTTGACAGATCTGTAGAAATAAAAATAAATCCAACCATTAATAGTCAAAAGATAAGCTCTCTATTCTATAGGTAATCTATTATGACATCATTAGCATGGCCATGGAAGTCAATTTAGTTGAGGACAATATTTTGTCATAGATCTAGACAAGGGTGTAACTTTGGCTTGAGAAGTGGAGGGGACACAAAACAGGGGGTCCTCCGCAATGAAAAATGTTCTCGATTTAATTCCATTTCCTGCCTTTCTACAAATATATTAGGGACTATAGTGTTAACAAATCCAAGAAAAATGTTTAGTGTACATAATGAGTGTGCACACTTATCTAGTATCCTATCCATGTGAACCTGTTTTATTTGTGATGACCTCACACCCTCTAGGGCAGTCCGGGGGCATGCACCCCGGGAAGATATTTTTCTTTAAATTGAATTCGAATGCATCAATCTGGTGCACTTTGAGGGCAACATTAAGAGATTTATGGATACAGCTCTCAACACTCATATGAAACATATATTTCAATAATCAAAAAACATTGGAAGGATTTCTTAACCTATTTTATACAACTAATATTATATAGATGGAAATATTTGTTTACATAGATGACCAAACCCACTGAGATAACTTAGGCTACAGTTTACAATCTAATCACTCAGAGTCCTTTACCTCCCTGAGCTGACGTTATCTCTCTCAGTTCCTTATTGTTGAAACAGCTAATCTCCGTTAGCTCCGAGCTAGCACCAGATGCTAACATCAACCCTGTAACTCTCTCAGTCTCTCTTTCTCTCTCTCTCTCTCTCTCTCTCTCTCGAATCGACCAGTGGCCTTTATTTGTCATGAACAATCAACAAATCTACAAAACAATGACACCAGCCAAGCTCACCTTCATCTTTTGGGAACAGAAACATCGCCACTTCGGCAGACTTGACATTACTACAGCCAGCGGCAATACATCGCTTCCCGTGTGTTTTTCCTCCGGTTTTCTTCACTGTCGCCTCCATTGTCAGGTTTTCTCGATTGGCAATCACTTCCAGTCGACTCCGCAACACTTTCCAGTAAAATATTCGCTCAAAAACTTTGATAAATTCCACTTTGAAACAGAGAAACAATACACTGTGATGAATGTAAAAACTTCGGCGGCGTCCATCTCATGACGTCACGCAGTAGATCGCAAGCCACGCCCACGAAGGCGGAGGTCAACTGCAGATTTCCAGGCGGCAAATTCTAAACTCGTCAAATTCATTGCTATTCCAACATCTTTTGATATGGGTTCAATAGACAATTTTGGTCATTACTATAGATATTAGCATAACAGATCATGCACAGGCGCACACTTCACTGGGCCTTTAACTGTGGCATACAGGACATGGGAGGATGTTCTTTAAAACAAAGAGAAGAATGTGAGCGATTATCTTTTGTGGGCCGCTGACATCACAGACATCATCCAGCATTGGCGGCAAAGTTTGCGTGTGCTTGGCCTCTGTGTTCATCTGTCACTGTAAGTAATCTGACTTCTCCATGCTAAACTGTCAGTGTGATAAAATATAATAGGGTGTGTGTGTGTGTGTGTGTGTGTGTGTGTGTGTGTGTGTGTGTGTGTGTGTGTGTTTCCCAGAGGAAGATAAGGTCTGCTTCCAGGTAGGTGGCATGGCCCAAGGAGAGTCCTATTATCAGCCTGTCATACACATTCACATCTAGCACTGGTCACACAAACACACGCACGCATGCTTACACACACGCACACACATACACACACCCACAAAGCTCACACAAACACAGGCACCATTCCTCTAAGACATAGAGGCACAGGAACAGTAATTTGTCATTTGACATATATAACACACATACAAACACACACACAAAGACAGATACATAGAGTATACATAGAATATAGCTCACGGAGAAGCTAAAGGTGAAGCTGTATAAAAAACACTCCAAATGTATCTCTGATTTTTTCGTGCGGATTAGACAGAGCACTGCGTTAGCTGGTACTCAACACAACACACACACAAACAGAGAGTGGAAATCGGTTAGACTCCCTGAGGTTTGGTTGGAGCAGGCTCATCCTTCCAGAGGTCATTAACCAGTCATTACACATACGCCGCACAGATTAAAACCTGCAAACACACTTCCTCACTCTCACACACCCGCACAGTGTTAGGCACTTGAACCTAAGGGAGGTGTCAGTTATTAATGCAATAAATGAATTCCAGACATAACATCCGCCGTCACTTACCTGTGACATTGTGAACCCTGCTGTCGGTGCGAATGTGTGACAATCTTAAAATAAAACAGGATGGCAAGACAGAGAGATGGATGCTGCAATTAACATTGGAATTTCAAATCGGATACTTACAATTACAGAGATGTTGGCTGAAAAGTTTATATTTTGAGACCGAATTAAGTTTTTTCTTTTAACGTCTTATTAAAGCTGTGCTAAGATTGGTTAAAGGCACCAAACTGTATTTGAGAACCTCTCCTTTGCAAGAACTCCTGTAATACCTGAAAAAACCTTAGAAAAGATAAATTATGATTTTGGTTAATGGTTTTTTATAAGAAGTAATGTCTACAATTGCCAACACAAACCTGCCCCAACACTTGGATCAGAAATGTCAATGCCATGGCAAACTTGGCAAGAAAAACAGGCAGCTATAGGTGATAGCATGCCTGAAAGCCAGTGTCATGGAAACACACCATTACAGCTAAATGATGATGTTACTGAGGTTCACGTATATCGTAAACAGTTGTAATAATACAAATCAATGTATTGAATGTAGAGGCTGCATTGAACAAATAAATGTAGTGCAGTAGAAGTAGAAAGTAGTAGAAAATGAAGAGAAGAACAACTATTGTAAAAGTATGCTTGAGTCCTTTACTTGAGTATATGTACTTACTTATATTCCACTACTGCTGAATACAGATTTACTCCGAGGGTTGTAGACACTGAATCATTTAACAACAACAACAAAAAGCTATTCCCTGAATTTATTTTGAATAAATTGTGTTCACATTTTATTAACACTGCACAAAAATGGCAAAGGTTAACCAAAGAATAGCCTTGTTGCAACATGACAATGAAATTACACCAAATTACTTTTACCAAGGCTACACAAACTGGCATAGAACAGGAATTCACTGGATCAGAAGAACAGAAAAATACCTATAAACAACAAAATAATCTAGCTATGTAGCCAATTTCAAAATCTCAGTTTTTTTAAGTCCACTTTAGGATAGAAAACCAATGATAACAATAAAACCAAACTGGAAAGATGTGACAGTTCTTAAAGGTTGTATCTTCCTGGTCGAATGCACTTATTGTAAGTCGCTTTGGATAAAAGCGTCAGCTAAATGCAATGTAATGTAATGTAATGTAACAGTGAATTTGCAACCAGCTACAGGACAAATTTGAGACTGAGCCAGAGATGCATTAGCTAACGTCAAAATTATTTGTGTTTGTCTCTTTCACTTCGAGAAAGGTTCAGACTACCCGGATATAGTCTTGACTGAGAAGCTGAAAGAACAAGACTTGGAGGAAAAGGAAGAAAAAAGAAAGTGAAGGGGGAAGACAGAGAGACAAAGGCATTATCTCCCATTTTCCTCCGCAGATGACAAGGGTAAAATAATTATTATCACACAAACAATAATCTGTCTTTCCTGTGCCGTCTCCCCTAAATCGCATCCGTAGCTCCAGGCAGATAATATACTGGACTGCCTGAGATGCATTTGAATATTTCTTTGGCAGGAAATCACATTACTGGCTATTAAAAAGTAATTATTTGTACATAAATTCCCTGCAAGTTTGAGCCCAGTCTTGGCAGATGCCTCTGTGTGTGTTTATGTGTGTTTACTTATGCGTGTGTGTGAAGTTCGATGCTAAGGCAGTTAGCGTGTGGGGCGTTGCAGTGTTGTGCTTATTAAAAACGCAGACAGCCTCTCCATCATCAACACCACACACACACACACACACACACACACACACACACACACACACACACACACACACACACACACACACACACACACACACACACACACACACACACACACACACACACACACACACACACACACACACACACACACACTCAGTGTCACTGAAACTATATTTCATAGTATGATAATGTCATTACCAACACTTAGACAGTGAGAGAAAGGGGGGTAGCGCAAAGAAAGGGAGAGATGCAAAAATAAAAAGAGAAGAGAAAGAAGGGGGATGGAGAGAAACAATTACAATTAGACAATGCACGATATGAGAGGCACAGAAAGGGAAAAAATCTGGCAAAAACAAATAGAAGTAGAGAGATAAAGTAGAGGCTGTCAAAGAAAAGATGGACAGTGGCAGAAAGATGGAGGGAGGGCAGGATTAATATCAGAATCCACAGCACTGCAGATAAGTCATTGTGGTGGGGTTGGAATACAGGCTTTACTGTATGTGAAAAATAAACAAGCGATTGACACAAAACCTAACAATTCATATCTTAAGATTTTCCTTATGTGGAAAAGCATTAAATGCATTTTCTGTTTGCATCATGAAGTCCGCTTAGCTGAGTGTTGGTCTGTGGTAGTACAACCCTATAACCTCACATTCTTATACGGCAACAAGCATGTTTGAAAAATAACATTTTGTAAGGAAATATTATCTGGATTATGCTCATTATAATTCAAATTACAAGGGTAGGGAAGCGTACCTTTTTAAATTGAGGTAAACCAGTGACCGCTTAACACAGATACAGATAAATCTTAATAGGGATAATCAGTTTAAACTGATTTTTACCTTGTATTTCAACTCATACACAGTAGCTATTCTTTCTGTTGCAAAACAGGCCCACTTGGAAAGTAGAAAGCTTAGTAAATTGTGAAAAAATATGTAAGTCTCTACATAGTGCTTCACATTAAAATGCATATTTTCCCTGTAATATTTGTAGGATTTATTTGTTTTGATCCCAGATAGTTTTTTCTTTTAAATATAACAACTTAATTGTATAAGCCAAAGTTGAACCAACTCACTTATACGATGCATTTTTACAGTTAGGACATAATTGAGGGATACATTTGGGATAGTTTTAGGTTTCACATTTGACTTCTGTCTGTAGTAACGTAATTGAAAATGCAGTCAATGTAGGCTTCATATTTTCATGTGTTCAAAGAGTGTTGAGGATGTAAAGGGCGATGAGTCCCAGTTGGTTTGCCTGAGGTTGTATGAACAGTATGTGTGTATCTTCAAGGTGAAACATGAATGGCAAGCTGTGTTACACAGCAGAGGGCAGGGAGCAGATTATGATGTCTGTCTGCAGCTGAGCCAGAGGCCCTAGATAAGGGGTCAACACAAGTGTAGTGTGTAGCAGTGCAGGTAAGACTGACCCTTAGACTGAGGCTCCATTTCACACCGTCAATCTACCAAACAAGGATAAAGACAATATAACTTCATTCTGTCTCTTTCTTAATTCTAATGATTCCACTGACATTTGAAAAAGTAATTATAGTAAAATGGAACACCTTGTCTCTAATTTGTCTCTCTCTTCCTGTGGTGCCTTAACAGGCAGAAGGTAAGTAGTGAGAGGTTACGACCAGCTTACCTAGGGAATAAATACCAAGTGAAATTATGCACATTTTCTTTCATAAATCAATCTTTCCGATCCATAATAATAATAATAATAATTTCTCTTGCCTGTTTGAGCCTCTACTTTGCCACTCCTGTAGATAATGCTAGCTGTCCTCTGTTTACAGTCTCACCAACAGCCTGCATTTATGCTTTACCACACATAATGCTAAAGGACAGAGGATACATTGTGTGTTGCCCTGACATGTAACTCTTTTACACATGTACCCAGAAAAGTGCACTCAATAGAATGCAGATATCATTGTCTCCCTCTCCCCTCTCAAAAAATAGTCAGGTAAAGGATGATGTGCAGCTGGGCGGTTATTATTGAAAATAGAGTGTGGTCAGGATCCAGCAAAGTTTAACACATTTTTCATCTTGTGTTGTGCCTAATTTCAGTGGATCATAACATATCAAGTATGGAATTAATCTGAAGATGTCACAGTTTAAAATGAGACACACTTCTCTATGGATGTCAGTTTTTTATATAGAGAGATTTGCATACAGTCTTGGTCATTATATATTTTACCATCTAAATCTCTCTCATGAATAGCTTTCATTAATGTTCAATGGCTGGATTACGCCATTTTCGTTCCTACCCTCACCTATGGTCATGAAGGATGGGTCATGACCGAAAGAACGAGATCGCGGGTACAAGCGGCCGAGATGGGTTTTCTCCGCATGGTGGCTGGTGTCTCCCTTAGGGATAAGGTGAGAAGTTCGGTCATCCGGGAGGGACTCGGAGTTGAACCGCTCCTCCTTCGCGTCGAAAGGAGCCAGTTGAGGTGGTTCGGGCACCTAGTTAGGATGCCACCTGGGCGCCTCCCTAGGGAGGTGTTCCAGGCACGTCCAGCTGGGAAGAGGCCAAGGGGTAGACCTAGAACCAGATGGAGGGATTATATCTCTTCGCTGGCCTGGGAGCGCCTTGGGATCCCCCAGTCAGAGCTGGTTGATGTGGCCAGGGAAAAGAAAGTTTGGGGCTCTCTGCTGGAACTGCTACCTCCGCGACCCAACCACGGATAAGCGGGAGAAGATGGATGGATGGATGGATGGCTGGATTACTGATTAGTTAGCTCTCTGACTCTCCCTTGGTTTCAGCCAAGCTTTGGGTCAAATTGACACTGGATTACTGCTTGTGTCTGCTCGTGTGTGTGTGTGTGTGTGTGTGTGTGTGTGTGTGTGTGTGTGTGTGTGTGTGTGTGTGTGTGTGTGTGTTACGGCTGCTGCCTTCCTGGTCGTCTGAGTGTTTTCAGCTGTGTGTTCTATGTAAATGAGCTGTGCGGTTGCCCTCCCGGCATTGGCTCCCATCTCCTGGTCCGCCCCTGAAGATTGCGATAGGAGCACGCCGGGCCCGACGCACTCCAATCGCAGCGCACCGCCGGCGCACACCTGCTGGAGATTATTACAAAGCTTGGGGACAATCATCATTCTGGAGGCTCTGTAGGTGGACAGATGCCTCTCGCTACTTCCTCTTTGTTCTGGGGTTAAAACTTGTGTGATTAGTTAGAGTGTAGAGTAGCTTAGTTAGTGTTTAGAGTATAGTTAGGATTTGTGACTGTTGCCTTTAGTTTAGCTGTGTTTTTGTATAGATTCTTTGTGTTAGTTGTACCACTTTTAGAGTGAGGTTTTGTTTCGTTCTTTATTTAGTATATTAGTATGTATTTTCCCTGTATGTCTTTAGACTCCCTTTTTAGAGTCCTCCTTTAGTTGGTTATTTGTCAACCTGTGCCCTTTTGGCTATTTTGTTTACAGCTGTTTTTAAATAAACGCTTATAATTAATACCAATTACATACTGGTGTGTGTTGCATTCCTCTTCCCCTAGTTGGGACGTAACGTACATGGGGGCTCGTCCGGGATATTAACTACTTTCCTGGGGTTATAAGTGGTTGTGTACAGCTGGAAACAAATTGGTAAGGTTGTGTGCAGTTTAACTGAGTATGGCAACTTTTGATTTGGAGTCGTTTTTGGTCTGTCCTTCGCATGAACAGGTAGTTCAGTGTCGTAGAGACGACTTATATGAGATAGCGCAACATTTCGGTCTCCCAGTGGCAAAATAATTGTTAAAAAAAGAGTTAAAGGCTCTGGTGGTGGATGAGTTGGTGGAAAGGGGTTTTCTGGTGCTGCCTGCACAAGCTGAGCTCACTGTGCCAAATGTCCGTGCTAAAGGAGAGGGTAGTGACAGCGAGGGGAGCGAGCAATGTAAAGCACCGTCTGCGCCGCCTCGCTATAGTCCACCGTCTCCTGGTAGTCCTGATTCCCGGGAAGGGAATAAACTTAAAGTCCGCCTCGCCCGACTTCAGTTGGAAGCAAAAGACAGGGAGCAAGACAGGCAGTTTCAGTTGGAGGTAAAGAAAATCGAGGCAGATAAGGAAGTCCAATTCCGGATGCGTCGGCTGGAACTGGACTCCCAACTGCGCGCATCCGGTGCTTTTGACTCTGCCGGAAGAAACTTGCCATCTCCACCTCTTCCACCTGCCTTTGACGTGAGTAACAACATTTCGCTAGTGCCAACATTCTGTGAGACCGAGGTGGATGCCTATTTTGGTGCCTTCGAGCGCATTGCTATGGCGTTGCGGTGGCCGGTTGAAGTTTGGGCTCTTATGGTAACGTGCAAATTACATGGAAAAGCTCGGGAAGCAGTTGTGGCTCTCACGTTAGAGGACAGCCTGCAGTATGACTCAGTAAAAGGTGCCATCCTCAGAGTGTACGAATTAGTTCCTGAAGCTTACCGGCAAAAGTTTAGACACTATAGGAAGAGTCCTGATCAAACGCACGTAGAGTTCGCTAGGAAAAAGGGAATGTGTTTTGCTAAGTGGATTGCTTCATGTAATGCTACGGATTATTCTTCTCTGAGAGAATTGATCATGTTGGAGGAGTTTAAGAAGTGTTTGCCTGATCGCATTGCGGAGTACGTGAACAAACAAAGGGTAAACTCTCTCTCTGCTGCCGCTGTGTTAGCTGATGAGTATGTGCTGATGCATAAAACTGTGTTTTCCCCTGTCTCTACGGAGAGATCCCGCCGTGTGTCAGCCGCACCATTTACTCAGCCAGAAAATGTGTGTAACGTGAACAGAGAAGAGAGGGAGTGTTTTTACTGACACAAACCTGGACATGCCATCGCCAACTGTGCAGCTCTGAAACGCAAGGAACAGCGGCAGAAAATATCCCCGCCTAAAGGCATTGGCCTGGCTACACACGCACGTGCACAGGCAAGTAAACGGGACCCTTATGTTTCATTACCTGACCCTGTGATTGTGCCTGTGCCTTCAGATGAAGCTGTGTCCGAGGAGAAGCCAGAAATTGTGGCTCCCCCTCCCCCTCGTGAGGATGTCATGAGACCAGCGCAACACGCCGGCTCAGACAAGCCTCTAGACTTCTCGAAACTCCCGGTAACCAGAGAGCGTCAGGTAGTTCATCGGATCTTGGTGTTGGTGTTGGCGCTACAACATTTTAAGATTCATGTTGGACCCAGCCTTTGGCCAATTGTGGTGTTTAGCTGTTACGATCCATTCATATTCTGCCCCAGCGTGTCCAAGCACAACCAGCGTCTCCTGCAATGGGCTCTGATTGTGCGGGACTACAGCAGTAGACACCCGTCCTTAAAGGGTTCAGAGAATGTGTTGGCCGATGCTTGTCCAGGTTGAGCTTGAGATGTTAGTGTGTCAGGTTGAGTTTGTGATGAATGTGTGTTATTAGGAATTTCGTTAGTGTGCTTAGGTTCACAAAACCTGTGGGTTTGTGTCTTAAGGGGGGGAGTGTTACGGCTGCTTCCTTCCTGGTCGTCTGAGTGTTTTCAGCTGTGTGTTCTATTTAAATGAGCTGTGCGGTTGCCCTCCCGGCATTGGCTCCCATCTCCTGGTCCGCCCCTGAAGATTGCGATTGGAGCACGCCGGGCCCGACGCACTCCAATCGCAGCGCACCGCCGGCGCACACCGCCGGCGCACACCTGCTGGAGATTATTACAAAGCTTGGGGACAATCATCATTCTGGAGGCTCTGTAGGTGGACAGATGCCTCTCGCTACTTCCTCTTTGTTCTGGGGTTAAAACTTGTGTGATTAGTTAGAGTGTAGAGTAGCTTAGTTAGTGTTTAGAGTATAGTTAGGATTTGTGACTGTTGCCTTTAGTTTAGCTGTGTTTTTGTATAGATTCTTTGTGTTAGTTGTACCACTTTTAGAGTGAGGTTTTGTTTCGTTCTTTATTTAGTATATTAGTATGTATTTTCCCTGTATGTCTTTTGACTCCCTTTTTAGAGTCCTCCTTTAGTTGGTTATTTGTCAACCTGTGCCCTTTTGGCTCTTTTGTTTGTAGGCTGTTTGCCTGCTATTTTGTTTACAGCTGTTTTAAATAAACGCTTATAATTAATACCAATTACATACTGGTGTGTGTTGCATTCCTCTTCCCCTAGTTGGGACGTAACTGTGTGTGTGTGTGGTGGACTTGGTTGTCCTCAAATGTCCTTAAAACTTGTAATCCTCTGGAATATTTCCGTACAGTGTAAATATAAATTATTCAGAAGATGCAAATTAAGGATTTTAAATGTAGGACTTTTCAGTTTTGTGTGTATGTTGAGAGAATACATGTACTAAGAGCATACAGAAGAGGTTAGCAAGGGGCAACATGGAGGGAATTACATTAAGAAAGAACGATAACAAGCAATGGAAGTGGTGAATGAATCTAGAAGACCGAGAGTTGAATATGGCTATGCATATTACCCAGAGTCCAGTTGGATATCATTCAGTTTGGGGACATAAGGCTGTGTTGGCATTGCTTCTCTCAAACAGCCCTCACTGTGGGCCAAATAATGCAAGAGAGCTGAACTTTTATGTTAAAAGTCACCATTGTTGGCCAATTTAGATGTTAATGTAGATAATCGTGCACTACATATTGCTAAATAATACAAAATTGATTAAATTACTTGACTGACTACTACTAAATAATTTGATACATTGCTTGGTACTTTACTTGAGTACATCCAAAGGAGCCATTTAACAACATCAAATCTTCCACATATATACTTAATTCACATATTCTGTATTGAAATGTGTAAAAATATAAAAGGAGAGACTGCGGTTTAGCATTCAGCCTTCATTTTGGAGGGAAATGCGCCATGAGTTAATAAAAACCCTTTAAAACTCATGTAGTTCCCTCCAATCGTCACAGGCTGGGGCATAGGAACAACAGTTGATGGCGAGATAAAAAAGATGCTACAGAATTTGTAGTGCCGACAATGTTTGATTATTTTGGCCATTTGCCTTCAGCAGCATAAGCCATTTTTGTATATATATATATTGGCTCGCAAATAAAATCAACAAATACACAAGTTATCACCATATTACAAAATCATAGTGAATAATAAAACAGATCTACTGATTTGCCGGCAAAAAAAAAAGTTAACGCAACAATGACAGCAACAAGAAATACAAAATGTGACAAAACTTTATGAATTACTAATGTGGATTTACCAGTGAAGTTAGCTAAGAAAACACAACATTTTACAGCTAAAGGTCAGACAAAAATAGTCTAGAGGTCCCATATAATGACACATTTTGTAGGTCTTGGTCATTTTTATAGAGTATTTGTATATGTTATACAAGTCTCACAATATTTGTAAAGATGATTTTGACCTTAATGATTGTTAATGGTTTTCTTGCTGTTATATGTAGTAGGTTGCTATATGAACACAATCATTTTGAATCTTGTCCCCAAATATAAAGAAGCAAAGCTGAAGTGGATTAGGCTCAGGTAAAACAAACAATGGGGTGTACAGTATTTAGAAATAACCTGGCTTTCCAATTATAACTGGGCATCTGGCACCTGGTGCTTCCACTCGCTGGCTTGGTCAGATGAGCTGATTGGACACAGGAGATATATAGGGTTACCGAGGCACACACACAGGAACAGACAGACAGATGGACAGATGGATAAATGGAAGTGGACAGATGTATTGAGGCCTTCGCAAAAAAGCCTCAAGGGAAAAGCAGGGGCACATTGAGACTGACTCTGTCCCTCTAGGTCAGGGATGGGCAACTTGGATGGTGGTTGGGGCCACATCATTTATATACTGGCCACCAGGGGGCCGCATGTTCACTTGGAACACACACACCCACAAATTAGTATTAGTGGCGGCTCCAGTTGCTTACTTACTTAATTACAGCGACGGTCTGCAAACATACTAAACATTGTGGTTTACCTCTGAATTCAGTGAAAATATATTCTTTCTCCCACTTTTCTTGGAAAACATGATTTTCCTCAGATACCTTTCTGTTGCTCATGCTGACATCCACAGAGGGTTGTGCTCATATGTGATCCACTCTATCGAAATCAGTCGGAAGTCGCAACGTCTCATTTCAAAATAAAAGTGGATTTGTGTAAAAAACTAGTTTTTCGGGTTATTTTTTTTAAATAAACAAAGTCTTGGCTTGCAGAATATGAAACTTTTATTTCCAACATCACACGGTAAATATATTTGTGAAGCTTGTAAAAAGAAGATGACAGGCACCTCTTACTCACACTCGGCTCTTCCGCAGCGCCGCTCCCCCTCCCTCCCGCTGAAATTATGAATGTAAGGCGTATAGTAATCATAGATAACACGGCAGGGCCCGTTACAGTTTGTTTTCATCTGATTTAAAATAAACAAAGTCTTGGCTTTTAGAATTTTAAACTAGTTTTGCCAAATTCAGATGATAAATACAACTTTGAAGCTTGGAAAGGCCATTGCCAGAGTGTATTTATGGCCTCCTGGTGCTTGGAGCACTAGCCAGTGCACGGCTTAGCATGAAGGTAGGACAACTGCTACTCACTGATTTTCTATCACAAATTCTCGAAATCCTATCCTTTAGTATTGGCTTTATGGTTTGTGAAAGATATTGAGTCAAATATAGCATGGAGCTTCTGTTTTATTGGTTGTCAGATCTGTTTCTTGGTCAGCTTCGCAGCATCAGCAGTGTGTCGCTGCAGCTGGCTAATCAGATTCCTTTGAAGCAATTCTGCTCTCCCTGCAGCCAAGCTGTTCTTCTGGCTGCATGCTCTGTGTCTCACCTTCCCCTCAGCCCTTGGGATTGTGGATGGATTGCTCACCATTTGTCTATTCCCAATATAGAGGGAACACAAAAGAAGAAACGTTTTTCAATTATTTTCTCCAATGGTCACTTTACATTACATGTCATTTGTTAGACGCTTTTATCCAAAGCGACTTACATACATTCAGTGTGGACAATCCCCACAGGAGCAATTTGGGGTGAAGTGTCTTGCCAAGGGCCCACAACGACATGCTGACTGCAGTGGGACTCGTAGTTGCTATCCCCTGATTTGAAGTCCAGCACACTATCCACTGAGCCACAGCCTCTCTCATGAGAGTCATAAGCCAGTAAAGCTGTTAATTGTTCAGCTTCTATGGACTTTAAATAGCAGGGACTAGCGGAGTGCCAGAAGGAACTATTAAACTTCACAACATTTTCTCTGAGACATGGGTAGACCTTCACTTTTGAACATTACGTTTTTAGTCAGCTACCATGGCAAGTCTGGACACACAAAAGACCAGTCATTTTTCTGGAAGGTCAAGGTTGTCTATGGGTCACCAGTCTAGGGACAGAATGCACTGACTGGGCTATTCATTCAGATTTGGTTGAATCCATCTTTTAGCTCCATTAACACAGGGTGAGAAGTCATTTATAACGAGCTTAGAGATCATGGACGCCCTGCTAAAGAAAGAAGCAAATGTCCCTTCCCAACGCATGAACCACAAAACTGTCGGGTGACTGTTTCACCTAACAAACCCGTAAGATGCTTACCCTTGTGTGTCTTTGGTGTTGAGGGTTTGCCAAAGAGTACAACAGACATCCAGTTGGTCACCTTCTAAAATACTGTGGACTTATTCATCATATGTTATCTGAGAATGTTTTGTATTTTTTCTTTGGGGAATTGTAAGGTTCAGGGCTCTGAGGAAAAGGCTCAACTCAATAATGCCAACTTGGCCTGAACAATATGCTCATCTCTGAGTTTATACATTCGTCCGCCAAACTGCTTGCTCTGACAGAAAATGCTAGCCTTCTCCCACCATCTCTGGCATCATTGGGCAGCTTTTGCAAAGAAAACTGGGTAATATCGAAATCCTTCAGATATAGTCACATCTAATTGTGAACAGAAGATAATGCTTTAACAACCAAATATTGAGTGTATAGAACATGTTAAATTGAAGATTGTCACAACATGAGAGTATTCCATGGTATTGTTAGTTGTGAAGGCTTTCAGATTAATTTTTTTCAGGCTTTCCTCTAATGCAGGGGTTCCCAAACTTTTCAGCCTGTGACCCCTAAAATAACAGTGCCAGAGACTGGCGACCCCTTTCAACGGGGGCACATTAATTCATTAATTTAAGTTTTCCGCACTCTCGCAGGAATATCTCTTCAATGGAGCGAGCTCAAGTTTCAAGAAGCACATAGAACAAACAATGGATGTTTTTTATGAACATTTATCCATATTGAAAGTAGATTTAGATGTTTTAGGAGTGAGATAGAGATTATTATCTATGCATCCAATGAAGCTTTGCATGAAGTCTGGGCAAATTAATTCATTAATTTAAGTTTTCCGCACTCTCGCAGGAATATCTCTGCAATGGAGCGAGCTCAAGTTTCAAGAAGCACATAGAACAAACAATGGATGTATTTTATGAACATTTATCCATATTGAAATTAGATTTAGATGTTTTAGGAGTGAGATAGAGATTATTATCTATGCATCCAATGAAGCTTTGCATGAAGTCTGTTGATGATCAGAGGCTGTTGCTGGGGCTGCATAAACGTTTTTTTATGTTTATTAAGACGGTCAGGGCCCCTCCCCATCACCCTATTACGTACAGGGTACCCCTTGGAAGTCAGTTTTCAACGGGTAGGGCGTCCCATTGACCTTCATAGACCTCCCATAGCGTTGATAATTGACGTCATGAGAACGCTCCTCGGCAAATGCTACCCCGACGGTCGGTTGTTATTGTCAATATTAATATAATAATTATTTATTTTTTAATAGTCACACTCGATTTCGCCGATTTTCTTGTTGCCCCAGCTGGTCGACACCTCTTTTAGCAGAAACGAAGGCTACATTAATGTATTAAATCGATGTTAATCCATGTGTGTGGTTGTGGAATTAATGGACGTGCCGTTGTGCGATTGCGCAACGCAACAATTTACAAACTCTTCAACTACAACCCTAATTATATTTAAAAACATTTTAAAAGGCCTCACGAAATACTTTAATGTAAATGTAAATTTAAATGGGAAGGGATGTGTGTAATGTTGTGATTATTATTCACCCGCGGATCTATGGGTTGGGTATTGTTGCGCACGGACATTATAGTTAAGCGGACTTCCTGTTGATGTGAAATCCAAAAACATTTAAAAAAAAAAAAAAAATACTTTATTCCGAGTTTGCCTGCTTTTCTCTTTGAAGGTCATCACATAACGGTATTGTAATACACGGTTAAATAAATAACAATAAATATTACATCTGCCATAGTTCGCTATTTATAGAGCCCTGGTCAGAAGACTTCTAGACAAACAGGAAGAACTGCCGCCGAAACTGAATATGTGACGTGGATCATAAATATATCAGCAATCAAACTAAATCTTCAATTTCTCTTCACACAATACGTCTCCTTGCATTATCAATACTAATTCTGGCTGACTTTTATATTTTATCCAATCGTTATATTGGTATATGTACACCATAACGGTGCACAGCTGATAGAAAGGGACACCTGGTGGTTAAAGCACGTTATTGAAATGTATTATTTTTATTATTAGATATTAATAGGAGACACAGACAGACAAACTATCCATCCATCCATCTTCTCCCGCTTATCCGTGGTCGGGTCGCGGAGGTAGCAGTTCCAGCAGAGAGCCCCAAACTTTCTTTTCCCTGGCCACATCAACCAGCTCTGACTGGGGGATCCCAAGGCGCCGCCAGGCCAGCGAAGAGATATAATCCCTCCATCTGGTTCTAGGTCCACCCCTTGGTCTCTTCCCAGCTGGACGTGCCTGGATACACACATATTGATAGATGTCTTGTAATGCACTGTTGAGGAACCTGCGACCCTGGTTTTTCATCTCCGGCCTTGTCAGGTATTGAACAATCAATAAATAAAGAACACAGAATTTGTGTGATTATACTAAATGATTTATAAATAAACACCACTGCATATTTACAACTATTACACATGCTGATGTAACGCAAATGTTTCCAACTTAGGATCAATAAAGTATATCTTATCTCTTTCGACTCCACTTCGAGCGATATAATTACTAACAAAGCACTTATATACTAATAAAGGACTGGCTTATCTAAAGCCAGTTGAGTAGCACTTGAAATGTTTGGCTCTATGAAACCTGATGCACTTATATGATTCTGTTTTCTTCAAGTTTGTATCTTGTTGGTTGAACGCACTTATTGTAAGTCGCTTTGGATAAAAGCGTCAGCTAAATGCAATGTAATGTAAAGTAAGATGATCGATGGCTATGCCATATTTGCCTCTGAACCTTGACAAGTGCATGTTTCAGACGGGGATTTTTTTGACGGGGTGGACCCGTTCAAATCCAGTTTTGGACAGTCTGCTGTGGTTCCATCCCATTTCAAAGTATTGTTCGATGCTCGGCGTAACCCTATTAATTTATTGTGTGAACGAGGCGATATAGAGATGTTGGAGCTGTCATTATTAGGCTGTTATGTACTGTTGGAGTGGGCCTATTGTTTTGGGATATTTGTGGAGTTAGGTGGTCCGTGAGTGTTTTTTTATTAGTTACGTGGTCCTTGGTATGAAAAAGTTTGAGAAACACTGCGCTAGTGGATTAGATACGGGGGGAGCCCCGCTGCGGGGAAATTATGCAGATGGCCAGTCCGCCCCTGAAAAATGTTTTTAAATGTTGTAATCATCTCGCGACCACCACTCGGGGGAACCCCTGCTCTAATGTACAGCATATTACTTTACACGTGCTATTGGCAAACCACTAGTCTTACCTTTTTGTGAAGTAGCAATTGGCAGGGTACCTTTACCTTTAGGGTAATTTATCTAATTCTGTTTATCGAATTACACCAGAGTCCTTTGTCATCTGCAAACACAGTGACTTCACAGATTTGCCTTTTTGGAAGTCCATTCAGCAAAATGTATCTCCAATATGCTTTGTCACTAACTTGCTGAAACCATATTCAGCAATACATGAACGTTTCGTCTATACTGCACGATAGTAATTTATCAGCAGTACAGTGTTTGTATCAGATTACTGCAACGACCTGAAAGCGTCTCTTCATAGCTTATTTTTAACCTCACTCAGCACTGTGTGTTAAGTATATGCACTGTCTATCTGTCTTTGTGCCAACACCGCGTGGAAAATATGAGAATTAAAATCAATTTAAGGAACTTTAAATACAACATCATGGTTTGCACCTCGATTTGGCAATATTTACTGGTAGATCTAACTTAAGCTGCACTCACAGTAAGTGTAATTAATTGAATTCCGTGTCATCCTGTTTATACTCTGTGTGTACCTGACAGGTCTTGCTATCAGTACTATGAGTCATGTGTCAGATTACAGCATAATCGTGGATGACTTTACCCATTTATCTTTAAACCCAGACTCAGCAATGTCTTTTGCGCTGTCATTCAGTGTAAATAAAGCCACACAAAGCAATCCCCATGGTCAGCTGCATTCAACTTTTGGTCCTAGGTGGAGTACTTTGCTGAAATGTATATATATACAATTACACCAGGGTCCTGTGTCATTTTTAAAGCTGTAGAAAGGAGTTCATCATGTTCTTGGGTATTGATTGGCCTATTGTTTACGTTTTGAATAGTATATGTGATGTGCCGGTAGAGTTGCTTTTTTAAGAGCCACGAGCAGTTTCTCCTTTCAACCAACACACAAGTCTATAGATGTACATGAGAGTAATTTAATAGAATAACCAGCTGCAGTGTGTTGTCTTTTATATGTCAGAATACATCTAGCACTAACCGACACCTGTAACGCTGACAAATTAATAAATTGTTTACCTTTCCAAGATAGAAACATAATAACAATTTGTGGTTTGGTGTAGTTAGGGGCAACTTTTTCTAAAGCTGCATTCACACGATACACAGTAAAACGTCTCTGCGCTGACGCTACATGTGTGCTTGCACTGTGCTCAAAGTTCAAATTATTTCAATTTTGACCTAGTTACCGCAGACCTTTCACTGTGCAACCAATCAGATGGCAGCTAAATGAAGCGGCTCCAGTTAGCAGGGGACAAAACCATAGATACAAAACTGAACAGGCTGTTTTCACCACAAGGCTAAAATAACTGGATGGCTTACCTGCCTGTCAGCCTTCCATCTCGTGCACAAATTTATCTCGTGCCCTCATTGGTCATGTGCGCGTTCGTGTGTGTTGGAGGAGGGGCTCTATAAGGAAGTCAGAAGGAAGGGGCAGATTTTTTTCTGCTGCGTACTTTCAAATTCTAGCGCACTCAAGCTGGTTTCTCCATTCTTACCTACCCTACCGCGGGTAGTGGCATTGTCAACTTTACAGAGACTGCAGGAAGTCACTGGATAAGGATCAAGGAATAGTTAATTAAAACTAGTTTAGAAATATAAATTCAACTGATCGTCCATACATTTTAAGAGATGCCACTATTTTACTATGCATATTTTCTACTGTATACCCATTCCGCTCATTTCTGTGGAGGATGCTTGGGTCTGATTTATTTTTCTTTCATTGAATCTGTTATTTTCAAATTGTTGTTTATTTTTTAATGGGGATGCCAGCAAACACTTTGCTAATGGGGATCCAAAAAAAGGAGAGGGAATAAATAACTGGCTTTTTTTACTTCAGGAAGGACTCCTCTGTGATCATTCTGTGTGTGTGTGTGTGTGTGTGTGTGTGTGTGTGTGTGTGTGTGTGTGTGTGTGTGTGTGTGTGTGTGTGTGTGTGTGTGTGTGTGTGTGTGTGTGTGTTTGGGGGGGGGTTTGGGATGGTGTGTGTGTGTGTGTGTGTGTGTGTGTGTCAGCAGCAAGTGCTGACATTTTGAGAAGCCAATGAGAGCAGCAATTACCACGCTTAGCAAAACAATTAGTACATACTTTTCACTCAGCTAGCACTAGCAGCAGATGTGTGTTTGTGTGTGTGTTTCCCCTCACAGGGTCTTGTGTGTCAGTTTGTGGTCCCTTAAAGACCCAGTGAAGTGTGCGCCTGTGCATGATCTGTTATGCTAATACATATAGTAATGACCAAAATTGTCCATTGGAACCCATATCAAAAGATGTTGGAATAGCAATGAATTTGACGAGTTTTGAATTTGCCGCCTGGAAATCCGCAGTTGACCTCCGCCTTCGTGGGCGTGGCTTGCGATCTACTGCGTGACGTCACGAGATGGTCGCCGCCGAAGTGTTTACATTCATCACAGTTTATTGTTTCTCTGTTTCAAAGTCGAATTTATCAAAGTATTTTACTGGAAAGTGTGTCGGAGTCAACTGGAAGTGATTGCACATCGAGAAAACCTGACAATGGAGGCGACAGTGAAGAAAAACACTGAGGAAGTGGCGAACCAGGAAGGACTGGGAGCCTACCTAAATACAGTGTTCTGTGCAGTGAACACTTCACAAGGGACTCCTTTGATGAAAGTGCTCTACTACGAGCACAGATGGGCATTGCGACAAAGAGGACCTTGATCCTGAAGAAGGGAGCAATTCCAACTGTTTTCCCCAGAGTTGGGACTTCAGCTGTGGGACAACTTTCAACGTCAACATCAAGACCGGCTCGATCTGCATTTGCAATGAGAGAGAGAAAGCGGGTAAAGTTGTTAGGCCTAATTTGTTGATGTTGAATCAGGATTTAATTCCAGTGGCTAGTAGTCTCCTGAATTATTATTGTTGAAATGGTATGAGCAAGGTGTAGGCCTATACTGTTTTGGATAATTTTTTAATCCATTTCATATTGTGTACATTTGCAGAAAGTAGAAGAACTCCTGGCAGAATCAGAAGTGGAGAGTAGCAGTTTTGCTTCCACAGAGGAATCAATGGAGATGGCCACTGACACAGACATGGCACCGGAACAGGTTTGTGATTGCCCCCAGGTTTTGTTTTAGATGAGCACATTGGCTGGTTTTACCTTGCACATTATCATGACTGGCACACACAGTGGACACATAAAAAAAAACCTTCTTTGTAATATGCACTCCTTAGATCTTACACTTGTTATGTAAAACAAAAAGCTTAGCATTAGTCTTGTTCCAAACACCAAACATGCAACCGGCAAACCAGTCTGCTAAATATAATTATTGTAGAAAGTTGCTAGTCAGGCATGATATTGACTTACATATGCATTGGCTCTAGCTAAGCATTACTGTAGGGTACATGTTTATCATGATAATATTGTCTAGAACTTCTAACCCCTCGAACATATTTTTCAACATCACACTATGAAATGTATGTTTTCACCTGGCAGGAACGACAGAGTCAAGATCAGGCCTGCCAGACAGACTGGACTCCAACAGCTACTGTCAGCATCAAGACACAGACTGGGAAACAACTCACAAAAACAAAGACACAGTCAAAGGTTAATGCCACTATTGATTGGTTAATAGTACTGCACTATTAAATCGAAGTTTAATCAGTTCCTAAAAAAAAAACAACACAAAGGTTTGACAGGATGAGCGAGTGTGTCATATAATACTGTATTACAGTACGGGATATTCCTTCTAATGTTGAGTTTGTTAACTCTAAATAGTAAGCAACAGATCAACATAGATTTGTGGTTTTATATAAACACAATATAGTATTCCATTGATCATTTCCTTTCCAGCATGCCAGGTGACGCCCGAGATGCTGACTGCAAGTCTACCAGTACCAGGGAGGCAGAGAAAGCTGAAAGTCCATGGCACCAGAGACCCAGCTACACCTGACCAGCCACCACAGGCTGCCTCTAGCAGCAGCAGCAGCCAGGCGTCAAAGCTGGAGCAACACCAACTGGAAGACGCGTCGTCCAGCAGTCCAGCTGCACCACCATCAGTATCAGGCTCCTCAGACTGGGAACCCAGTAGCTCCATCTCAGCGGCTGATTCTTCTGACAAGTCAGATCTGTCAGAAAGTCGGGAAGCATTTGGGGATGAGATCTGCCGCAAGGAACCCAAATACATCATCTTTGGCTCCAGCCTCGGGAAACTGCTACAGTGGTGCCACTGTCCATCTTGCGGCAGCGTCGACATCCGTCAAGTGTGGACAACCACTGGAACACTATTTAAGATCCACCAAACATGTGACTCCTGTCTGCAGGCAACTGAGTGGCAGAGTCAACCGAGCATTGGAAACTTCTGTTACTGTTTGCCGGTGCGTCGCCAACAAAGGTGCTGCGAGTCCTAAACCACATGGGTGTGATGACCTACGTGAAACGAACATTCTTCTCACACCAGCGAGACATCCTGCAGCCTGCAATACAGGATGTATGGACGCAACAACAGGCAGCCCACATTGCGATCCTGCAGACTGAAGGGCGACCTCTGGTTCTGGGGGGTGACGGCAGGGCCGACAGCCCTGGACACTGCGCAAAATTTGGAACATACACTACAATGGAGCTGGAATCAAATGTGGTGCTAGACCTACAGCTGGTGCAGGTACAGTTTATATTGTTCAAGTTCAGGGTTTTGTGTGAGAAATTTAAAACTTCATCTGTAAATATTGTAATAGTAACAGTGTTTCAAATCATATTCAGCTCATTGCAGAGCTCCTGTCTAGTTATCTGCCTAACTGGAATGTTCCCTGCTGTATTTTCAGAGCAACGAGTGTGGTGGGAGCTACCAAATGGAACTGGAAGGCCTGAAGAGGATGGTGGCCTTCTTTGAGGACATCCTGGAGATTGGCACTCTCGTCACAGACCGACATCGCCAGATTGCCAAATGGATTAGAGAGAATATGCCGTACACAAAACATCTGTATGACATCTGGCATGTAGCCAAGTATATGTGTCAATGTTGTTTCTTTTGAAGTTCAAGGAGTAGAGTCTTCTATTTAGGCCTGTCGCGATAATCGATAAATTGACTTATCGTAGGATAAATAAAAATGGACTCGATAACTTTTCTGAGCTCGATAAATTGCCGTTTACATAAAGATGTGACCAGCATTTTAGCCTGGAGCGCTGTGGCTGCCAGGCGCGCTGTGAGGGGCGGGGCTGACACACAGCCAGGTCAGGACACTCCGCGTGCACGTGCAGCAGCGTAGCAGCCAAATTAATAATATAGCGACAAGCGGGAGACAACGTGTGACTTACTCGCGGGGAATTTAAAGTGAAATGGAATTGGTTACAAAACCTAACTACACATCTCGATTCTCCGGTGTGGCAGTATTTTGGATTCAAACCAAATCAACGAGGCGAACCTACGGACTTGAATGAGCCGGGCGGTGTGTCACATTGGTTTAAAAAAGGTATCGACAAAAGCAGTTAATACCACGCATTTTAAACCACCTAAAACACAACCACCCCATTCCGTTTTTCCAGCTGGGAGCAAACACGGCAACTGGAGATGGAGAGCCCCCGCCCGACAATGCAAACATGTTGGTGTTCCTTGCTCGAAAACTTAGAAAAACAGATTTGGATATGGCCTGTTGAGGCATCTGGGTCTTTGACAGTGGACTGTACACTTGACTGTTTTTTTTGCTTCTGAGATAATGTGTGCTCAATATATATATATATATATATATATATATATATATATAAATGATATTTATATATATATAAATATAATTTATATATATATATATATATATATATAATTATATATATACATATATGAGAGAGAGAGCTCTGTTTTCCAGCCTGACTATTTAATTTATTGTTTTGGTTGTGTGATTTAATTAATTTATTATAATTTAATTAATTTGTTTTATTTATTATATATAATTTATATATTTTAATATTATTTCACATTTCATTTGCAATGTTGAATGTTCAATAAAAAGTTATGTTTGAAAGGATGTACTTGAATTCTTATTATATATTATCATTATGTCTAAAATGGTCTTAAAACGGTGCCGACAATATTATCGTTTATCGCAATAATTTCCAGAAAAATGTATCGTCCAACAAAATTAATTATCGTGACAGGCCTACTTCTATTGAGTTATCGTAAAGTTGTTATCACCAGACAGACATTGCAGCATGCAGTGTCACAAATCTTATTTGCACACCTCACTCAAATAGATAGATCTCTTTATGATGTCAGTTTTATTTATTGTCTTTGCAGCTGTTGGGAAGAAGCTGAAAGCCATCTGCAAGCTCAAGGGCTGTGAGGACCTGAAAGCATGGCAACAGAGCATCATCAACCACCTGTACTGGGCAGTGGTTTCCTCCACGCAAGACGACGCGGAACTGATTGTGGATAAATGGAAGTCGGTGGAGCGGCATGTCCTAAACCTCCACAGGGGCCATGGTGGAAAGTTCCCCACATGTGCGCACAAGAGACTACAAGGCAGGGCTCACAAGAAGAAGTGGATCAAACCAAGTGAGTTTAGAGTCAATACTCCTTTTTCTGATATGGTGGCAGACGTGACATTTAAAATTACGTCTGTTGCGTCAGCAACGGGTGACTGTAATTTTAACCGTCATCCACCGCCAAAAGGAGTATGGAATGTATACAGTGTGCATACTGAGTGATTAAAAACCCAGGACATACCCAGCAGCAACAATGTACCGACTGTCTTATGGTTGGGTACATAATCCAAAAAGTTACGTCTGAGCAACAAACATTAGAATTGATCATCCATAATGTCAAGCACTGCCATTGAGATTTGTTGAGGATTGATTTATTGATCTGTTGATTGAAGGTTCACTATCAGCTGTCAAACTGGAGAAACTGGTGACAGACAAGATGCTGTGCAAGGACATCGGCAAGCTCTCTGCCGTACACCAGACGTCCAAGGTGGAGGGCTTTCACAGCCTCATCATTCAGTTTGCACCAAAGTCTTACGTGTACACCTACACTGGCATGCTGTGCAGGTTGGTCTTTTCAGCATATAATTCGAAGGCTTGTACTGTACCAGCTAAAAACTTGTTTCAGTTACTTGGGAATGGGCGTCTTTGTACCATGCCGAACCAGGTCCCCGTGCTGTATAGAAGCTTGCGACGTTACGTCACATCTCCCATAGTGTGTCAAAATGGAGGAAGGAACTTTGATGAAGTTGTCAACTCCAAGACACACATTGCCAGGACTAAAATAAAACACTAAATCACTTTCTGAATCAATATCAAGTTAAATAGAGCTGTTCATGTATAGACGTGGAATAATTACAAAAGAGAGATATTTCTTTTCACATTTTTAAAACTGTTTATTTGTTTATGCTAACAGAACCCTTCTTGCCGGACTGCATTACAACGAGAATGCCAGCAGACATACTGCAACTACGAAGGCGGGAGAACAGAGGTTCAAAATCCGCTACCCCAAGTACAAGGCTAGAGGTCATGTTGTGAAGAAGATCCTAGTAGAGGCAACATTCAGCTAGTTTGAAATGAAATTACTCAAAATAATATTGTCAAGATTGGTAATGTACCGGTACTACTACTTTAGGAACTAATTCAGTTCAAAACCCGAATTGAAAGAATGATCTCGGCTTGATGACAGACATCATTTATTATTAGAGAACATTATAAAGTGCAAGTTTTGTATTCTGTCTTTGAACACTGTTGCAGGCTATGTGGATGATCTCATGAGAGAGGTGGTCGACCTCTGCAAGAAACCCAGCGCAGACAGGCCTGTACAGCTGGAGGAGCCTCCCACTCTGTTCTCGGCAATGGAGAAGCCTGACAAAGCAGAGGCCATCAAGGCACATGCCAGTCGTTGCAAGACCAAATAGTCTGTCACTGTGCATCTTCAACTGTGCAACTGTATTAAACATTCACTTCAGAACTGTATTGTCACTGTCCTTCTTCATAACCGTGATAGTCCATGGATGGAAACTGTAGACGAATTTGGTTCACTGCACAAGAGGGCAGTGGCACTCTTATGTCGCGTCCTAGGTAACCCCAGCAAAGTCTCACCAGCTGGCGGTAGGCTGTGTATCGGTGGCGTCTGCAAGATAAAACATTACCTGCTAACCATTCAGTGTTCTGTAGCCGGTCAATGTCTTCCCCATCGTCCATGTCGTCGCCATCATCCTCCCCACTTGACGTCCCTGACGGCTCAAATCTGTAGGGTTCAATGATGTACTGCGCTTCCTCATCGTCACTTCCATCTTCGGTGCCACTTTCCTCATCTATCCTGTCCGAAAAGCTATCAAAATCAATCATTTCTCTCACACTTGTATCACTTTCCAAAGTCTCCGCCATGTTTACAATCACAACTGGGCCCATCTTGTGACGTCACAGCCGCTATCGTCTGCAACTTCCGGTAGGCTCAGACGGCCGTTATTATTAAAATGAATAATTAATAAATAAATAATTAAAAATTATTTTAGCCATGAACAGGCACAATGATATGTAAGGAATGAAACTGCCATTTCATTTTGGCGCAAAAACATGTACTTCACGGGCACTTTAATGTGTGCACTTTTAAGTAATAAGTGTATGTCCTCTCTTCCACTACAAACAGCATGTTGTATTCCCCTACTGTGTGTACACCTAAGCTTGGTTTATGCCTTATATATATCCATCCATCACTATATCTGACTCTCTCATCCATGTCTTTATCCCACTGCCCTGTAGAGGATGGATTAAACAAATATCAAAAGAGACCTAAGATTCTGATCTTTTTTTTTACTCATGATCGCTGCATTACGCTGCATATCTTCTTCTCAATATGTTCCTGTTTTTTTGGTGTGTGTAATTGTGTGTTGCATCCCCAACTACCTGTAAAGACTCATTTATGAAATCCCACATCAGATCAGATGGTGTAAACACTTCATGTTTATTATCCGTTAATATGTGATTGTCCTAAATATGTTCTTTAATTTGGTTTGACAAAAGTAGTAAGTGTGAGCTCCTGACAATTATGGGAGAAATATATTAGAAGTATGTTTCATACACACTGTGTAAAGTATTGAGATGAGACCCACTATTTAACTGTTGGACTAATGGACGTTACAACTTTCTCTCTGTACAAGAGACAGCAAATATATTTGTGAGTGAATTTCTGGACAATCATTTATTTGATCAACTTCACACCTGCCAGGTGTATTGCACAGATCCCAAGGAAACACGGTGGTTTGGATAAGCTGTTCTTGGGAAGACAGCTAGCCCTATGATTGCCAAAGCAATTTAAGTTTAGGTTTATGTTATTTATTTTAAATTGGTATAAACCAGTTTGTATCTCTCGAGGTATCTCTTTGTCTCACATTGTGTCTGTCCTCAGTGGAAAAAACTGTGGTAACTGGCAAAACCCTAGATTTTAGAATACCTTCGTCGTGCAACCCCATAGCATCAGTGTAAGATAATATTTTGCGACAGTACTGTTTATTACAAAGATAGTTTACCAAAGTACAATATGATATAGGACGATATGATAATAGTTTGTTGTCATATCTGACAAGTCTAACATTTTCTTGCATCACCATCTGCAATTTCAAGGACATACAATAAGACAATATACAAGTAAAATTACATTTAACATAAAATTACAATCACTGAAGACAGTATGTGCAAGAACCTTTAACGTACATTTGACCCTGGATTAAACTCATTATTGTTGTTCAAAACATGGTTGGTGTCATAGACAATGTTGTTGGCCATGCTCAATATGTTGTTATGGTAGGTTGATTCGTAGTTTCTCAAAGGGTTGGAGAAATGTTGACTTAAAAGCGGTGGACAGACAGCATTTTTGAAATTATTAAAGGCAAGAAATAAGCCATGCAGAATTTTCCTCTGCATTTGTAATGTATTATGGAATGGATAACCCCTGAATCG
The DNA here is from genome assembly GCF_949606895.1 of Notothenia rossii. Classification (NCBI taxonomy): domain Eukaryota; kingdom Metazoa; phylum Chordata; class Actinopteri; order Perciformes; family Nototheniidae; genus Notothenia; species Notothenia rossii. Next base: position 29,621,023 of record NC_136903.1, on the reverse strand, counting down.
AAATCATATAGTGGCAGTTTTGTGTTGGTCTTCAATGAATCGGTATAATTTCATAACAAACTTGTGATCTACACCCCTACAATGAAGTAAAACAAAGTCCATTACTATTACAAACCATAATGTATTAGACCCTCCAGAAAAACGCGGGCAAAAATCCTTGATTATGCGGGCTAAATTCCTTGATTATGCGATTAAACATGCGGGGTTTTTATGTGATTTTATGCGGTGAAATTGCGGGAAGTTGCGAAATATGCGGAAAGTTGCGAAATATGCTAAATATGCGGGGAAAAAGAATAACAATTTTTTTAAATATTGGTGTGTCTTATTTATTCTCTCTCACACACAACCTGCCACAAACGTTAAACCCCTTTACTATTCAATTAAACACATTCAATGTTTATTTATTGTAAAAGCAATTGGGCTATTTTAATCTCACACACACACACACACACACACACACACACACACACACACACACACACACACACACACACACACACACACACACACACACACACACACACACACACACACACACACACACACACACACACACACACACACACACACACACACACACACACACACACACACACACACTTATCCGCCTCATTCTGTTTTCATTTACTCGTTCGTTATCTGACCAGCTTCAATCTTGTAGGCTACTCACTTCGTTAAGTTTGGCTTTCTTGTCCGCAGCAGCAGAAAGCATTTTCGAATGTTTGAATGAATCAAAGTGGGTCGTCACCGTCGATTTTCTCTTATGCTCCAACACACAGTTGCACGGGGTGCAGAATAGTTTCCCCCCACTTTTTGCCCGGTCTTTAGTAGAAATGTTCGTCGGTAAATGAGATGGATTCGATTTTTTTCATCTTGGTATCGTGTGAGCTCCACACCTTCACTCTATACAGTGTTGTTTACATTCTGTGATGCGCGAGCTGATGAAGTCACGTCAAGACGAGTTATCTTTTTTTTCCCTCAACTTTGTGTGGAAAAATGCGGGGATTATGCGGCCTTTTGATAAATATGCGGCCTTTTAAAAATCTGCGCCATTTTGCTGATTATGCGGTAAATTCTGCGATCGCAGAGTCGCGTTTTTCTGGAGGGTCTAATGCAGGGGTGTCAAAGTCAAGGCCCGCGGGCCAGATCCGGCCCGCGAATGAATTATCTCGGCCCCCGGGATGATATTTGATTAGTATTAGAACCGGCCCGCAGGCCACAGCCGCCTGCTTGTGTTTTGCACGCACCAAGACTACATTTCCCACAATGCAACAGTAGCCCGCGAACTCACTGCAGCGCCGCAAGTGGGCCTCGGCTTCGTTAGTCATCAGCATTCAGGGCAGATGTCAACTTTCAGCAACCCCGCTCCCCAATAATGGCTAAACGGAAGGTGGACGGTGAGAACAGGGGGTTTAAAGCCAGGTGGGAGGCAGAGTACATGTTCACGGAGGTAAAAGGCAAAGCTGTGTGTCTTCTGTGTGGAGAAAGTGTGGCCGTAATGAAAGAATATAATCTAAGAAGGCACCATGAAACGTCTAAGAAACACAAAGACAAAGACAAGAATATGGACATGGAACAAAGGCTACAGAAGGTGGAAGAATTAAAACGAGGTCTTAAGTCCCGGCAGGCTCTGTTCACAAAAGCCAAATCACAAAGCGAGGCTGCTGTCAAGGCTAGTTTTATTGTGGCAGAAGAAGTTGCAAAATCAGCCCGGCCCTTTACAGAGGGAGAGTTTATCAAAAACTGTATGCTTAAAGTTTGTGACACGGTGTGCCCAGACAAAAGGCAGCTATTTTCAAACGTGAGCCTGAGCAGAAACACCGTTGCTGAACGTGTAGACCAGCTTTCCACCAATCTAAAAGAACAGCTTGTGGAAAAGGGAAAAGATTTCATCGCATATTCACTTGCTGCGGATGAGAGCACCGACACAAGTGACATTGCCCAGCTGTCAATTTTCATTCGTGGAGTTGACTCCAGCCTGGGCATAACAGAAGAGTTTTTGGCATTACGTCCTATGCATGGCACAACTACAGGACAAGATCTGTATGAAGAGGTATCCAGATGTGTAAATGAGATGGGGCTGCCTTGGGGAAAACTCGTGGGATTGACAACAGACGGAGCACCCGCGATGTGTGGACATAGGAGTGGATTGGTGGCAAGAATACGTGAGAGGATGCGGGACGAAAACGTCACAGGTGAGCTGACAGCTTATCACTGCGTAATACACCAGGAGTCGTTATGTGGCAAAGCCTTGAAAATGGATCATGTAATGAGCATCATAGCGCGTGCAGTTAACTTCATTATGGCCAAAGGTTTAAATCACCGCCAGTTCAAGGCATTTCTGGGCGAGTTAGATACAGAGTATGGTGACTTGCCCTATCACACGGCTGTGCGATGGCTAAGCCAAGGAAAAGTGCTGCAAAGATGTTTCGAGCTGCATGAGGAGATCTGTCTGTTCATGGAAAGCAAAGGGAAAGACACAACAGAGCTCCGAGATGAAACATTTATGTGTGAAATGGCGTTTCTGTGCGACATCACAAGCCATCTGAATGCGATGAACCTGCAGCTGCAGGGACGGGGGCGTGTCATCTCTGATGTACAGTACAGTGAAGGCGTTTAAAACCAAGCTGATCCTGTGGGAGACACAGATGCGGAAAGAAAACTTGAGCCACTTTCCCAGCTGCCAGACAATGAAAGAGAAGCTCTCTACCGCTGTGTTCCCGAGTGCACAGTTTGCTGATAAACTCAACATACTTGCCGCCGACTTCCGACGCCGATTTGCTGACTTTGAAGCTCAAAAAAGCAGGTTTGAACTGCTCGCCAATCCTTTTGGAGTTGACGTGGAAAGCGCACCAACAAACCTGCAAATGGAGTTGATTGAGCTCCAGTGCAATGACACACTGAGGGAAAAATATGAGAGAGTGGGTGCTGCTGAGTTTGCACGTTTCATCCCCGACACATTGCCTCAGCTGCGCATCCAAGCTGCTCAGACGCTCTCTATGTTTGGCAGCACATACCTGTGTGAACAAATGTTCTCTTTGATGAAGCTAAACAAAACATCACACAGGAGCCGTCTTACTGATACACACCTTGAGTCAATCCTGAGGATTTCCTCAGCTCAGAGCCTGACCCCGAACATTGATGAACTTGTACAAAAGATGGGACACCACCAAGTATCAGGCTCAGCCTCAGACAAGTGAGCATCACAGAGCATTAACTTATTTTTAGTTTTTAATTCAGTTACATTTTTATTTATTTTTATTTTTTGTTTCTACAAGACATGATTTTTCTTTGAAAGAAGTATTGTTTTGTCTGTGTGCCATAGATTTTTGTATTTTATTTATTTATATTTATTTTTCAGTTAATGGATTGCAGATAAGAGCCATGAGAAAGAATACAACTGATTTTATTTTTATTTTTTTATTTTCTCATTTTACTATTTGAAAGCATGGGAGCAGCACAATATTGCATTTTCAGTTTATAATGCATGCAATTTCATTTATCTCGATATTAAGGAGCATATTTTATTTTTGAAGGACATTAACTTTTTTGCTGTTTGCCTGTTGAAAATGTTTTCCCTTTAAATAAATGACAGAGCCATAAGAAAATATTGCTTCATTCATTTAATCATTAAATAATATACGATGCACTGTGTTAGGTCTTGGTTCAATAGGTTATGTGCAATCATTTTAATATGTTTTAATAAAAATTGAACCAGTCCGGCCCTCGGCTTGTAGCAAATTTGTTTTTTTGGCCCTCTGATGCATTTGACTTTGACACCCCTGGTCTAATGTATGCATCCCCAACTGTTGTGGCATCAGTCCTTGAAATGTGTCATTGAGTTTGAGAAGAAGTGTCTTCTGGAACTATGGGAAGAGAAAACTATTTCTAGTCTTTTTGGGGGTTGGATGGCTTGTTTTCCTTATGTTAGAAACAGCTGATGTATGCTGAAAGATTGTATCCAAACATATTTCTCTTTCCACACAAATACACACTGACACTCATCCAATGTAAAGAAATACAAAGGAAGACAGCAAATGCAGACAGCTGTACTCTTGTTTCTCAATCCCATATTCAAGAGACTACACCAGTGGTCACCAACCTTTTTAAGCCCAAGATCACCGACCTCGGCTGAGGTGAAAGGCGAGATCTACCTATTGCAGAATTGAGTGTAAAAGACGGCCCAGACAGTGCTTCCAATTTGAGGCCTTTTATATAGGCTAATTGCATCTGAATTACTGTTACAATGAAGGCTCCATAATCAGCTCACGGCATATAGGTAGGGGTAAAGTGCTATTGGGGGGCGGACCTCACCTCCTCAAGGGGGGTCCGGGGCGATGTTCCCCCGGGAAGATGTTTTTTTAAATATTGAAGTTGAAAGCATCAATCTGGTGCACTTTGAGAGCAACATGAAGAGATCTATGGATACCTCTCTCAGCACCCATATGAGACAGAACTGTAAACATATTTTCTTTTTCTTTATGGATATTTTACAAATCACATTAAACTGTATTCTTGTTTTACTGCCATATAGTAGGCTATTTCATACCTGTTTTTCATTTATTCTCTTATTGTTTGTATAACTATAATGATCATATAAAGGTGTGCCGCGGAAATAATCTTTTGAATAATTTGTGACAAAACTGTTCTAAACACTCAAGAGTCCTTTAGCTCACCTGAGCCCCTCAGTCTGACAGGAGAGGACTCCTCCAGCTTGTTGTGGAAACAGCTCCTTATGTCCGTTGGTGCAGCAGCTAGCTAACGAGATGCTAACATCACGGTCCCCGCTAGCACCGGTCCCTCTCTCTCCCTCACTCCCTCTCTCCCTCTCTATCACACTAAATGCGCTATCGCCATACACACACAGAGCCGAGCTTGAATGACACAAGCACACGTGTATTTCCATGCAACTCTCTGATTGGTCTGGTGTGTTGCCTCTGTTGCGTTCACTGAACACGGGAAATTACAGTCCTGCCGTCCTCTCTTGTGTCATGATGAAGTTCACGTAAAGCACGGTTAATGTATTATATTATTGAGGTGTCTCAAATATACGTCAATCAAGTAGCACCTGCTAACGGGGTGGTGGATGATAGGTTTACATCTAAAAACGTATTTTTCAAACATTATTATTTTAATTTTCTTTTTCTTTCTTTTGTTACTTTTTTTTTAACCGTCCGCGATCTACCCGCACCACACTCGCGATCGACCGACTGGTTGGCGACCACTGGACTACACTGTTTCATTTGTCACCAAACCAAATGTATTCAATATTTCTGTACTGCAAAGTCTATTGTTGGTGAGTTCAGATTTACATATTACAGTGCATAGATGTGTAAAAGTAACGGTACGTCTACACTACAGGCATCAAAAAATGCTTTCAACGCTTCGCCCATTCACTTGAATGGGGTGACGTAGAAGATTTTTAATCTTCGCCGAACTGCATTGTGGGGAGCATGGCATGGCTTTGCAAGCATCACGAGCATCTATCGGCATCAAAAGTTGAACAATGTTCAACTTTTGAGGCTCGATGCTTGGCATCAGCCAATCAAATCCCGTTTATGCAAATCCCGCCAGTGCAAGCGCAGCCAATCAAACCGCGTGCAAGCTGGGAGAGCCAGACCGCAGTTCATTTCCTCATATTCCAAACGAGATATTACGGTAGCAAATCACCCGGTTCTTTACGACCGGAACTATTTACCGGGATACAAACCGGAGGAACCAGGCATGGAGGGAGGTGGCAGAGACAGTGGGTGAAACTGATAGTTTTTTCGCCTGTTTGGAGAGTTTATATCCAGTTTACTTCGTTTTAACATTGCTATTGCTTTGTATGTCGGGGGCGGGAGATTCATGTGATTGGTTGCTCGCAAAAAATCGCCAAGCTTCAGACACGCCCAGCTTCAAGATTTTTTCATGCCTGTAGTGTAGACGGGCCGTAAGATAGGTAGACGCTTCTGGAAGCACCTGACAAGCTTTGTGTTAAATACAGTATTTGCAGCCTTCCAGGCAGGGGCGGACTGGCCATTGGGAATACCGGGAGTTTCTCCGGTGGGCCGGTGCTTTGTGTGGTAGGGGTTTCACAACTACCAATATTTACTAGTCGACTAGTTTTTCAAAATAGTAGTCGACTAGTCGACTAGTCGTTACGTCATAATAGAGACACACAAAGAGAGGTTTACAACTGTATTTTCTATTGGAACTCATACAGTAACATTAAACACTGCATTTTAATTTGTGTTACATGGCTGAGTAAATAACAAACACTGGACTCACCAAAATCGACAGCAAAAAACTCTTGTTTACATAAATGCCACGTAAATCCAGTGCGCAACAGCGCATTGCGCAACACTTTATTCGCTGTCCTCCACGATAACGTCCACTTTTCCATATTTTTGGTTTGAACACCAACGCATCGACATGTGAGGGAAGGAGGCTTGACCGCTTTCGGGTGACAGTGTTGCCTGCCAGGGAAAAAACCCTCTCACTCGGGGTGCTTGTGGCTGGAATAGCCAGGTAGCTCCTCGAAAGCGGGGGAAGCGGTGCACGTTTTCTGCCCACCACTCCAGTGGATTATCCATTGTGGGGATATGCGGTGTCCGCTGGCAGTAATCCCGTAGCTCATCATCCGCATCACTGTTGACCCGTGTTTTCTTGCTGTTCGTTTGCCTCTGTTCAGTGCTGACGCCGGTCCGTTGCTCACTGGTGCTAGCATGCTAGTGCTAGCTGTCGGCAGCGGGTGTTTCATCTTTAGATGGTTGCGCATAGCAGATGCATTTATATTGTACTTCAGTACAGCTGTACACAACTGACACTTCACTGTGGAGTTGGTTACATCTTCGTTGAAGTACTGCCATACATAAGAATGTCGGACGTGTTTTGTAGCATTTTGCAGCACCTCGTTTACCTCCATTTTTTTCCACGACTAGTCGACTAGGGCCTACAGCGCCGACTAGTGGTAAAGGTAGTCGACTAGTTGACTAGTCGATTAGTTGGTGAAACCCCTAGTGTGTGGGCCGGAGGGCCAAAACAATTTTTATTACATTTCTTTTTTTTTTTTTTAAAGATTTTATTTTTTTTGCCTAAATCCTACCGGCCCACATTTGTAAGTGTTCCGGCCACTCCCTTTTCTTTTTTTGCTTACCTAAATCCTATCGGCCCACATTTGTAAGTGTTCCGGCCAAGCCCAGCCCAGCCCAGTGGGGTGTGGCCCATTGGGCTGGCCTGGGCTGGGCCGGAACACTTATAAATATGGGCCGGGGTTCAGGGGGAGTGGCTGTATCCTTAGGATAGAAAAGGGGGGAAGTGACATCTGACTCAGAGGTCGAGCGGCTGTGGAGAAGAACGTGTTGCCCACATTCTGTTACTGAGTTTAGGCTAGTTAGCTAGCAGGTTTATTGTTTTGGGTGCAGTCACTTTTGCCTCCACTTGCTGTTCAAATAAATGTTGAAAGAAAAAGTAAATCTGTTTACAGTTCTGTTTCATATGGGTGTTGAAGAAGAAGAAGAAGAAGAAGAAGAAGAAGAAGAAGAAGAAGAAGAAGAAGAAGAAGAAGAAGAAGAATTCGGAGGAATGAAACCCTCTTTAGTGGTCACACATGCAGAGCACACAGCACACACAGTGAAATGTGTTCTCTGCTTTCAACCCATCCTAGTACCAGGAGTCTAGAGCAGTGGGCAGCTTTTGTACAGCGCCCGGGGAGCAATGGGAGTGAGGGGGGAAGGGGGATGTCCGGTGCCTTTCTCAAGGGCACCACGGCAGGGCAGGAGGTGAACTGGGACCTCTCCAAGTAGAAGTCCACACTCCAAATGGAGTCTGGTCGGGGACTTGAACCGGCAACCCTACGGCTCACAGTCCAAGCCTACTGACTGCCATAGATTTTTTTCCCTAATTTTGCTCTCAAAGTGCACCAGATTGATGCATTTAACTTCAACATTTAAAAAAAAATCTTCCCGGGGAGCTTGCCCTCGGACCCCACTAGAGGTGGTGAGTTCCACCACCTGCCCATACACCCTGTTAAATTGTCTCACCCACATTGAGGATGCTTCCTAGGCCCATGTTTTATTCCATGTGTCAAGTCAGGCAAATTGGGTCAAAATGTTATTGTATCAATGATCTGTTAACATTAAAATCACTAAATATATGCTGTAACTATTTTGCTCTAGGCAACTCAAGGGCTCAGGTAATGTGATTACTATATGAATAATTGTACAAAATAACATAAAATGCATAGGGTTTTTTGTTAAGTACCATACTTTCGTCGCCAGCCGGCCGATGCATGCCGCGCATTAAGTGGGCCTGTCTGTCAATTAAGCCCCGGGCCACTTTTTCCCCCCAGTCCGCCCCTGCTTCCAGAGTTTTCTGTTTATAACATATGGGCGCTCTGAGGACAAGCTGGGCTTTACTCTTTGTTTATGGGATAAATAAAGTGCTGTGTAAACTGTTAGCTATGTGTTTCCGTGTGTGTGTGTGTGTGTGTGTGTGTGTGAAAATTGCCAACAATGCATCCAGAGAACAAAAGCTAATGGCCAACACTCATTTATATCGTTTATACGACTTGTTATTTTTAATTGTTAATAGTCGAGACAAAAAGAGTAAGATGTTTAACAAAGAAGTAGGTTAAAGGTCACCTATTATGCAAACGGCACCATTTGACAGTTAAGTAAACAGATTTTCCAACGGTATAAGATTTTTCCAACAAAGGAATAATCTACCAAACTCAAATGTCCTTACTTTTTGTGTTAAGTTTATATATAACACATATAAAGGCACTGTTCTAATGGTAAACACTGAATAAAAAACATGCCAAGCTATGTGCTGTATCAGAAACAATGCACAATGTGTTTGGGTTTTGGGTGTTATTATGGAAATCTCATATGGCAAACGTGAAAAATGTCTTTTTTGAACAAAGTAAAGTATGTGCTTGATGTGGATTTTGTACTGTTTGTTGATTTCGCAATATCTAACTGTTTTAGTAACTTAAAACCTTTATTTATTATACAGAAAAAAGCAGTGAGAATGATCAATTATGCACATCCACTAGAACAGGGGTTCCCAAACTTTGCCATGCCAAGGACCCCCATATAGCATTATCCTCTGGCAGGGACCCCCCTGTTGCCCTTCTTTTTTTTTAAATGATGAGTACATTCGGATGGAAAATATGACTAATTAATCATACAGCTTAATACATTTTCTTAATATATATTTTTAGTAATAATTAATAATCAGTTATTCTTCTAAACATTTTTGTATTTATCTTTTGTTTGTCATTCATTACATTCATTGTGTCTTCTGTTATAAACATTCTTAACACAATATTAAACAGTAAACATATTTTTAAAGCATTTTTAAAGTGATTTCTGTCTTCATAATATTATATAATTTTGAACAGTAATATGAACAATTAACATATATTTTTAGCATTTTTGAAAGCTACTTATGCCTTAATAATATTATATATCATATTCAACAGTAATATTAACAATAAACATATTTATATTCATATATATAAACAACAATATTTGCTACATCCGTGCTCTCATCCAGCTGCAGAGCGAAATATTCACTAGCTCTCACTTGCTCCAAAGGCTGAGCAGATGCTCAGTTTCAATCTCAGCAGCGGCAGCTCGATTCTGATTGGCTTGAAGGGCGGTCGTGTGATTTAAAAACAAAAAGATAAAATATTAATTTAAATAAATATTAAAAGATTGGCATCAAAGGACACATAGATGGTGGATATAGAGTTATTAATAAAAGAAAAAAGAAAAAAAATGTAACTTTGAAAAAAGAAAAAAATTCCCCTTTCCCTCAAACTTTGCGTGACCCCCTTGGTGCCCCCTGACGGCCCCCCGGGGGGTCGGGGCCCCCACTTTGAAAAACACTGCACTAGAACACACAAATACACTGTTGGATTCAGAGCTGTTAAAACTAAAATATTTTATTATTAGTCGTCATTTCATTTCATTTCAAACCTTTATTTAACCAGATGGTCCCAATGAGATCATAGATCTCTTTTTCAAGGGAGACCTGCAGCATATAGGCTCCACATGAAACATAAAACAATAAAGGACATCATACATTATATTTACAGGATACATTTACATAGTTATAGACATTTACAAGTGCCCATAGTATCAACAAGCATTTCATTTAGCCTAGCTTTAAAAACATGCAGAGGAATGAGACTGCTCAGTTTCAATTCTTGCTGAAGATTGTTCCAAGCAAGTGGAGCTGTGCACATAAAAGCTGTCTTACCTAAGACAGTCCTTGCTCTTGGCACATCTAACAATACTACATCATGAGATCTCAGACAATAGCTGCGCGCAACTCTCTGTGTTATCAGAGAGCAGATATAATACGGGAGTTTACCCAACAAAGCTTTATAAATAAACGTGTACCAATGACTGAGCCTCTTTACAGTAAGTGATGGCAAACCTGCCTTGGTATACAGGGTACAATGATGTGTAAGTGCTTTACAATTTGTGACAAATCTCAGTGTGCTGTGATAGGCGGTATATAACATGTTCAGGCAATAGGCAGGTGCATTCATATACAACAAATCACTAGTCCAACACAGGTAAAAAGGTCACAGTGACTAGCCTTTTCATGGCCTCAAGTGAGAAACAGGACTTGTTTCTGAAAAAGAAACCTAGTCTAACCCTCAGCTTTTTAAGCAGGTTATTGACATGAAGTTTAAAAGTTAGACAAGCATCAAGCCAGATAACAAGGTATTTGTAGCAGGTAACCACTTCTAGCACTTGTCATTGCATAGTAACAATATCTAAAACAGGCTCTGGTGTCTTTTTAGCTTTTGAAAATAGCATTACCTTGGTTTTATCAACATTTAAAAGAAGCTTAAGCTCAGCGAGCTGAGTCTGAATAATGTTAAAAACAGCCTGTAATTTAACACCAGCCTCCTTAATGGAGGGACCTGCACAGTACATCACAGTATTGTCCGCATAAAAATGTAAAGTAGTCATTCACATTTTCACCTAAACTGTTGATATATATGGAGAATAAAAGTGGACCTAAAACAGAACCTTGAGGAACACCATTAGCAATGTTTAACCTCTCAGAAGACAGCCCATAAAGTGAACACATTGGGACCTTTCAGAGAGGTAGTTCCCAAACCACCCCACTGCATGGCTGGATATGCCAATACTGAGTAGCCTCTCCTTTAAGATGCGATGATCGACGGTGTCAAACGCTTTGGAAAAGTCAATAAATAGAGCTGCACAACTCTGCTTATTATCTAAAATACTCGTAATGTCATTCACCGCTTTCATTGTGGCAGTGATGGTGCTTTGTTGCTTTCTGAAGCCTGACTGATTTTTAGACAGGATATCATTTTTACATAAAAACTCCTTTACTTGTTCACTCACTAGGCGTTCGAGCACTTTCGCCAGAACTGACAATTTAGAGATTGGCCTATAGTTATTTAAAATAGTTGCCTCCCCTCATTTTAGTAAAGGCAAGAAATAAGCTGACTTCCACACTTTTGGAATTGCATTTGTGTTGAGGGAGAGGTTAAAAAGAGTAGTGACAGGAAGAGCAATAAAATCTGCAGCTATCTTTAAAAAGAAAGGTTCTACGTTGTCCGGGCCAGCCGGTTTCTTAGGATCTAACTTGGTTAATGCTTCATGAACAACATCAACAGTAAAAGGAGTAAAACTTAAAGGGTTTTCCAGACCACATTGTTCAGAGTCACGGATTGGGGTGTTCACAGCAGCAGAGTCAGAAACAGAATCAAACAGAGAACCACAGGACACAAAATGCTTACTAGAACCGCCAGAGGTCGCTGTATACCTAAAACCGCCAACGGGTAAAGTTTACCCGCTATTGATTTCCAAGGTACAATTTACCATACAGAACAGTGAGTTTTGATCGCACAGGGATGATATGTATACCAATATAATCTGTGGACTTCCAGCTTTTCATATTATATAGTTTGTAAAGATAGCATGAAGTATAAAATATCGCTACAGTGCTGATTTAAATGCTTGGTGTTAGACTTGTGTTTTGTTTAGGTATATATCTCTATCTCTATCTATCTATAACTATCTATCTGTCTATCTCTCTCTCTATCGATATATCTATTTGTATATCTATCCATCTATCTATCTATCTCTCTCTCTATCTATAGGAACAGCAGTAGACAAAAAGCGTTACTATAGCAACACGTCATGTTTATGTTTACGAGCTAAATCAACAGCGCGAGGATCTCTGCATATTCTATGGTAGAAATATTACCCACTCTCGCTAATAAACGCTTGATGTTAGGCTTGTGTTTCGTAAAGGGAAAAATGCTTCATATCTTCTGATAGCCTTCTACTGATAAAAAACAACAACATGACAATAATATAAATTCATATAATAATGTATTTGTTATATAATTGAACAACAGATAACACAGAATGTATACAAATAACACAAAATATCAGAGAAGAAGAACAATAAGAACGAACACATCGATCACAACTGAAGAAACACACTCCTCAATGTCAGTTTTGTTAATTTATTGACAAGGATGACGACACCCTGAAACAGAGTAATGCAGCAAGATAAGCTGACAAAGTATTACATCCATGCAATTTAATCAACACAAATATATACCACGAAACAGAGTATAGTAGTATAATAGTATAATATATATATAGTATAATATATAGTATAATATAATAGTGGAAACAGTCTTACATGAATGAGTGGACGAACGTCTCAACAAGAGGCGGAGTGAATGAACAATGTTTGAACTAAAATGGCCGCTCGGCACTACCGGGTCAGAGCACGGCATAACCGGGCAGCGACAGCAGTGACACTGCCCTCTAGTGGCCGGCGATAAACTCTTCAACAACACTTCACAAACACTCAAACACAATTGTTGCAAACACTGAGCACCTTGGCTGTGCATTTGCCTCACACAGCATCCCCACACTTGACACATTTGCAGAACGTTTTATTCTGCATGCAGTGCGCCTTCACCATGCAGGTCATTCTCCTGCGCTCTTCTGCACCAGCACCGCTGAAGGGCAGGTCCGCAAGTGGTGGCGCTTTTGATGCCATCCACTCAGCGCGCAGCTCGTGTGCCAGCTGGAGCATGAAATCCCTTCTCGGTATGTTCTCCTGGCTCATGCAGCTCCTGTACAGCACCCAGGCATTTATAATAATAATAATAATAATAATAATAATATTTATATAGCGCCTTTCACGAAACCCAAGGTCGCTTTACAAATTGGGTAGGGGGGGGAGTAGGGGAAAAGAGGCAGACATGTTAGGGGGGGGGGGACAAGCAAGTAGCGGAACAATAAACCTATCAAACTAACTATATAGTGCGGAAAGCCTTGGTGAAAAGGTGCGTTTTGAAGGCTTTTTTGAAAGTGTCCAAGGTTGGGGCGCTGCGGATTTCGGGGGGGAGAGAGTTCCAGAGTGAAAAGCTCTGTCACCGAAAGTCCGCATCTATCTATCTATCTATCTATCTATCTATCTATCTATCTATCTAT